>NC_037350.1:13768670-14082726 GCF_002263795.3 Bos taurus
AATTGCTTGTGCATGCAGTCCCTTGGGGGTTGAGTGGCTAGATGGGTGGATGAATGAGTGAATACATGCATGCGTACTTGGCCACGGCCTTGGAGAGCTACCATCTGCTTGTTTTCTGTCCTACTGAGACAAAGAAACCTATGTTCTCTTGATCATTTCTCGAAATGAGAAAAACCATTGGAAAACCCACAACTTCCTACTTGTCCCCCTCCTGAGTCAGAGAAATGTCACTTTGGGGGACGTTTTCAGTTTCACTTTCCCAGCAAGACGCCCCTTTCTCTCCCTCTCCTCCTGCCACCTTGTGGGGCGGGTGGCACAGAGGGGCCCCTGGGGGCGCAGAGGGGCCCCTGGGGCTGTGAACATTTACTTTTGCTTTCTTGCTTTTCCCAGAGCCAAGGGGGAAGACCATCATTTAGGCAGCTGCTAAAAATAGCTCCACCGGTCCTGGAAAGAGAGCTTGCTTGTTTTTGAAAGTGCTCCCCGCCCCCTCCCCAGCCCTGACTGTGGCTCACAAGACAAGTCAGATTGTTCAGAGTTCTGTCCTGAGGCCGACAGGGAAGTCACAACTGGGCCTCATCCACTGTGTGGCCATTGCTGTCTGGGAGGTGGACCTGCAGAGAAGTAGGGAGACAGGAGGGCCTCAGGCTGTCCATTTTTTTGTCCTATCAGAGATGGAGCCTACTCCCAGCAGCCTCTTAGCACCCAGGGGGGACGGTATGGTGGGTGTGGAGTCTGGAGACCTGGTTTGGTTCCTCCACTCACACTTTAACATCTTTCTGAGCCTCAAGTATGGGAGGGAATCCAGGTAGTGATCGTGCTTGCCCTGCAGGAGTGTGGTAGAAGTTCCAGATAAACCCTGACCATGGTAAATATTCCAAGAAGGATCATTATCACTTTATTATGATCAGAATCACTGGATCTAAAGCGCAGCACTCCTGTTTTGGGCTCCCCAGGTGGTGCAGTGGTAAAGAATCTGCCTGCCAATGCAGGAAGCACAAGAGACTCAGGTTCGGTCCCTGGGTTGGGAGGACCCCCTGGAGGAGGGCATGGCAACCCACTCCAGTATTCTTGCCTGGAGAATTCCATGGATAGAGGAGCCTGGCGGGCTGCAGCCCATAGGGTCGCACAGAATCAGACAGAAGTGACTTAGCATGCACACACGCACGCACTCCTGTTTTAGTGGCTAAGGCAGGGTGCATGATGAGCCAGTATGCTATACTAAGTTAAGCCATTTGAAATGCATGGTTTTGTGGGTTAAAAACAATTCAGTAGTCAGCTACATACGATTCAAGCTAATAACACAGGGATCAGTACACTTTCTGTAAAGGGCCAGGTAGGAAATATTTTTGGCTTTGTGGGCCCTACGGTCTCTGTTGAATAAAACATTTATAGATGATGAGCGAGTATAGTTGTGTTGTTTTTAAGTTTCACTGAAGTATGGTTGCTTGTAGCTGTGCTTTAATCAGACTATTTTCAAACGTAGGCTGGAGCTGGATTTGACCCCCACAGCATTTGCCAACCCCTGTAATAATATGTGGGCTTCCCTCCTAGCTCAGTTAGTAAAGAATCTGTGAATATGTAAGAGCCATTCACACAGAGAGCCCATCTGTAATATATACAGTCAATATTCAGGTTTCTTCATAATTGTAACAGTAGCTTATCTATGTAGCTATTAAGTGTTTACTATTACTATTACTGGGCGCTATTCTAGATACTTTACAAATATTAGCTAGTTTAATGCTTATGACAATCCTATGAAGTGTATTGACACTTCAAGGACAATAATGACAACCCTGTTATTTCCCCATTTTACAGATGAGGAAACTGAGGCTCAGAGAGCCTAAGTAACTTGTCTGAAGTCACATAGAGTTGATGGCAGTCGAACAGAACCCAGCCAAGTTTGTGAGGTAGAATGGGATGTCGGCAGTTCAGGATGGGAGCAGGGGCAGGCTTGTGAGGGGTCTCGAGTCTGTTTGCTGTCCACAGAGCTTGAGGGGAGGGTCTTCAGAGACTTGAAGTGGGAGTAGGTATGGTGTAGGTGAGCAGTGGGGAGATGGGTGGGTGGAAAGCCTGGGAAGTACTGTGGCCTGGGATGGAAAAGCATAGACTCTTTGTTGGGAAACCAGGTTCCGGTAAGCTGGACCTGGGGCCATTTCCTGGGTGATGCCCAGTGGCACATGAAGGGTCAATGTATAGGGAGGAATCTGCCCGGGGAACAGGACGTGGTTGACATTCTTTATGTTTTATGCAGCCACTCTGGGGAGCTCTGGGCCCCATTCCCAGGCCTGGACCCCGGGGACCTGGTCAGGATAGGAGGGCAGAGGAGCGCCGCCCCGCATCTCCAGGATGCCTGGTCTCTGCCCACAAGTCATGGCACTCGGATATGCTGTTGATTCCCTTTGCCCATTAGTTTAGCCTCAGATCAACAGGCAGCTGGTTGGGACACTGACCTCATGTGTTCTGGACTCTTGTTCCCTCTGTGTCTCTGCTTATGCCCTTGCCAGGAATGCCTTTCCCTCCTCTAGTACCCTTCCTTAATTCTCTTCTCTCTTTCAAGATGAGGGGGCATGGGTTCGATCCCTGCTTGGGGAACTGAGATCCTGCAAGTCATGTGGCCAAAATAAGAAAAGAAAGAAAGAAAAAAGAATTCCCTGCCAGTCCAGTGATCAGGACTGTGTTCTCATTACCAAGGGCCCAGGTTCAATCCCTGGTCAGGGAACTAAGATCCCACAGACCATGTGCCTTGGCCAAAAAAAAAAAAAAGACTTTTCTCAAAGCTAGTTCAATGTTGCCTTCTCCTGAAAGCTTTCCCTGGCTCCCTCTTCACCCCCCAGGCTGCACTGGGTCCCCTTTCTGAGACTTTCTCACTCCACCTTTCTGTACGGTCATCGCCTCGACTCCCCCAGCTCCTCCACCAGAAGAGGTCCTGCTTGAGGAAAGGGACCAGACTGTGTTTACTCCTGTGTCCTCCCCACACAGTCAGCATCCAGCACAAGGGCTAGAAACGGGTTCCAGGCATGTGTGTTCCAGGGCAACACCACTGTGCTCAGGATGCGGTGGTTGAGCAAGTTGCCTGAACTTTGGGAGTCTCAGTCATTGGTGAGAAGGGATAGTCAGGCCATTAGACGGTTGAGATAAAGGGCAGTATTGTCAGCTCAGTGCCTGGCTCCTGGTTGGCAGTGGGGAAGTGGCCAAGGGGAGATGCCGCGGTACAGCATTGCTGTTACCCGCATGTGTGGAGCTGGGGGGAGGGGATGGAGAAGAACATCCCGGGGTCATGGCATTGGTCCCAAGAGCTAACGGAAGGGTTCATGAGTCAGCTTTGCTTCTGTGACAAGAGCTCTGCACTTACAGTCAGAATATTTCCTTGGGGTTCCAGCTCTGTCCCTTAGCTCCTGGGTGTCACTGATAAGCCGTGTAACAGCTGCTGAAGTCTTAGTCTCGTCATCTGTAAGGGGGGATAATAGTAATAACCACCTCACAGGGTCATTGTGAAGCTGAAATGCTATTGCAGAGCTGTGAAAACACCTGGCCCAGCCCATAGGAAATGCTCAGTCATGAATTATTGAGCCTAAAGAACACTCGAGAAAGCTCTGAGCGGGTCTCAGATCAGGACATGTCTTCCATGGACACATGCCCTCTGTCTTAATGGTCTGTAGCTTTAGAATCAAATAGTCATGTGTTTGAATCCTAGCTATGACATCACTAACTGTGTGTCTTTAGGCAAGTTACTTCTCTGAACCACAGGGGTTTGTTTGTTTGTTTTGTCTTCCTTTAAATAACTTCTTTAAATTTGTGCCTTCCATCTCAGAGCATGAGGGGTAGCTATAGCCCTGTGGCCAGCAAATACCAAAGTCTCAAGTACTAATATTGTTCTGCTTTCACTTAAGATTTAGGAGTAAGTGCTAATGATATTGGAATTTTGAAGCTTTAATTAATGTAAATAAAAACTGATGAGTCGAGGACCTAGGGGCCAGGGTTTGGGGTTAAAGGTTAGGATTTTCATCTTTAAAAACCAAATGGGAGTTCTGGACTCCAGTTAGAGGAAGCACTTCCTGGCCTGGGATGGAATGTGGGAGGAGCACCCAGGGCGCGCTGAGGACAGTCTCTGGGGGAATCTTGGTGAAGGAGGTTGAGCCAGGCAGTGTGGACAGTCAGGGCTAAAGGGGCCCTCGGAGGTCTTCAGTCCAACGTGGACACAGCATGGAGGGGAAACCGAGGCCCCAAGGGGACGGCACTGTGGCCCCCGACCCACCGCTGCCTCGCGACTCGCCCCGTCCCCTGAGTTAAGAAGCTGTGCTTTCTTCACAATGTGGAGGATGTGATCATGAGGAAGTGAAGTCCGGTCACACCCAGGGGACTAGAGGAAACCCCGAGAGAGTTACGGGAGGGTCAGTGGATGGAGCCCTGACAATCTGATGTTGTAGGCCATTTGGTCTGTGTTTAGGGCCGGATGGTCCTGGGAAGGCTTTGTCCCCACAGGGATATGGGGATGAAGCAGGCAGACGGGAAGTGTAGGGCATGGAGTTGTTGGTGTTGGGGAAGTTTCCCTGGAGAGAAAGGTGGGTGGTGGGGGCAGGGCGGGTGCCGGTTCAGTTTCTCAGACCCAGGTCCAAGTCCTCTGGGTTTTGTTCCGTGTGGCTTTCTGTTCTTCTATATTGCTTCTCAGTTCTCCTCTACTGCTCCTCTTTGTAAAAGAGATTTGCAGAAATGAATGGTGCTGGCCACTTCCACCTTTCCACTCCCTGCTCAGGGTCAGTGACAAGGGTTTATCTTTCCAATGAGAGGTCACTCAGAGCCGGAGGAAGAGTCCTGCCCTCCCTGGTCCAGGCTTCCCAGTTACTGAAGGCAAAGGTGGGTGGCTGCTTAAATCTGGCTAAGAAAGTTCCTTCAACGCCAGGCTTGGTGACCCCATCTGTGTGCGGGGAAGGGCTCATGGTTCAGACTCTGGGGAGGGCCAGTCTCACCTTGCCAGTCATGGAGAGGTGGTGTTGGCCTTCTTTAATGAATATATGAGGTACTCCTGGCATTTTACTTATATTAGATCATTTATTCTTCCCTGAAACTGCATGAGGAAGATCCTGTTATTGCCTTGGTGTCACAGATGAGGAACCTGGGGTTCTTGGAGGTTAAGACCTCATGCTCAGGGTCACCCAGCTGAGAAGGCAGAGCCAGGAGTCAAACCCCAGTCCGTCTGACTTCAGAGCCTCTGCTGGAGTGGAGGAAGGATTAGAGTAGGGGTGGGAGAGAAATTGGCGTGGTGAGTGATGGAGGCAGTTTCCCCCAGGGAGGAGAAGCAGGCAGCCTTTGGAATCTTCATACCCTCTTCTGATCTAGAAAGGACCTTGTTTACTGGGGCTATTTCTTTTTTTCTTTTTTTAAATACTATTTTGGATTTTTTTGTTTGTTTGTTTATTTTTTGGCTATGCCACACAGCTTTTGGGATTTCAGTTCCCCAAATGGAAATTGAACCTGGGGCTCGGCTGTGAAATCGCCAAGGCCTAACCACTGGACAACCAGGGAACTCCCTGGAGCTACTTCTATACTGAGCCATAGAGTCTGATCTTCTCTAGGGGGTGGGGGGAGGCTGCTTGGGGGGCTGGGGCAAGATGGGAACAAAGGGCATTGATGTGGGAAGAGGCGCTCTGGGGAGGCAGTGACCGGACCACAGCCTGGACCCTGGCATCCTGGTTTTCAGCCCCAGCTCTGTCCCCATCGTTATGTGGCCTCAGAGAAGACATTTCCTTCCCGGACCTCAATTTTCAGATCTCTACCCTGAAGCTAGATGCTTTCCAGCTCAGGGCTTATGGTTTTAGTCTTGGGTGTTCAGAAGGGGCCCCAAGAAAAGGAGGAAGGGACAGACTTAAGAGTTCCTGGGGAGGAGGACACCCTCAGGAACATAAACACTCAGGAGCGGTGGAGCAGGCCGCCCTTAAAAGGGCAAATATGCAGCGCGCCCGGGGGTGCGGGGGAGGGAGGGTTGGTAAGGCCCTTCTCTGTGGGGCCGGCACTTCCCGTTTGGAGGTCCGTGTCTACTTCTTCCTTCTTCTCTCCTCCTGAGGCCACTCCACCTTACTCCTCATACTCAGGCGAGACCTTAAAAATATTTAGACAGGTATGAGCCTGGTGCCAGCCAATCAGGGCTCACAGCTGTGAACACGGGTGTAAGACTAATGGGGTGCTCCAGCTGTATGTCAGCCCTGCCTCTGCTGCCCCTCCCAGGAAAGCCTGGTTCAGGCACTGAAGGGCAAAGAAGGACCAGGAAGGAGACTGGGGCGAGAGAAGTCGAGGAGGTGAAGACAGAAGAGAGCTCAGAGGGGCAGTGACTGCAATCTCTGATTCCTAGTAGTTAAGGCACCAGGCATCCTTGAGGGGAACAAGGGCACAGTCTGGAGGTGGAGGAAGCAGCTGGCAGGCTAGTGCAGAATCCGGGTGTATGTTGGCAAAGACCTGGAGCAGGCCCAGAGTTCGCAGATCCTCCCAGACATCAGCCATCCTTCCCGAGAACCCCGTCATGCCATACAGCCCATCTCATCCCACCTCTGGGACCTGCCCTTCCATGCTCTGTGTCCTCAGCAAAGCAGTCTTACCTATGGGACCTGGCCTGGAGTCTGCATCAGCATCCCAAAGGGATGATGGGCAGGGGGCCCAGGGAGGCCCGCCCCTATCTACCTATGGAATTAGTGCTTTCGGAGGCCAGGGTTTCGTCCCACCCACTCCTGCCCATTGGCTATCAAGTCCCCTGGAAAGCCTCAGTGTCTCCCTTCCTCCCTTGATGTCCTCAGCTACCTGTTCCAGGTCTTTGCTGACATAAACCAGGATTCTGCACTAGCCTGCTAGCTGCTTCCTCCACCTTCGAGACTGTCCCCTTCTTCCCTTCAAGGGTTCTTGATGTCTTAATTATTAGGAATCAGATTTCAATCAGTATTTCTTGACTGATTGATAAAGACCCCTCTGTTCTGTCTCCATGAGCACAGTTTCTTTTTCCTCAATTGACCAAAAAATATTATTGAGCACCTACTAAGCACAAGGCCTTTTATTAGCCATAAAGGCGTGGGGGGGTGGGTGTCAAATAAGCAGGAGGCATGGCCCCTGTCATCAGAGAGCCTTCACTGTAGCTGTGGAGACAACGTGCAAACCTGGAAAAGATGGCCAGTAATACCAGGCGGGCTCAGATAATGTGTTATTTTAGGTATCCCTGGGTCTACTAAAAAGTCTTTTTTTTTTTAATTGAAGTATAGTTGATTTACAATGTTATGTTAGTTTCAAGTGTAACTGCAAAGTGATTTTGGTTATACATACATATGTATCTATTTTTTTCAGATTCTTTTCCCCTATAGGTTGTTACAAAATATTGCATATAGGTCTCCGTGCTCTCCAGTAAGTCTTTGTTCGCTATCCATTAATATATAGTAGTGTGTCTATGTTAATCCCAAACTCCTAATCTAATAAATTGGTAAGTAAGGGGAAGGAAGGATCAAATCCCTTTGAATGAATAACCTAAAGTTTATATATATAAAACATAACTCTTGGATTGTATAGGGCAATATTTCTTAATATCTTTGAAAAGTAATCCTTAGAAAAATTTTTAAAAGTTCTATGTTCAAATACATTTATTAATGCAACAATATATGTATTCTTTTTTAAGGTAACAATATGGTTGATTTATTCTTTTTCTTAACATACGCACATATCTATTCTCTTTCAAATTCTTTTCCCAATTAGGTTGTTATAGAATATTGAGCAGAGGTTCCCTGTGCTATACAGTAGGTCCTTGATGGATATCCATTTTAAATACAGCAGTGTGTACCTATCAATTCCAAAATCCCCAGCCATTCCTTCCTCTCCTCCCCCGACCATAAGTTCAGTCTCTAAGTCTGTGAGTCTATTTCTCCCTTTTAAATAAGTCCACTTGTATCATAGTCTAGACTCCACATGGAAGTGATATCATATGCTATTTCTCTGACCTCAGTCAGTATGACAGTCTCTAGACCCATCTAAGTCCCCGCAAATGGCATTACTTCATTCTTTTTAATGGCTGAGTAATATTCCATTGACTTCCCTGGTGGCTCACCCAATACATTGAATAAATGCTAGAAAACATTTAAAACGTCTGTCACAAAGTTAATAAAGAAAGATAAAGTAGGGACTTCCCTGGTGGGTCAGTGGTTGAGACTTTACTTTCCAATGCAAGGGGTGTGGGTTTGATACCTGGTGGGAAAGCTAAGATCCCAGAGGCTTTGTGGTGCACCCCCCAAAAAAAGAGATAAAATGGAATCAATAAAAACACCTCTCTTGAATGATGAGTAACATGCGTCATGCCTTATATGGGAGGCTAGCTCAGATGACTGATTTATTAGCTAGTTTGTTAGGGTTTGGAAATAAAGCAGTGTTCTCCTTGAGTTACCTTGGATTCACTAGGAACACGTTATGCCACAGTTATCTTTTTTCGATAAGGTTCTAGAACTTGATTCAAGGGAATGCCTTAGATTTGACATATTTGGAGCTCCCCAAGGATTCAGGGAACAATCTCCTGTGGTGTCTTTAAGAAAAGAGGGCAGGGACTTCCCTGGTGGTCCAGTGGTTAAGACTCCATGCTTCCCATGCAAGGACACAGGTTAAATCTCTGGTGGGGGAACTAAGATCCCACATGCTGTGCAGTGAGGTCAAAAAAAAAAAAAACAAAAAAACCAGAGGGCTAGATCAGTGCATGGGATTCAAAGCTGGTTGAAGGACTGTCCCTTGAGAGTGTTAATGACTAGTTCTTTGGCATTCCCAGACGAGGAAGCTGTGTCATCTGGGCTTGTCTGTGTCCTTGTTGTGGTCAACATTTAGAGCAATGATGTAACTAAAGACCAGGGGGACATTCTGATCATTCCGTTAATGACCTAGATATAGGAGAAACAACTCAACCTTTGGGTATATTACCTAAGCACTGAAAGCAGGGACACAAACAGATATTTGTACGTGTTGGTAGCAGCGTTCTTCACAATAGCCAAAAGGAGGAAGCAACCCCAGTGCCTGTCAACAGATGAATGGATAAACAAAATGTGGTCTCTGCATACAGTGGAATATCATTCAGCCAAAAAAAGTAAGGAAATTCTGCTACAGCTTGTATGAACCTTGAGGACATTATGCTAAGTGAAATAGGCCAGTCACAAAAAGATAACTGCTGTAGGATTCTACTCATATGAGATACTGAGAGCTGTCAAATTCTTAGAGACAGAGAGTAGAGTGGCGGTTGCCAGGGGCTGAGGGGAGAGGGAAATGGGAAGTGATTGTTTAATGAGTACAGAGTTTCTGTTTTACAAGATGGAAGAAGTAACAGAGGTGGATGGTGGTGATGGTTGCAGAGCAATGTGAATGTATTTAATGCCACTGAACTATACACATGAAAAATGGTAAAATAGTAAACTTCATGTTTATATGCATTTTACCCACAATTTAACAAAATCTTGCCCCCAGACCTGTGTTATATCACAGATATTACAGCTAGAATATCTGTAGACTATAAAGGTAGAATAAAGGTAGAATCTGATTTATATTCAAAAATTAAGATACAAAAGTGTGGGGAGAGTATGTTGAGCAGCAGTGTGGTGGGTAAACAGTGGTCTTTCTGCTGAACCCACCCAGATCTGAAACCATGTTTAGGAAGCATTGGAAGGATCATTTGGCCCATTCAGGAAGCCCACGTGTGGATAACTGGACTTAATCCACCTGGAAGCTATGTGGCCTCAATGACTAGGGCCAGTGTTTATCCTTAGGCTGGTCATCATAGGACTAGGCCTTCCCAGAGGGAAACCAAACGCTTAATCCTTTCCGTTCCAGTGACCACCCATCTGTTGTGTCTCTCAGTTCCGGGCTCTAGCCATAGCGGTATCCTCTGTTCCCCGTCTGTATGGAGAGCACATTTGAGCACATTTGACCAGATTCCCATCACTCTTGGTTGAACACCATTCCAATGATCAGCCCCATTTCTTTACCCAGGGTTCACTCTAATGGCTCCGCAGGCCACCCCTTCTTCTGGATGGATGGGTGAACCCACACCCTGTTGATATTTCACATTCATCCAGACATGCCTGGCTACAGCAGACTGGGAAGAAAGCTGTGCAAGCCTTCCGTCCTCTGCTCCCAGGGAGGCCTGCACTGCAGGAGCCAGGCCATGTAATTAGCTCAGTGTCTCCCCTGCCAGCCGAATTCAGCCCTTCCCTCCCCATTGGATTACACCTTTAAAGCAGGTATCCCCAGACCCTGGAATATTCACATGAATAAGGAAGCCCTGCAGGAAAATGGTCTGCCAGTGGACGGGGAACAGGATTCCCATCTGTACAGTCAGAGTGGGTAATGCATAGTGCCACCTCTGCCCTGGAAGTCACATTCTGTGACCACAGCCCTCCCATCTTCTCTCAGGTCACAGAGGGAGAATCTGGAAGTGTTTGCAGTTGTGGGAGAAAGAAGGAGCTTGGCTGTGGGGTCAGAGGCCCCTGAGAGTTGGTCAAAGAAGTTATGGTGGCAGAGCAGCCATGTCCTGGCCCACCTGGCTGCCAGGCCTGACCACTCTGTACTCTGTTCTACCCAGATCACGATGAGGACCTAGGGCATCTGCCTGCGGACTGTCCCCCTGGCCTGCAGTGACCATGGCCCCCCGCAAGAGGAGCCGCCATGGCCTGGGCTTCCTGTGCTGCTTTGGGGGCAGTGACCTCCCTGAGATCAACCTCCGGGACAACCACCCTCTGCAGTACATGGAGTTCTCCAGTCCTATCCCCAACCCAGAGGAGCTGAACATCCGCTTTGCAGAGCTGGTGGTGAGTGAGGGGCGGGGCAGAGTGAGGGGCGGGGTAGAGTGAGGGGCAGGGGCAGAGTGAAGGGGGCGGGGCAGGGCGAGGGGCGGGGCTGGATGAGGGTCAGGGCAGGGAGGGCTTGGTCATGGAGTGGCGGGCCCCAGCAGGAGCAGAAGGAGCCAGACAGAGGGCGGGGGCCTGTGTGCGGGGATCTTCACCTGCTGAAACCCTGCTTTTGGCAGAGATGGGTCCCAGAGCACCTCAGCTGTGGGGGAGAAACGGTCAGCACTGGGGTGGACACCGTGAAGCTTGTCCCCAGAAGATGGACTTTCCTCATATCTCCACTGGACTCTAGACCTCGCTGGGCAGCGGTAGGCTCCCATGAGAGGAGCAGGTGCAGGCTTTGTGAAGTCGGCACCGAGGAGCCTCAGAGAACATAAGAATGCTTGACACCTTTTTCTCATCTGCTGGCTGTAATTTCCCCGGGATCCTCTTATCTCAGACATAAGAGACAGGTGGAATTCTGTAGGCAGATTCTGGGTACCTCAGAACAGGATTAAAAAAAAAAAAAAAAAAGCCTTTTAATTTTATATTGGAGCATAGCCGATTAACAGTATTGTGATAGCTTCAGGTGAACAGCAAAGGGATTCAGCCATACATATGCAAGTGTCCATTCTCCCCCAAACTCACCTCCCATCCAGGCTGCCATGTAACATTGAGCAGAGTTCCATGAGCTATACAGCAGGTCCTTGTTGGTTATCTACTTTAAATATTGCTGTGTGTACATGTCCATCCCAAACTCCTTAACCATCCCTTCCTCCCATCATCCTTCTCCCTGCCCCCTGCTCCAGCAACCATAAGTTTATTCTCCAAGTCTGTGAGTCTCTTTCTGTTTTGTAAGTTCATTTGTATCATTTCTTTTTAGATTTAGGGGATGGTTTTTTAAATTGAAGTATAGTTGATTTACGGTGCTGTGTTAGTTTCTGCTGTACAGCAATGTGATTCAGCTATACCTGTATATACATTCTTTTTTTATATTCTTCCCCATGGTGGTTTATCACAGGATATTGAGTATGGTTCTCTGTGCTGTGCAGTAGGACCTTGTCATTTATGCATCCTATATATAATAACTAGCATCTGCTAACCCCAACCTCCCGCTCCATCCCTCCTCCAACCCTCTCCTCCTGGGCAACCGCAAGTCTCAGATCAAGGGATGATTAACTGGAAACAAGGAGATAGAGATGCCTGAAAGACACCTGGATTGGGACTGGGATGATAACGCCTCGTGTCTAGCCTGGGGCAGACAGAGCTCTGGCATTCACACTGGCGGCAGCTCTTCCGGACTCTCTGTGATACCCATTTAGACCACAGCAGCACCCTGTGTGTGAAACATCCTATTCTGACCACAAAGAGACAGAACAGGAAGACGGCATGATTCTTCTCTTTGGAGGTCTGGTGGTGAGACAAAGTCTGCACACCAAAGAAATTCCCAGATGGGGGAGCAGGATCTGTGCCCAGGACTCGGGCCTGAACCCCTGGGAGAGAGAGCCGTAAACGCAGGGTCATCTACCATCAGCTCTTGGTCACTCATTCTCATGGCTGGCCTGCAGAGAAACAATGCAACATGATTGGAATGGGGTTTCCTACTTGGATTCGGTCATGGATGTATCTGATGAAGACAATCCAGCTCTTCAAAGCACAGGACCACTGTAAGATGGAGCAATGCCTGTGGGAGAAAAAGTGGTCCACCTTCCTCACCACATCAGGTTCAGGAAAACTCACTGTCCCAAGTTATGCCTTTCCTGGGAGTGGAGCCAGGGGTGGGAGATAGGAAATGGCAACCCACCCCAGTATTCTTGCCTGGAAAACCCCATGGACAGAGGAGCCTGGTGGGCTACAGTCTATGGGGTCACAAAGAGTTGGACACAACTGAGTGACTAACACTTTTCTTTGCTTGTGTAGAATAATATTTGAAGCCTGAGCCGTGTTTGTCAGTCCTGCTAAGATCAATTTTTCACTCAAATACTGCTAACACCATTTTCCACATTAAGCAGTTCTCCAGTTTTCTATGGACACCAACTGGATGTCCTGCAATACAACTCCATTCTGACACTTACTGCCCAGAGTTAGCACAGAGCCCACAGGTTAAGGGCTCAGATCCACGAGACTGCCCCTTACTTCACACACCTATTAGAGGTGGTGGGTCCCAGGTTTCCTATGCTTCTGTCCAACATGGCTACAAACCAGGAGTCCCCACGATCTCCTCTGCAAGTGTGGTAATTTGCTAGAACTGCTCACAGAACTCAGGAAACACTTTATGTACTGTTACCAGTTTAGTATAAAGGAGATGATAAAGAATACAAGTGAGCAGCCAGAGGAAGGCGTACAGAGCATAAAGCCCAGAAGGGTAAGGTTCCTGTCCTGAGCCCAGGAGCATCTGTCCCCAGAAGGTTCTGGGTGCCCCACCCTCCAATCACGTGGATGCATACACCCACCCAGAAGCTCTCTGAGCCTTGCCATCCTGGGGGCTTTTGCGGTGGTTTCAACAAGATAGATTTTTTTCCCCTTATTTTTTATTTTATATTATAGTATAGCTGATTATGGGGCTTCCCTGGTGACCTTGGAAGAAAAGCTATGAGAACCTAGAGAGCATATTAAAAAGCAGAGACATTACTTTGCTGACAAAGGTCTGTGTAGTCAAAGCTATGGTTTTTTCCAGTAGTCATGTATGGATTTGAGAGTTGGACCATAAAGATGGCTAAGCGCCAAAGAATTGATGCTTTTGAACTGTGGTGCTAGAGAAGATTCTTGAGAGTTCCTTGGACAGGAAGGAGATCAAAGCAGTCAATCCTAAAGGAAATCAGTCCTGAATATTCATTGGAAGGACTGATGCTGAAATGGAAACTCCAATACTTGGGCCACCTGCTGTGAAGAACTGACTCATTGGAAAAGACCCTGATGCTGGGAAAGATTGAAGGCAGGAGGAGAAGGGGATGACAGAGGATGAGATGGTTGGATGGCATCACTGACTTGATGGACATGAGTTTGAGCAAGCTCCAGGACTTGGTGATGGACAGGGAAGCCTGGCGTGCTGCAGTCCATGGGGTCGCAAAGAGCTGGACACGACTGAGTGACTGAACTGAACTGGTGACTAAAACAGTAAAGAGTCTGCCTGCAATGCCGGAGACCCGAGTTCCATCCCTGGGTTAGGAAGATCCCCTGGAGAAGGGAATGACAACCCACTTCAGTATCTTGCCTGCTTCTCCATGGACAGAGGAGCCTGGTAGGCCACAGTCCACGGGGTTGCAGAGAGTCGGACATGACTGAGCGACCAACATACGACTACTGCTGCTGCTTATAGCTGATTGGCAATGCTGTGATAGTTTCAGGTGTGCAGCAGAGTGGCCCGGCCATACACATACATGTATCCACTCTCCCCCAAACTCCCGTCCCATTCAGGCTGCCACAGAACACTGAGCAGCGTTCCCTGTGCTGTACAGTAGGACCTTGTTGCTTATCCACTTTAAATACAGCTGTATGTATATGTCCATCCCAAATGCCCTAACTATCCCTTTCTCCCACCCTTCCCCACTAGTATCTGTAAGTTCGTTCTCTGAGTCTGTCTTGTAAATAAGTTTATTTGTAATGGTATGATAGATTTTTAGCTCCATCTATTAGAGTTTGGGGAGTAGGGCTGAAAGTTCAAGGCTTCTAATCAAGGCCTGATCCTTCTGGTGACTGGCCCCCACCCTGAAGCTCTCTAGGGTCCACCAGGAGTCACTGCAGCAGGAGAAAAGGGACTCCTATCACCCAGGAAATTCCAAGGGGTTTAGGAGCTCTATGTCAGGAACAGAAGATATTCCTGTCAGTTCTATCATTCATGAAATTCCGAGGGGTTTAGGAGCTCTAAGACAGGAACCGGGAACGAGGGTCAGAAATATTAGGTTGACACTGCTATATTTAAAATGGATAACCGGCAATGACCTACTGTACAGCACAGGGAACTCTGCTCAGTGTTATGTGGCAGCCTGCATGGGAGGGGAGTTTGGGGGAAAGTGGATCCATATATGTGTATGGCTGAGTCCCTTTGCAGTTCATCTGAAAGTATCATGACATTGTTTGTTAATTGACTATACCCCAATACAAAATAAAAAGTTAAAAAAAAATAAAGCATGATGCCACAAAACACCAAAACAGATTTTTTAAAAAAAGAAATGTTGGGTTGGCCATAAAGTTCATTCAGGTTTTCCATAGCATCTTACGGAAGAACCCAAATGAACTTTTTGGCCAAACCAGTATATTTCTTACATTATCCCAGTCAGGGACATCTTCCTGAGAAGAGTGCATGAATTTTGAAAGAAGGACATGGCAAGCAGTGTTCCTTCCTTTGGCCTTTTTAGTCTCCAAATATTTATTGAGCATGTTAAGTGGCAGGATTTCTTACTAGGTACTTTGGCAAAAATCAAGGATGAGTCAGACTTGTCTCGTCTGCAGGCTAGCGTGAGGTATTGATCAAACAAATGAAAAATATTTGAGAGACTGACGTGTACTGGGTTTCGTGGGCTGCCAGGGATTTAGTGATGGACCCACTAAAATGGGTTGGTGCAGCCCCTCCCCCCAGGAATATGAAGTCTAACGAGAAGCCTGATCTTGAACAGTAATGACAAGTGTAGAGAGTGTCTTGAGAGGGAATGTTTGGGGCGGTCTGTGGCCTCTCTAGCAGAGAGCCTTATTCTAGATTCAAGGTCCTGATGGGCCCCTTGAAGCAGTGACAGATCTTAAAACAGAGTGATGGTCAGGTAAGTGAATGGAGGTGCAGAATGATGCCATGGAGTCCCTGCCAGAAGCAGCATCAGATGTGAGAGTCTCTAGTAGGAAAAAGCTGGGTCCTTTGGGGGGTACCATTATGATGAGAATATCTGAGGATTTGGGATTCAATCCTAGGCATGGTAGAAAGCCACTGAAAAGGTTAACCAGGGGTTTGAGGTTCTCCAATATACTTTTCTAAAAAGACCATCTGGGGTACTTTATTGGCTCCAAAGGCACTGTGTAGACCATCTGGGGGCTCCAGGTGCAAACCCAAGCTGTGGAAGATGGTGGCTTGGACTAAAGCGTTAGCCGTGGAAATGGGGAAAAGTGGACAGATTCCGGAGCCACTGAGAAGGAAGGATAATAGGACTCGTTGGGACTAATGCGTGAGTAGGAGTCAGGGAATACCAGGTTTCTTACATGAGGATCTGGGTGGATGGTGAGACCCTCAACAGGACAGGATGTGCCAAGGAGACCCAGGCTGAGGTGACTGGGGTAATGAATTCAGTTTGCATGTGCTTGCTGTGCCTCAGTTTCCTCATCTGTAAAATGGGTTGTTGCAAATGTAATGGATAAACTTTAAACCCTGGGAACAGTGCCTGGCACACTATCACACGTGCATGAGTGTATGGGGCACCTGAGGGCCGTCAAGCTGATCGGTGCACAGGCAGTTGGGTGCCAGGATTGGGCGCTCAGGACACTGGGGGGCTGAGAGGATTTAGGATCGTCACTGAGTCCTTGGGAATGACTTGTGAAGGGGTCACCAGAGGAAGCATAAAGGGAGGGGAGAAGAGGACCCAGGATGGTGCCCTGAGGGATTTAAGTGCTGAGTGATAGGAGAGAGGAGGAGAAGTCAGTCAGGGGTCCCAAGAGGAGCATAGCGCAAAGCAGGAGGGACGGCCCAAGGGTGTGATTGTCCAGGAAACCAGGAAAGAGAGACTCAAGGAGAAGTGGATGGTCCACAGAGTCATAGGTTACCAAGGCTGAACCAACCAAATTACCAAGAAATGCCATTTGATTTAGTGGCAGAGACCACTGGTGAGAGAAGACAAGTGTCTAAATAACCAGAATACAAAGTTGAACACAACAGCTCTGCATTCAGGTAGGGAGGGGTGTTCCTACCTGGGAAGGGCTGTAGAAGGCTTGCCAGAGGATGCCAGCTCTGAGCTTGGCATTAGACCGTGGGGCAGGCGGGCCAGGAGCGCTAGCTGGGTAGAGCTACCTGCAGAAGCAAAAGCAGAAGAGGGTGCAGTGTGTGCCAGCCAGTGGCAGGTGCACAGACGTCTCTTTAATTTCTGATTCTGACCACAGAAAGGAAATGCTTCAGAAACCTCGAGCAGGGTCTGGAAACATTCCTGGGATATGTAGAGAGTGGTTCCAGGGAAGAACTTTTCTTTACCATTTGATCTACAGGAGTCTTTAGTTCAAAAAGCAGGTGACCTGGTGGGCATAGATTCAAGTTGTCCTTGTCGGTGCCACTCAGGATGGCAGCCGCCGGTCACATGGGGCTGGTGACACTTGAAACATGGCTGGTCTGAACCAAGATGGGAAATCCACAGCAGATTTTGATAACTTTGAAAAAAAAAAGAATTCAAATAGCTCATTGATCTTTTTCTTTTACATTGATTACATGTTAAAATGACTCTATTTTAGATACTTTGGGTTAAATACAAGGTACCCAGGTGGTCCCATCACTTCATGGGAAATAAATGGGGAAACAGTGGAAACAGTGTCAGACTTTATTTTTTTGGGTTCCAAAATCACTGCAGATGGTGACTGCAGCCATGAAATTAAAAGACACTTACTCCTTGGAAGAAAAGTTATGACCAACCTTGATAGCATATTGAAAAACAGAGACATTACTTTGCCAACAAAGGTCCATCTAGTCAAGGCTATGGTTTTTCCAGTGGTCATGTATGGATGTGAGAGTTGGACTGTGAAGAAAGCTGAACACCGAAGAATTGATGCTTTTGAACTGTGGTGTTGGAGAAGACTCTTGAGAGTCCCTTGGACTGCAAGGAGATTCAACCAGTCCATTCTGAAGGAGATCAGCCCTGGGATTTCTTTGGAAGGAATGATGCTAAAGCTGAAACTCCAGTACTTTGGCCACCTCATGCGAAGAGTTGACTCATTGGAAAAGACTCTGATGCTGGGAGGGATTGGGGGCAGGAGGAGAAGAGGACAACAGAGGATGAGATGGCTGGATGGCATCACTGACTCGATGGACATGAGTCTGGGTGAACTCTAGGAGTTGGTGATGGACAGGGAGGCCTGGCGTGCTGCGATTGATGGGGTCGCAAAGAGTCGGACGTGACTGAGTGACTGAACCGACTGACTACTGACCCAGGTGATGCTAAGTGGCAAAGAACCCACCTGCCAGTGCAAGGAGATGCAAGAGACACGGGTTTGATCCCTGGGTTGGGAAGATCCCCTGGAGGAGGGCATGGCAACCCACTCCAGTATTCTTGCCTGGAGAATCCCATGGACAGAGGAGCCTGGCGGGCTATGGTTCATTGGATCACAAAGAGTCAAACACGACTGAATCGACTTATCACACGTTATTAAAATTAAGTTCAACTATTCCTGCATAATTTTTTAATGTGACTGGAAAAATTTTTTTAAAACGTGGCTCATATTTCTATTGGACAGGTCAGATCTCTGTGAAGGAAAGTCTAAAAGGCTCTCATTGAATGCAGGTATCGATATACTTAAGACTTGTACTTTCTTAGATATTACTTTCACTATCATTTTAGAAAATACAAAGATTAGTAATATGCTTTTTTTGATCTTAATGTAACTTTTGCTTTTATTAAAAAAAAATTCAAGAATCATGTTGAAAGGCCCATTATGTTTCCATGGCCCATTAACTTTTATTTATTTATTTTTGTTGAGTCCTGGCATAGCTCATGAATCATAGGAGAAGAATTTTCAGTAAGAGAGCCTTTTAGGCACCATTCAGCACAGCTAAACCTAAAAAAGTCATCCCAAACTACCTACAGAGTTACCTGAAACTTGATGATGTCAGCAACTTCCCAGTCCAGCTCCCAGGGAAGTGTGGGTTTACTGCTGGAGCCCAGCCTTGTGTGTGCATGGCATGGTCTGGGTAGTGGTACCGCTGGAGGGCGATCTCTGTCGGGCACACCTCCATGGGAAGCAGATCGACACCTTCCATGGCACAGGGTGCCCTCCTTAGCAGGAGGCTGAGTTAGATGAGTTGATGAATTGATGAGTTAGTTGAGTTAGATGAGTTGCCCAGCTCCTCATCTTTACCAGGTGTCCTCAACCATGCTGGGGCTGATGCTGGGGTTGGGGAGCCAGAGACTTTCTTGGGGACACATTTAAAGGGACAGAAACTTGAAGGATGGGGGCCAAGAGGGAAGTGGATCAGGGGACATCCTGGTGGTCCAGTGGTTAAGAATCTACTTTTCAACACAGGGGATGCAGGTTTGATCCCTGGTTGGGGAACTAAGATCCCACATGCTGCAGGGCAGCTAAAACCTGCGCACAGCAACTCCTGAGCCCCATGCACTCTGGAGTCCCCGTGCCACAACTAGAGGGTCCATGCTGCTGCAAGGAAAGATCCCGCATGATGCAAGGAAAGTCCCAAGTACCGCAACTAAGATCAGATGCGGCCAACCAAATAATATAAATTAATAATAACAGACTGGATTGGTAGACTGATTTCTTTCTTTGTCAAGCCTTGATTTATGGTGTTGACCAGCCTAAGAAGGACAAGAGGAAGAAGACAAGAAACTCCAGGCAAGAGGACTAGGAGCTAGCAAAGTAATACGGAGAGGGGCGGGAACAGGGCCCTGGACAGGGAGGAGCCAGGGGCGGGGACAGGAAGTGAAGGAAGCCTGGACAGAAGCTTGAGGGCTTGATGCAAGGGGATGGGAGGATGGCTCTGTGCTTCAAGAGAAAGAATTGCCCCAGAAAGAAAAACACCAATACAGTATACTAACGCATATATATGGAATTTAGAAAGATGGTAACAATAACCCTGTGTACGAGACAGCAAAAGAGACACTGATGTATAGAACAGTCTTATGGACTCTGTGGGAGAGGGAGAGGGTGGGAAGATTTGGGAGAATGGCATTGAAACATGTAAAATATCATGTATGAAACGAGTTGCCAGTCCAGGTTCGATGCACGATACTGGATGCTTGGGGCTAGTGCACTGGGACGACCCAGAGGGATGGTATGGGGAGGGAGGAGGGAGGAGGGTTCAGGATGGGGAACACATGTATACCTGTGGTGGATTCATTTTGATGTTTGGCAAAACGAATACAATTATGTAAAGTTTAAAAATAAAATAAAACAAACAAACAAAAAAAGAATTGCCCTATCGTATCTTTGATGCTCTTTGAAGGAAGACAGCAGGCTGAGGAATCTGAGGAAACTGTAATTTCCTATAGGCTGAATATCCTAAGATCAACCATCTCTGGGTTTCAGACGTGTTTTTGTGTCTTTGCAGGATGAATTGGATCTCACCGACAAAAACCGGGAGGCTGTATTTGCACTGCCCCCTGAGAAGAAATGGCAGATCTACTGCAGCAAGAAGAAGGTACCGTCTCTGACCCCTTCCACTGCCGCGCAGGTTCCACAGCACCGGTAGCCCTTGCTTCCACGCTTGCTCATTCATTTCGCAAACCTTTGTTCCACACCAGCCTCATTCCATTCTAGGTGTCGGAAGAACAACAGTGAATGAATCAGGACAGAAATAATCCCTGCTCTCATGGAGCTTACACGCAGAGGGTTAGGGTTCTGTTCTTCTGGGTTCCAGGAGGCGTGCCGGGTCAGGGAGATGCATGATGACAAGTCCAGATTCCCTTTCCGTGGCTGTGCGCACGCGGGGAGGGCGTGCCACCCCGGGCAGTACCCACGGGGCAGCTCTGTTGGAAGGACTGGTTTGGGGGAAGTGAATGGCCTCTGCTGGATCTTTAGCCTGGGCCGTGTCCCAGGCTGTGTCCCTGTCCCAGGGCAGCACGCAGGTCAGGGACACACATCAGTCTCTGCTCTGCCCGCCCGCCCCGCCCCTTCATTAAAAGGTGTCAGTCTCCTGACTGCGCCTCCCTAGCAGGGTGTGCTGGGCTGCAGTCAGGACTGAGCTGGGCTTTCTCTCTCCCCTCCACTTTCTCAGTGGCTGTGCTTTCTTCTCCCTTCCTCCCCCTCTCTGCCTCTCTCACCTCATCTCTTTCTCTCTCAGTCTCTCTCATCTCCTTTCTGTTGGGTTGGCCATAAGGTTCATTCTGGGTCTTATAGAAAAACTCAAACTTTTTGGCCCGCCCAATGTTTTAGCCTGTCTGTTTCTTTCGCTCTATTTTTCCTTCCTTGGCCCACTTTCCTCTCCATCCCTCTGCCCTCTCATCTCCCAGGCTTGCAGCTTCATGCCTTCACTTCAACGTACAGGTGTTTGGGAGTTGGGGCCTGTTATTCCAGCACCCAAAGGCTTAGAAGTCTCCCTCCTGGGAGAAGATGGGCAGGTCTGTGAGACTGCTTCTCCTTCAGGCTCCCTGAAGCCCATTTTGGCTCTTCTCTTAGTCTTCTTGCTCGGGATATTTGTTCCATCCTAGGCTCCATACTGGGCCAGACCGAGCTTATAAAGTTGGTCCCTCTTCCAGAATTGGAAGGGACTGAGGAGCAACCCAGCCCAGTTTTTTATTCTACACAGGACGCAAGGAAGGCCTGGAGGGGTGATGGCCTCACCTAGAGTTGCCAGCCAGCATGACCAGTGGCTGCGCTGACACTTGAATGCCGGCCTGCTGAGAGCCTGCAGGCACTGCGAGCCACATCTAGTGTAGTCAAGGCATTTATTAAGCAGCTGCAGAATACCATGCTCTGTGTCCAGGAGTCTCATTATGAGGAGAGCAGATCTTTAAAAAACTCACACTATGGAAATAAAGAAGGAAAGGAGGAGAAAATGAATTTCAGGAGTAATTCATCTTCTCTCGTGATTCCCCACTTTCCAAATCGATTTACGATGGAGGTCCCTGACGTTGATTCCTTATGAAGCTAACATAAAAATGCACTAAAATGTAAGGACACTTCTCACCACCTTCCAGACCAGTCTGTGTCATCTCCCAATACACTTTCCCACTCCCCATCTTTCCACATAGTACTTCCTCTGCCTGTAACACTCTCCCCTTGTCTCAGCCTCAGTAATCTTGAGTAACTCAGCTCAGTCCTCTCAGACCCCCACCCCATCTTCCCCATTAGCCTTCTGTGTTAAATGACCCCCACCCTGGTTTCCAGGGCCCACAGTGGACAGTCCTACCACAGAGCAGTGGTCACCCTGCCTCTGGTATTAGACAGGCTATTACATGGATGGCTTTTTGTTCAGTACTTTCAGGGCTCATAGCAGTGATTGGCATGGAGTAGGTGCTCATTAAATGCATGTGGAGTGGCTAAATGGGAAGCCAGTGAAGGCAGGAAAGTGTTTCATGATATGTTTGTTTATGTGCTGTGATCCCCTCTGTAAGGCAGAAGCTAGAATTTGGGGGCCTCGGTTACGGGAGCCCCGTGGCTTTAGGCATACAGCCAGGTGAAGTCACAAAGACCCAATCAAAGCAGGTTTCTCACTGATTTAAAATTTTAAGATTTAAGAAATTTAAAATCTTGGATTTTAAGAAATAAAATCATGAAACCCAAGTGGATGGGCCTGAAAGATGCAGGGCCAAGTCCAGGCTGGCTGGCAGGCAGGTGGCCCATCAGGAAGGTTCTTGAGGAGGTAAACGTTTCATGCTAATTTGAAAGCAGGAAATTGTTAGAAAGCAAATAAAGGGGAGCATCCAAATGGGAGAGAGACAGGAAGCAGGAGGGAGTGTGAAGAGCAGACCCACTGGCCGGAGAAGGGGTCTGAATTTTCAATCAGCGTCAGTGCTTGTCCAGTTCCCATCATTCCTGCCCACCCCTGGGGAGGAGTTGAGGCTTTCTCTTGGGACCTGAGGGCTGGGTCTGATCTGGGCTCTGCCTTCCAGCTGCACAGACCCCATCCCTCACCCCCTTTCCAAAACCCAGGACCTTGGGGCAGGGTGCAGATCTCTTTCTCTCCTTTTTTAAAGTTACAATTTATTGAGCACCTACTCTATGCCAGGCACTACACCAAATGCTTAATATCAATCGATATTTTCCAAAACTCCAAAAGACTAAGTTTTTTTAAAGGTCCAGGCTGTCACAGACTGATACTATTTTATAAAATATAGTGAGAATGATATCAGAAAAAATGAGGTTTGAAAAAGTAGATGTACAAAGTACAAGTGCACATTTTCATTAGATTCAACAGACTGAAAGTCGTATTTCATTAAATGGAGTCAGAACAAGGATGACAGGGGAAAAAAATAAAGTATTTTTAACCATATATATTGTTCATTGAAAGTGTATATACCTGCATGGTTTCTGCCCATGTCATTATCCGGTCCTGAGGTTCGGATGTTTGTGATCTGCATCTTGCTGAGGAAGAAGTAGAAGCCTAGGGAGCTTCTGTGACTCCCTCAAAGTCACCCCGTCTAGGCGGGGCTGGGAGATGAACCTGAATGCTGACCTGGAATGAAGCTCAGGACTCCAGACCATGGGCCTGTCTTGCCGGGTGGTCCATACAACCCTTCCTCTTGTTCTAGGAGCAGGAGGACCCCAACAAGCTGGCGACCAGCTGGCCTGACTACTACATCGACCGCATCAACTCCATGGCCGCGGTGAGCCTCACGCCTGTCCTGCCCCGGCCCCACCTGGAAGGGCTCCAAGGGGAATGGGCCTCATGTTCCCTTGCAGCCCACAACTGGGGATCAGCAGCTTTCCAGTTATTCCCAAGATTGTATCATGACCCCTCCGTCCCTATAGAGTCCCCAAACTATTGAAACAGTGATTAATGATGTGTAGATCACCCAGGCTTGAGAAACAGGCTAATCATTCTCCCCATTTTACAGATGAGGAAAGTGAAGCCCAGGACTGGAACCTGGGTCTTCTTACAGCCTGACACTCTTGTCTCAGTAAACCATTTGGTGGGGCCTCATCCCTCCTGAGGCGAGGGTGGCCCCTGGTTCACAGGCAGGCTGGGGGTGCAGGGAGCTGGGAGACAGGCAGCCCAGCGCGACCTCTGCTGCTTTCTCTGACCTCAGATGCAGAGTCTGTACGCGTTTGATGAGGAGGAGACGGAGATGAGGAACCAAGTCGTGGAAGACCTGAAGACTGCCCTCCGGACACAGCCTATGAGGTGATGCCCCTTCCCTCGCTTCCTCTACATCCCTCCCCCAGTGGGCCCCTCAGCTTCTCGAAGCTTCACACAGAGCTCTGCTCCCATCCCAGGCCCCTTGGGATGCACTCTCAGCATCCCCTCCGGCTTACTTTACCCTCTTTCACATCTGGGCTCCCACTCCCCCCTCTCTCTCTGAGGAGCTGGGATGCTTCCAGAAGATGAGCATGTTGGGGAGGAGAGATGAACATAGGAAGATGAGGTAAACCTCCGGTCCAGAGGTGGGCATACGGGCAGGGTGCTCAAGAGAAGGGAGGAGCCCCACCAGGGAGGTGAGAGTGGGTGAGAAATACTCTAGCCACTAGAGGGCGATGTGCTGTCTCCAGATGAGATTTCTCCATCCAGCGTGGGAGCAGGTAAGGAAGCAGGTGGTGGCTGTCTCCAGGGCTGAAAAGCACCTCTCCCTGCGTCCCAGGCCACATTGGGAAAGGGCCCAAGAGAGCCACAGGCTCCTCTCGTGTCTGGCAGTGGGCTCATTCCGGCTTAGGGGAGGCAACTGTTACATTTTCAGCAGTTTTGCAAGCTGCTTGTTAAAACTATGATTAAAATGTAAATTATATCAACTCATGATTTAAAAAATGATATAAAAACCAAAGGTAATTAAGAACTTGAAACTTATCACTCCTTAACTACCTGATGATTTGACGGCATTTTCCTACACTCTGTCATGCGTGCCCACGGAAATCGCACCCGTTGTGTGTGCCTGGTGGGAATCTGTGAATGCTACATGTCTTCCCAGCTCCACGTTCAGTGGCATCACATGACTAGCTTGAAGTCAGCTGTGCTGGGAGTATTTATACCATGGAAATTGGCCAGCACCACAGTCAGGCCTGTTTCTTTCTCCAGAGGGCCAGTTGTTACCAACACACGAGTCTGCGTGTGTGTGTGTGTGTGTGTGTGTGTGTGTGTGCGTGTGCATGGTCTGGGCTGACCTTTCTGCCCCAGGAGCCTGGAAGCGGAGCCTCAAGGAGAACAGAGGCTCCCTAACCCCTGCTTGTTGCTCAGGCGGGGATGGGGTCTGATTTAGAGAGGGGATACAGGAAGGTTGAGAAAGTCAGGAAGTAGAAGGGTTGAGGGGATGTTGCCCCTCATCTCCCACTTCCATTTCTTTTTCTTTCTCTTAATCAAATTCTGATGACAAATGTCACACATAGTCATGGTGGAAATTTTGTGGGATACATAAAAGTGTATAATAGAAAAAAGTAAATGATACCTGTTTTTAACAACTTAATGCATTCTGTTTTTCTAAGTATATTTATATAATCATGTAGAAACACTCACAGATGCCCTTGGAATCAAATGCATTCATTATATAGAGTGCTTCCCTCAGCTTCGTTTATGGCATGTCCTCAGATCATTAATTATTGTTCTACTAAATCAAGGGTTTTAAGCCTTTGTGTGTGTGTGTGTGTGTGTGTGTGTGTGTGTGTGTGTGTATGGATGCACACATGTGTGCCATGGATGACTTTGGTACCCAGGTGAAACCTATTGACTGCTTATTAGAACGATGTTTCTAAGTAATAAAGTAGATAGTAGGTAAGGTTTAAAAATGAGCCAATTAAATTGAAATACAGCCACCAAATTTTAAACATTTGTGAGATAGCAGTAAATGTACTGCTTTATGCCTTAAATAAAAAGAACTAGCAACCACCATAATTTTGAAGTGCTGATGAGTGGAAATGATATTTTGAGATATCTGTAACAGCTGCAATTTGAGATGAAAACAGCTGTGATTTCTTTGGGTGAGAAAGTCAGAAATTCTGGTAATGCCACTATATTTTATTGCTTACCTTCATCATTGAAAGAAATGCTAAATTCAAGGTTGCTGCTGCTGCTAAGTCGCTTCAGTCGTGTCCGACTCTGTGCAACCCCATAGACGGCAGCCCACCAGGCTCCCCCGTCCCTGGGATTCTCCAGGCAAGAACACTGGAGTGGGTTGCCATTTCCTTTTCCAGTGCATGAAAGTGAAAAGTGAAAGTGAAGTCGCTCAGTCATGTCTGACTCCTAGTGACGCCATGGACTGCAGCCTACCAGGCTCCTCTGTCCATGGGATTCTCCAGGCAAGAGTACTGGAGTGGGGTGCCATTGCCTTCTCTGAAATTCAAGGTAGAGATTACCAAAAAAGTGTATTTTTTGTTTCCCATGGAAGTTGATTAGCCATAGACCCCTTAGGGGAACACATATTCCAGGTTAAGAACTCCTGCACGAAATGGTTTTTAGTGTTTTTTGCTAACATTTAAGCTAACTCAGATGTTTTCTTAGGGATCCCTTAAAGAGTGCCTTCCCCAGTCTTGATCCCTCGATGCAGTGACTGATGGCTCCCCTCTCTGGAAGTCTTCCTTGTCTGCTTGTAATTCTCTTCATTCCCATCCTCACTGGTGATGAGTCTTCAGGTTTAACAGCCATGATAATTATCCTAATAATTATCATAATCATCCCTTTCACGTATATACCTTCATAGTTGTGTCACTGACAGTCAGTGATGTGCAAATGCACAGTATTTAAAATGCAAACAAGACGTGAGTCCCTTGTGGGGTGGTAAGGATTTTAGAGCTTTGTTGTGGTTCAGTTGTTAAGTGATGTCCAACTCCCTGTGACCTCATAGACTGTAGCACACCAGGCTTCCCTGTCCTTCAGTATCCCCCAGGGTTTGCTCAAACTTATGTCCAACCATCTCATCCTCTGTCACCCCTTCTCCTGCCCTCAATCCTTCCCAGCATCAGAGTCTTTTCCAAAGAGTTGGCTCTTCACATCAGGTGGCCAAAGTATTGGAGATTCAGCATCGTTTTTTCTAATGAATATTCAGGATGGATTTCCTTTAGGATTGGCTGGTTTGGTCTCCTTGCAGTCCAAGGGGCTCTTTAAAAGTCTTCACCAGCACCACAGTTCTAAAGCATAAGCTCTTCAGTGCTTTGAAAGTGAAAGTGTTAGTTGCTCAGTCATGTCCGACTCTTTGCAACCCTGTGGACTGTAGCCTGCCAGGCTCTTCTGTCCATGGGATTCTCCAGGCAAGAATACTGGAGTGGGTTGCCATTTCCTTCTCCAGCAGATCTTCCCTACCCAGGAATCGAACGCAGGTCTCCTGCATTGCAGGTAGATTCTTTACTATCTGAGCCATCAGGGAAGCCCTAATAAGTTGACCATATAGCAACCATGGAGGGATTAGTGCTTTAGATAAACCTTACGAGTGAACCAAATGGCTTCTGTAGGTGGGACACAGTGGTCCCTAGATAAAGGGTAGCTATTTGCAAAATGCAGACCGAATAATATGCAAATACAGGATACCTGTTTGGCTGACGGCTCTGGTCTGGGCAGGTTTGTGACCCGCTTCATCGAGTTGGAGGGCTTGACCTGTCTGCTGAACTTCCTCCGGAGCATGGACCACGCCACCTGCGAGAGCCGCATCCACACCTCCCTCATTGGCTGCATCAAGGCGCTGATGAACAACTCGCAGGGGCGGGCGCACGTGCTGGCGCAGCCCGAGGCCATCAGCACCATCGCCCAGAGCCTGCGCACGGAGAACAGCAAGACCAAGGTGGCCGTGCTGGAGATCCTGGGCGCTGTGTGCCTGGTGCCCGGCGGCCACAAGAAGGTGCTGCAGGCCATGCTCCACTACCAGGTGTATGCAGCTGAGCGGACGCGCTTCCAGGTGAGGACCTGGCGGAGGGCCTGTGTAAGAAGCCCCGAGGGCCCTTAAGAGAGCGCGGTTTGGCTGGGATAATGCACTCTTACCTAGACCGTGGGTTCCTAGAGGATAGGACATTGCTCCGCTTCATTTTTGTGGCTCTACAACTCTGAGCCCAGTACCTGGCTCAGATAGGGGCTCCATCAAGAATTATTGAATTGAATGCCATTGCTCGAATCAAGATTTTAGGCTTCAGAACTTCCCTGGTGGTGCAGTGGTTAAGACTCTGCACTTCCACTGCAGGGACACTGGTTCAGTCCTTAGTCAGGGAACTAAGATCCCACATGCTGCTCGGCGTGGCCAGGTAAAATAAAAGGTGTTAGGGCCTAAGCCTGGACCAGTGCCTACTTTGGGGACACTGGGACCAGTCCCAGGAGCTCAGGCCATGCTAGTGTCTTTATTTCTCCCTGCCTGTGCCAGTAAAGAGACAGACAAGAAGTATAGTGTCTTGGTACAGAGTAAGTCTCAGTAGATGTGACCTGTCATCACAAACTTTATGGTTTGCCCACCAGAATTGACTACATGCTTATTCTGTCATCAAACATTTTAAAGCACCCACTCTGTTTGGAAAGTGACCCTCGACCCTTTGCAGAATATACAAAGGAGATGAAAGGTAGAAACCATGCTATTAAGGAGCTGAGAGTGAATATAGTTACTCTCTGGGGTTCCTCCTCCAGGACCCTCACAGGTAGCAAAATCTGTGCATCCTCAAATCTCTTACAGTTGTGCAGTATTTGCGTATAACCTATGCACATCCTTCTGTATACTTTAAGTCATCTCTGGATTACTTATAATACCTACTATAATATAAATGCTCTGTAAATAACTGTAAATAAAATATAAATGCTATGTAAACAGTTGTCAGTTCACAGCAAATTCAAATTTTGCCTTTTTAATCTTTCTGAAATATAAAATATATATGTATATATTATGTTTTAATGTGGGGTCGGTTGAACCCATGGATATGGAGGGCTGATGAGCTGTAAACAGCTGTAAAGTGCTGAAACAGCATTTTGGCATCACCCAGCAAAATACAGCAAGTCCCCAGGGCTGAGTGGGAGAGGAATAAGGCAGGACTGGGGCTGAGATGTGGAGAGGCAAAGCACGCTTCTTGGAAAAGGTGGACTTAGAGAACGTTCGAGATGAGTTGGATAGATCGGGTACAGAGAATGAATGCAGCGTTCTGGGTGGTTGGAACGGTGGGAGCAAAGGTGTGAGGCTGGACCTGTAGGATCCTGATCCCTCCCTTCTTTTCGGTCCTGCCTTTCCATCCAGACCCTCCTGAACGAGCTGGACCGGAGTCTGGGCCGATACCGGGATGAAGTGAACCTGAAAACAGCCATCATGTCCTTCATCAACGCTGTCCTCAATGCTGGCGCCGGAGAGGTGAGGCCTCTCCTCCGTGTCCTTGCTGTGCTCTGACTTTCTGGCCCTGGGAAGAGGGCGTGAGTGCTGCCTGGGGAAGTGGCAGAGGGTCGGTGTGGCTGCCAGTGCCGTCATCGTGTCTTCAGATTGTCTGTATCATGTCTTGCCCCCTGCACTGGACGCCAAGAAAGAGGGGCTCCTGGGGAGCTCCCTGCATGGGTGGCGTCGTGGGTTATGTGTGCCATGGTCAAAACCCAAGCTTGTCTGGCTGATGATGGCTTAGGATGGCGGGGGATCACTTATAGGAGGAGGACAAGTGTTGGCCCTTCTTTCTAAAGCTTTCCAAAGACCTGTTTCTGGACTGATTTCTGAGTTAGCTAGTCATAGTCTTCTAGCATCTTCTGTTAGGATGTGTGACTTCTGGTTTTCCTTCAGAATGGGGTCAGAAATGGGATTCCCAGACCTTAAAAATAGAAAAATGGAAGATGAACTTAAAGAGCAGGTGAACTCCCCAAATTCTAAGGCAGTCTGATGCCTTGGTGAAGGTCAGCTTGTTGAAGGTCAAAAGGGGCAACTTAATGATCTCTGCTTTCCCCCGTTTTCTGCCAGCATACTATCTTTTTTTTTTTTTTTCCCCGCATCCCATCCTGATGACCTGACTTAGGTGAGGTAGGTTGAGGGAATTACCTGTCCCTAAGATGCTGACATCACCTGGGTCAGTACCAGCTATTTATCCTGACATCTGTTCTGATTAGTTGCTAACCATATCTCATTAGGTAGTTTTTATGAATATCATTCTTGTTAGGTAGGTAATGTTATGCCCATTTAACTGATGAGAAAACTAAGCCTTCTGCAGAGTCACAAAACTGTTAAGTGACAGAGCAGGGATTGGAACCAAGATCTGTCTGGTTCCAAAGCGTGTGCTCTGTATCACTCTTCAGCACCGCTCTTTGAGTCCAAAATCTTAGAGAAAGCTGGTGAAGGACTTAAAGGAAGTGAGGCAGGAGAGCTGAAGCGCATGACTAACAGGTGAAAGGGTGTCTCCTCCCACCCCCTCCTTGCTGCTCTGGGACCTGAAGCAGTTCCGATGCATTTGCTGCTGGGGATGTGGTGGAACCGGAGTGGCCGTGAGGGGACTACTGGGGGACTCTTGCAGAAATGGACACCAGCCGGTGAGCCTAGTACCCCCTTGGTGACCCCCAGGATAACCTGGAGTTCCGTCTGCATCTGCGGTACGAGTTCCTGATGCTGGGGATACAGCCCGTGATTGACAAACTCCGGCAGCACGAGAATGCCATCCTGGACAAGTAAGGCCCAAGCCACCCATTCCCACCACAAACCTATGGGGAAAGCGCCTCAGTGGGGGATGGCCGAGAACCTCAGAGAGGCTTCTGTTCCCTGGGAGACCACCTGCCACACCCAGCATCAGTTCAGGAGCAGCTCTGGGTCTGGGGGAGAGGTGGATGACGGCTCTCCCACCCCCTGTCCCACATCACCTGTGTCCCCTCCTGGCCTCCTTGCCAACCTCCTGTCTCATCTCTGATGTTAGAGGCAGGTGGACTCAGTGGTCCTCTTCCGTGGCAGTACCAATCCTGGGGGGAATTTGGAAATGTAGGGGTGTTCTTCGGTTTTCAAACTGGATGGGGGAGGCACTACTTGCATTGGTTGTAGGGAGCCAGGAATGCCAAACATCCACCGTGCCCTCCTGCTCAGCAGAGACCCGCCCCTCAAGGTGCAAGCCATCAAGGCCTTTGTTGACTGAAGAGCACAATGACGCTCCTGTGTATCACCAGTGGGCCCCTCTGGTCCACCCCCTTCACACAGGCTATTTTATTACACTAGGTCTTAAGGGAGAGTGGATGGGTGGATGGATCCTTTTGCAGTGGAGTGGAGGAGGGGATGGGGCAGAAAATGACAGATTGGCTTTGAGTGGAGACCTAGGATGGTCTGAGAACACTGGGGAAGGTCAACCTAGGGCAGTGATCCTTGACTGTGGGTGGTTTCACCCCCCCCCCCCCAACCCAGGGAACATTTGGCAGAACCTGGAGACATTTTTGGTCATCACAACTCAAAGTGGAGGGCGCTGCAGGCATCTGGTGGCAGAGGTCAGGGATGCTGGTACATGTCCTTCAACTCACAGGTCCACCTCCCCCCACAGAGTCAGGGATGATCCAGCTGCAAATGTCAATCTGGGAAAGCCTGATTGAAGGTCATGGGACCCTGGGTTGGCCTCTCCAGGGACAGGCATGAGATCCTATAAAGGATGAGAGTGTTGACTTACAGGAAGCTAACTTCTTTCTCGTTTTGCCTTGGCCTCATTTGCATGATGCCTTCAGATTTAGTCATTTCAGAGGCTTACAGGGGCTGTAACCCTCACCCAGCGCTGACCTGGCGGTCATGTCTACTTCCTCTATCCCCCCATCCCGTTTAGGCATTTGGACTTCTTCGAGATGGTCCGGAATGAGGATGACTTGGAGCTGGCCAGGAGGTTTGACATGGTGAGAAGCCTGCAAAGGCGGGACGACTGCAGTGGGTCCTGACTCCTGTGCTGTGTGTTAGCCTGGTTCTGTGGTGGTGCCACAGTGGCCGGGTCTCACTTCTGGAGCCCTGGCACTATAGTGGCTCTACAGGGCCTCGCCTTAAACTGGGAGAGCATCTCCCCTGGAGGAGACTACAACCCCCAAAGGAAGGAGAGACAGTTCTTACACACGGCTACCCTCGCATGCCTCCTCTGGGATGACTTTCTCCCTGTCTTCCAGTAATCTGAGTCACCTTTCCCCATTGCTAACCTGATCCTGCTTAGCAAACAAAATCATTTCCATGTGAGCCTTGGTAACCCTGAAAATACACACACCTGCTGCTTTAATATGGTGCTAGAAAATCCCTGTCCAAATAGAGACCTACTTTGGGCTGGTGCTTCAGTGGCCAAGCACCACCCTTTTCGATTCTAAAAAGAGCCCCAGATATAAAGAGAAGGATACCAATGTTCCAGAGGACCAGCGGCTTCTTGCTGTCACACAACTGCAGAGTTGTTCTGCTGTTTGCACCCAGGCTGTGGATCTAGGCCACGTGCTCCTGGAGTCAGCCAGGCCCTGCTTCCTCCTCTTAGTTTGAATCAGTAGTTCTCAACCAGGGGCGAGTTTACTTCCCTTGGGGGCATCTACAATATTTAGAGATGTTCTTAGCTGTCACAGCAGGTGTGAGGAGGATGCCCCTGCATCTGGTAGATGTAGGGCTAAGATGCTGCTAAGTCATCTGCAGTGAACAGGGCAGCCCCTCACCCCCACGGATAAAGAACCATCTAGTTCAAGATGCTGGTGGTGCCAAGGCTGGGGAACCCTGGTTTATATAATTAGCACATCTCTCTCCTCCTTTTCTCTGCCCTTCTCTTTTTCTAAGTCTGGACCAGAGGCAGGGAAGGAATGCTGTCCTGTAGGATGGGGCTCAGTGGATGGAAACAGGGTCATCTCCCCCTCTCTTCTCTTCCCCGCTCCTTCCCCTCCCCTTGCCCCATTCACTGTGCGCCCCACACCCTCAGGTCCACATTGACACCAAGAGTGCTTCCCAGATGTTTGAGCTGATCCACAAGAAGCTGAAGCACACGGAGGCCTACCCATGCCTGCTGTCCGTCCTGCACCACTGCCTACAGATGCCCTGTGAGTAGCACCCTTCCCTTGGCCAATCTGAGCCCTTGGTCCAGGGCATCTTGAGAAAAGGTGTCAGAAGCTCCCAGGGTAGGGGTGTCTCCCCGTGTCTCCCTCCTGGCCCAATTGTACCCCAGTTCCCAGGAGGTCGGACTGGAGGACTCAGGCCCCTACTCTACCTGTCCTCCTTGGAGTCAGGACTTCCACTGTCCCCAGCACAGGGGCTGAGGATTCAGCCCTGAGCAATGCCAACATCCTGGACCAACACGCAGAACTTGATCCCTGCTAAATCAAACAGCCCTGACTGCCAGCTCGTGGCAGCGTTGTGATGGGCCTTCTCGGGGCGTTCCAGAAAGAAGTTTCATGCTTGCGGGAGCAGTACAGCTGTGGAGTGGAGGTTGTGGCAATCACGTGAAAGCAAACTTGTTGCTTTGTTTTTAAAGATTTTATCAACTCTTCCATCTAACCCTGGCTGGCTCCCACCCTAGCGCCCTTGTTCCTGCCTCACTTTACAAATACCAAATGACCGTATCTATAGGAGCAGGTGCTAAACTCTTAGGATCCAGGTGTGTGCAGTGACCAAATAAATTATGCAGAGTTACTAGTAGCCACCCCAGTGTGCGATCTGAAATGAGTTGGAGCTGCACCATTTGGTATTTAAGCTCTTCATAAAATAGCAGATTTGGAAACTGGCATGGACCAATAAAATGGTCACCCCAGACGGACTCTCTTTAGTGGTGGTGATGATGCTGGTGTTGGTAATCAGGTGGTGGTGAAAACTACAATTTATTGTTGCCCACTCAGGGCTGGGTCAGAGAAGGCAATGGCACCCCACTCCAGTACTCTTGCCTGGAAAATCCCATGGACGGAGGAGCCTGGTAGGCTGCAGTCCATGGGGTCGCTAAGAGTCGGACACGACTGAGTGACGTCACTTTCACTTTTTCACTTTCATGCATTGGAGAAGGAAATGGCAACCCACTCCAGTGTTCTTGCCTGGAGAATCCCAGGGGCAGGAGAGCCTGGTGGGCTGCCGTCTATGGGGTCACACAGAGTCGGACACGACTGAATTGACTTAGCAGTAGCAGCAGGGCTGGGTGTGATGGGAGATTTATATAGTATCTCTAAATCTCAAAATGGCTTAAGGCATGTGTTCTATTATCTACATCCTTACAGTGGGGGAGCCTGAGAATCAGACAGTCTTTACATATGAAAGAATTTTGTTTCTTTGGAGTCAGGACTTAATTTTTAAATTTTTTTAAGAGGAATTTTTTTTTTTCAAAAATATTTATTTGGCTGTACTGGGTCTTAGTTGCAGCATGCAGGATCAAGTTCCCTGACCAATAATTGAACCCAGGGCCCGCCCGCCCCCATTGGGAGCATGGAGTCTTAGCCACTGGACCACCAGGGAAGTCCCCAGGGGTCAGGGCTTTAGATGAATCACGTTCTACTTCTTTGAACACAGGCTTTACCCTGTGAAAGGAAATGGAAGACATTATCATTTTGCAATGCATGTGCCAGTGGAGGGATGGGAAGATGGACAGAGTGGCCTGGACCAGGAAGCTGCCTGTTCTCCAAAACCCAGTCTAGAAGGTCTTGGTGAAAGACTTGAGAATTCTGACTTCTGCTCCCATGAGTGTTTGGTACTCCAAGGGCATTGTGAATGGGTCCCCCTAGTCTGCCTCAAAATGGAGCTGTGCAGACATGACCTTCCTCCTTGTAGGCATTATGGTCTGCCTTTGAGGTCAGGATCTTGCTGTTTGACCTCCACCTTGGTGGTCAGTAGAAACACAGTACTTGGATTATGAACCCAGGAAGAGGAGCCTGTGGCGATCCCATGAAAAGAAAGTCCTTCTTCAGCCAGACTAAATTAGAGCAGACAGCAGTAGGGCCCTGTAGAAATAGGCACAGCCCACTCAATGCCTTTGCCTTCACAGTTCAGGGTCACCTTCACCGAGAAATCTGCCTGAATTCCAAGACTGCTTCTCCAGCCCATTCTGACCCCCCTCTCAGTACACACCTGTAATTATTTTCCATTCCTATAGGACAATAGCATCAATAAACCTAGAGCCTTTGCTTTTTTAAAAAAGTTTCCCTAGAGACTTCATTATTCAGCATGTAATGTTTGGAGCAGATTTACTTTCTTGAATGTGCTTTTCTAAGATAATTGTTAAAAAAAAAAAAGCAATTTGCATTCCTAAGGCATGGGATGCTCAGGGTACCAACAGGGAAGAAGGCAGCCAGAAAGCATTTCAGGGAGTAGAGAAATATATCTAGAGGGTTGACACATTCATAAAAGGTCAGTTGCAGATCAGCAAGAAATGATAGGATTTATGAGCCTTCATTATCAGCAATCACATTTCCTCCTCCATCATCCGGGGAGCTTGCTGAGGAGATTGCTTTCTTCCCCAGCCTGGCCCCAGGCGGTGACCCTAGGGCAGGGCCCCAGGGGGCTCTGCAGCTCAGTCAAGACAGGATGTCTTTCGTTCTGCAGACAAGCGAAACGGTGGCTACTTCCAGCAGTGGCAACTCCTGGACCGCATCCTGCAGCAGATTGTCCTCCAGGATGAGAGGGGCGTGGATCCTGACCAGGCTCCCTTGGAGAACTTCAATGTCAAGAACATTGTCAACATGTGAGCAGTGGCCATCCCTTACCTGTCTTCGTCTTCCTTCCCCATCTCTGTCCTCCTTGGCGTCTCACCAGCAAAATCTCAGCTCCCTCTCTCAAACCCAGACAGGGCTCCAGATGGGCCCTGGGCCAAAGCATCCAATAGAACTGCCTGAGATAGCAGAAACGGTCTCTATGCACACTGTCTAAACGTGGCCCCTGGGCGCTTGACCCATGGTTAGTGTGACTGAGAAACTGAGTTTTACGTTTTATTTCGTTTTCATTAAGTCCATGGGGTCGCTGAGGGTCGGACACGACTGAGCGACTTCACTTTCACTTTTCACTTTCATGCATTGGAGAAAGAAATGGTAACCCACTCCAGTGTTCTTGCCTGGAGAATCCCAGGGACCGGGGAGCCTGGTGGGCTGCCGTCTATGGGGTCGCACAGAGTCGGACACGACTGAAGTGACTTAGCAGCAGCAGCAGCCATGTGACATGTGGCTGGTTACCACCATATTGGATAGTAGAGGTTTATAGAGGGTGCTTACCGCTCCCCATGATCCACGCGCATGGAGTGGATTGAGGGAGACGGCAGTGTAACACGGAGGAAGAGTCAGCAACCTATGGCTGTGGGCTAGCCCCCATCCTCCAGTTTGTTTTGTGTCCTCCGTGAGCTAAGAGTAGTTTTACATTTTAAAAGAGTTGTTAAAATCACGCACAAGACGCTGCAGCAGAGACCTCACATATGAAACCTAAAATAGTTACTCTGGCCCTTTAGAGATGGTCTGCCGACCACTGAAAATAGAGCATGACAATTGAATTATTGGAAAAGGATGTCAGAGCCTAAGGTCTCTGGCTTATCATCTTTGACTCACCCTGGGTGTAAAGAAACACCAAGAAATGAGTTTACAGTTGCATCAGTTAATAACCAGGCCTCATGTTAACACACTTAGTTTTAATTTTAAAGTTTTGCTTTCAGTATCAGTCTGAGTCTGCTGCCCTTAAGGAGATACATTGGCTCTCAATGATTCATTGTGCTGCATTGCAAAGCCAAGTAGAAAATGATTTTTGAACCGTTCATGCTACTGTTTTCATTTGCACAAACAGCCGGGTGTTAAAGTCAAAATCCTAACTGGTACGCTGGGAGAACACAGCTAGTAATCCAAAGGCAGCTTTATTAGGAAACCGTTTAATTTAATTTTTATTTTATATTGGAGTATAGTTGATTTACAATGTTGTGTTAGTTTCAGGGGTGCAACAGAGTGATTTTGTTATATGTAAACATGTATCTATCTATTCTTTTCCAAATTCATTTCCATATAGGTTGTTACAGAATATTGAGTGGAGTTCTCTGTGCTATACAGTAAATCCTTGTTGACTGCCTATTTTATATATGGTAGTGTGTATATGTTAATCCAAGACCTAATTTATTCCCTCATCTTTCCCTTTTGTCAACCTTACGTTTGTTTTCTGTGTCTGTGAGTCTGTTTCTGTTTATAAGCTCATGTGTATCATTTTTTATATTTCACATATAAGTGATATCACATGGTATTTGTCTTTCTCTGCCTGACTTACTTCACTTAGTATGATAATCCCTAGGTCTGTCCATGTTACTATAAATGGCATTTCATTCTTTTTTTTGGCTGAGTAATATTCCATTTTCTATATATACCACATCTTCTTTATCTATTCCTCTCTCGATGGACATTTAGGTTGCTCCATGTCTTGGCTATTATAAATAGTGAAAACAGCTTGATTTGTTATCTTCTGCTTGTTCTATACACTATTTAGTGGGGAAGCTTCTCCTCTGCTGAGGATGACAACTCCTCAGGTGCAGTGAACTTTTTGCTGCTTCTTGGACAATAAGAGTCCTAGGCTTACTTTCAGACACCAATATAGTCTCAAAGCTGCAAGTAGAAGGGCTAGTCTTAGATGTGAATCAGCATTCTAGATTTGATTCAGCCTTAAATCTCTTTCCTTCCTGGGTTGGAGCTGGAAGCTGCAGTGGGAAGAGTGAGTGAGTGAGTGAGTGTGTGTGTGTGTGAGCGTGATGATTGGCTTCTTTCTCTGTTCTCTTTCTCTTCCAGCCCCTTCTATCCCCTCCTTTCATCTAGCTAACCATTTTCTGAACCCCCACCAGAGGGAGCATGGGGCAGGAAGGAAAAATGGGAAAAGGCCCTGCTTGATCAGGTAACTTAGTAAAGAGGTTTCCTGCTCTCTGGGTTTAGCACATGGATAAAGAGATGACGTATATCCCTGGGGTCTTCAGATGTTCCTTGCTGGGTGCCTCTCACTACAAAACCCTGGTCACTGGCTAAGCCTGTTTTTCTTTTTTCCCTCCAAGCCTGCCTGGTACCATCCCTTCTATCAGACCCTGGTTCAGTGGCTATACAGTGCACTGACTCAGTGGACATGAGTTTGAGCAAGCTCTGGGAGATGGTGAAGGACAGGGAAGCCTGGCGTGCTGCAGTCCATGGGGTCACAAAGAGTCGGACGTGACTGAGGGACTGAATAGCAATAGTCCATGTAGACTCATGTTGTCAAAGTGTCCACTTTTCTCCCAGGTGCATTTTTTGGATGAGACTTACAACAGCTTCAGCCGACTTCCTCCATGATGCTCTCTGACTCATGAGCAACCCTCATGCAATCTCTCATACTAACAAATTCTTGGAGTGCCATGGATGCCAGCCCCCCTCTGGACCTGCCTTGTCTCAGTCCACCATGCCTCCCTCCCAGTAGCAGGGCACATGGGTCAGACTCTCTGGATGGGTGCAAGGAAGTCACTTCCTCTGGGAGCACTGAAGGAGAGCCTCCCTGTACCCACCCTCCCCAAACCTCCCCACCAAGGGAGGATGGCAATAGCTTGCTCCAGAGAAATCTCTTCATAAATTATTTCCTCCTTCATACCTTACCCCCTCTTTATTTTATTTTATATTTGTTTATCTGGCTGCTCTGGGACTTAGTTGTGGCATGTGGGGTCTAGTTCCCTGACCAGGGATGGAACCCCGGCCCCCTGCATTGAAAGCATGGAGCCTTAACCACCGGACCACCAGGGAAGTCCTTCGTCCTCTGGAGAAGGACACACGTGCATTCACATCCTCTCTTCCCATTTCCTTAACCACTGGACCACTGAGGAAGTCCCTGTTCCCTCTTTGTATCCTTGATCTGGTTGAGGAGGCCAAGAATCATGGATCTGTCTCCTCCATGCTTCCAGATTTACAAAAGGAATGATGATTGGGCTCTCACCTTGAAACTTCACCTCTCATACGTTGATGTATCTGGGTACAGCCCTCATTTAAACCCCACATAATGAGAGTTTGACATGAATAGGGCGTATGACTTAGACACCCTCTGCCCACTCACTCTGAGTTGCTGGGGTGAGTGATTTCTCTTGCTGTAACAGACTGGAAGTCTGAACCATGGTAAGACTGATATTTTGACCTCTCTCAGATGCAAGGACCTATTATTACAAAGGGGTACAAATCATTGTACAACTAGGGGAAACCTGGGACATCGTCCTAGCTTGACGAGTTAGCTTCATCTTCTTTATCACAGAGGGGTTGGACTCTAAAGGTGCTTTCACTTTCTCAGCCCATAGAGAGACAGGTGATGAGACCTTGTCAGGGGTGGGACCTGGAGAGACACCTGGAGAGTCAGAACCCTAGCCTCCTAGCTGCACAGATTGGAGATCAGGGCACCAATGTGGGGGACTGGAAGGTGCCATGCCCTCTGGGAAGCTATGAGCCAACAGTCAACAGATCCTTCTCTCAACCCCCTCACCCCAACCCCAGGCTCATCAATGAGAATGAAGTGAAACAGTGGCGAGACCAGGCAGAGAAGTTCCGGAAAGGTGAGGGGCTCTGCCTAAACCCACCACCTGCTCCCCACCCTCCCCTGCCCACCCCAGGATCATCCCATCTCCTACATTTTTTTTTAAGTTTTAAATGTATCATCTTTGTTCTTTCTAAAAAAATTTTTTTTGGCCACATCACAGGGCATGTAGGATCTTAGTTCTCAGACCAGGGATTGAACCCGTGACCCCTGCAGTGGAAGGGTGGAGTCTCAATCATGGGACCACCAGGGAAATCCTTCACCCTTAGGAGAAGAAGGCACACACATTCACGTTCCTTTCTTCCCGTTTCCCCTCCTGTCCCACTTCCACCCTAGAACACGCAGAGCTGGTGAGCAGGCTGGAGAGGAAGGAGCGGGAATGCGAGACCAAGACGCTGGAGAAGGAAGAGATGATGCGGACGCTGAACAAGATGAAGGACAAGCTGGCGCGCGAGTCTCAGGAGCTGCGCCAGGCTCGGGGCCAAGTGGCAGAGCTGGTGGCCCAACTCAGTGAAATCTCGGTGTGTGGCCTCTCCTCTCCTTTTGCAGAGTTGAGCTGGGATCTTCAGGTCAGGTGGGGAAAAGTGGATGTAGTGAGGGACCAAGGAGGAGAGAGAGAGGATCTCAGACCAGGATAGAGGGCACCCTTGTCTGCAAGGTCGACGCCTTCGTGTTAGATGGAAACCATGTTCCTTCCTCCAGGGGAGCAGGAAGCACACCTTGGAAAGCAGAGGGCCGGCTGGGTGTTGGTTTCCCTCCCCACTCGCAGCTGGATGCCCTTGTGCAGACCGATCTGTATATCAGTCTTGCTGTTGCCGGCAATGACTGACTGTGTCCACTGTCTGTGTTTGACTTGTGGGTGCACTTGTGTGTTCAGGATGTTTAGGTGTCCAGGATGCAGGGCGAGAAAACAGGGCTCAGCTTGTGTGGGAGGTGAGAGCAGACTTCGGGGTCTAGTCTAGAGGGAGAATAGAGTAAGGGAAGGCACAGTGACTGGGGACTTGAAAGGCATCCTCGTTGATGGCTTTGTCTTCCTGATGTCTCTGTTTTCCCCACAGACAGGACCTGTATCTTCCCCCCCTCCCCCTGGGGGCCCACTTACCTTGTCTTCCTCGATGACAAACAACGACCTGCCTCCACCCCCGCCCCCTCTTCCGTTCGCCTGCTGCCCCCCACCGCCACCCCCTCCTCTGCCCCCCGGGGGGCCTCCAACTCCCCCCGGCGCCCCACCTTGCTTCAGCATGGGGATGCCCCTCCCCCCAGACCCCTTCCCCAGCAGTGATGTCCCACTCAGGAAGAAGTGTGTCCCCCAGCCTTCACACCCACTGAAGTCCTTCAACTGGGTCAAGCTGAATGAGGTGAGTAACAAGGAAGATATCTATCGGCTCCCTTCTACAGGTCGGGGCAGTCAACCATAGATCCACAGCCTGCTGTTTGCAGATCTCCATGGCGAATGCTTTCTTTGGTAGGGGTAAGGGTAGACACAGTGGATGCAGAAGAGGGGGTTGTAGATGACAGGCTGTCTCTTGGGAAGAGCACAGGGAGGAGATGGTTTGGCCTGTGGTGATGCTCACATTGGCAGAGCCACCTACAAACAGAATATGAGTGTGCTGAGGGTTCCTGGAGTAATGTAGGGCCAGTCAAGTGTGCTTTATAGACAAGGGCTTGGCTAGAATGTTAAGGATAGGGTTGATTTGAGGAAAAGGGTGGAACATATAGGTGAAGATCTTTGGCCAAGGTCTGGAGAAGGCAATAGCAACCCACTCCAGTACTCTTGCCTGGAAAATCACATGGACGGAGGAGCCTGGTGGACTGCAGTCCATGGGGTCACGACTGAGCGACTTCACTTTCACTTTTCACTTTCATGCATTGGAGAAGGAAATGGCAACCCACTCCAGTGTTCTTGCTTGGAGAATCCCAGGGATGGGGGAGCCTGGTGGGCTGCCGTCTATGGGGTCGCACAGAGTCGGACACGACTGAAGCGATTTAGCAGCAGCAGCAGAGATGATCAAGACCAGTGTGTACAAAGGACTGAAATCATGAAGCTATGACAGGCTAACAGGAAAAAGACAATGAAGAGTTTGATGTCAAGGTACAGCCACTTTGACATCCTCTTAGGGGAAGGTGCATGCACTGGCTACTTCTCTAGACTGCTCAGCAGTGAGAGGTCCTCATGAATATTATCCACTAAGAACCTCTCATCCCAGGCTGACATGTGGGACTTGATTCCTCTGTTGGATTCTCATGAGTGTAGAGATGCCCTGGGTCACGTTGGACCTCTCGTATTGAAGGCCAGTTCCAGCCTGGTCCAAGCCCTGCTCTGGTTCTGTGCTACGTCCTCTTGCAAGGACCAGTGGCTTCATCCTTGAGGTAAATGTTGAGTTAGCCAAAGACTTTGTTTGGGTTTTTCCATATCAACATGGAAAAACCCAAACAAACTTTTTTGCCAACCGAATAAATACAGTAGGTTTCCCTGGTGGCTCAGATGGTAAAGAATCTGCCTGCAATGCAGGAGACCCAGGTTTGATCCCTGCGTCAGGAAGAAACCCCAGAGAGGGGAATGGCTACCCACTATAGTATTCTTTCCTGCAGAATTCCATGGATAGAGGAGCCTGGTGGGCTACAGTCCATGGGGCCTCAAAGAGTTGGACACAACTGAGCAACTGTCACTTCAGTGACACAAGGGACCTGGCCTCCGTTAGCCTGGCCCATTCACACTGCAAAAACAGTTTGGAACTGGGACCAGTGAATGCCCTCTGACCTTGTTGTATAGACCAGGGACTAACTCTTGGGGAAATCATTACTCTGAGCTAAAATTAGCTCAAATGGAGACTTAAGTGGGAGGAGACACAGTTTGCTAAGTAGATGGTCAGCTATTTGCTAGGTGCCTCCTCTTGGTGGTAGACCAGCTAGCCCATCAGTCTGAGCTGTGCTTTATGTAAAGCTTTCTGTTGTGGTGGGGAGGGGGGCTGTGATGGATAATAACAAAAGGTGAGACATAACATTGCCCTGAAAGAGCTTTGGATCTGGCAAATTAGGAAATGTGTCCAAGGAACTACCTTGAGGTCCTGGGGATGGGTTGAAGGAACGGTTCTAACTTCTAATCAAATCAGGCTTGGCTCAAACTAACTGTGTGGTCTGCAGAAATCATTCATTTTGTACCTGTTTGCTCATCTGCGAGATGATCTCTGATTCCTTTTACCTCTGGTTTTGTCATCTAAGTGGAAAGAAAGACAAAGTATGAATATAGCCCATCCATCACTTAGTCCTGGAGTTCTGTTGTAGAGCCACCTCTAGCAGCACTTTGAAGCAATATCGTTAAAGTCTGTGACAACTGCATCACACAGTTGTGCCCTGTAGTTGCTTCTCCATGGCCTTGAGACCAGCCAGAAAGACCAGCTGCATATGAGCGGGCAAGTGGTTCTGCAGAACCAAAGGCTGTAGGCTGTGTAGAAATGTTCGTTGTTCATGATCAGAAGTAGTATTTTTAAGTTGCTATTAAAAAAAGAATTTTGCTTTTGCCTCCCATGCTTGCAATTTACAGTTTTGATCATGTAATGAAGGATTGATTAGGCATCTCCACAATTAAGGAAGACAGATAAGGCATCTAATGTTTTTGTAATATTTTCACCTTAAAGAACTTTGTGCTTAGGAGTTTCTCTGGGATCTAGCAATAATAAAGTCTATATCAATTCCTCAGGGACCTAGAGATGGCCAGAGTCTCGATCCTAGACTGGGAAGTCCAGGTTTGATGCAACACGTGTTGAGGAGCTCTTGTAGGGTGTGGGGAGTGGGGGGCTTTGCATCATATTTGTCATCCCAGCCCCAAGCTTTTAATTGCATGACTAAATTCAGGTCATCTCATCATGTGGGCTTTGATTTCCCAATGTGTAACATGCGGGTGATTATGATAACTAGATGAAAAAGGTTGTTTTGAGGATTGACTTAATACATGCAAAGTGATTGACACATAGAAAGCCTTTAAAATAAGAATAGCAGATGAGTTACTATGAGTGTGACTACCATGCGTGCTGTACGTGTGCTCTCTCCCTTAACCCTCACTCCAGCTCCATCAGGTAAATGTGAGTGAGGCTCAGTTTCCTTTCATGGGATGGGGGAAGAGAAGAGAACCCCTCTGTTTGCCAACTGCCCCACTTAGAGGCTGTGTGACCCCAGATGCTCGAGGGAAACATACTTTCTTGAGCAAGATTCCCTGGCTTGTAAAGGGTGTCCCTAGAGGGGCAGAAGTTTCAGAGATCTGGACTGGAAGTGGTGAAGTCTTGGCCAGAGCAGTGTGAAGATCAAATTTGAGAATGATTGTGTGATGGGGACGCATTGGGGTGGCGTGGCATTTAGGATGTGGAAGATGTTAGGAAGAAATGTATGAGTCTCCGGCCCCAGCCCTCAACTCCACCTTCACAGAGCATCCTAGGTTCTCCTGGTAACCACGGGGCAGGGGCAGTGTTTGGGGACCAGTGAAGGGGAGCTGGGTCCTCAGCCTGTTGACTCATGGAAATGTTTCCCCATGCTGACCCGCCCTCCCTGCCTTTCCCGCTCCAGTTCTCCTTCCCATCTCCTCTGTGCCTCCCACGTACCCCATCTGAGAGCCTGGCTCCTCTCCCCGGTCCCCTACCCCACACGTGCTCCTGTACACACACGTGCCCACCCACCCACCCACACACACACACACACACAGAGTGGTTGTTTCTGCCATGAAAAGAATGTGTCTGTGTTGGGTTTGGCCAGTTGCCTGCATCCCTTGCTGCTCCGAGCTTCCCAGCCCAGCATTCCACGAGAGGGTCCCTGGCCTTAGGAAGGCCGCAGGAATGTCCCCACTTTCCCCCTCCCGCTCTGGCCTTGCCTCCCCTTTGCAGAGTTTAAGAAAATAAAAGTGAGTGAAAGGTATGTTTCTCTCTCTGAGCCTTGCTGAGGGGTGATGGAGAGAGGAGGCGGCAGTGGCATTAGGAAGGTTCCCGGCTGCCCCGCAGGCAGAGAGGTGGGGGAGGTTCTGTTTTAAAGGGCAGCAAAGCTTGGGGAGAGGCGAGGGGTCCTGGGCGGGGGCCTCTTGTCTCGGCTTCTAAGCCATTATTGGGATGTTACAAGACCACTAGGGCATTCCTGGCATGGGTACCAGATCTTGTCCAGAACCCCAGAGTGGGGTTCAGTGCAAGGATCCTACCCAGAGGTGGACATAGCCTCAGCTGAGAGACCTTGGAATATAACCCTGGGCCCATTCCAGTCTCGAGGGATGAGACGGCCTGTGACCATCAGGAACTCGTGGCAGAGTCTTCCTGGCTGGGGCAGTCACTAGCAGGGCCAGGATGGCCCGGCCTCTGCCATTTGTCCACTTTCTGGGAATCTGGGCAAGTGGGAGGAAGACCCCCTGGGAGAGAAGACGACCGTCTGAGACACAGGAAATGCAGGCAGCCCTGGGGACTTGAGGATCCCCAAGCGTGTGGGGGCACTCTTCCTGCCATCACTGCAGCCACCCCGACCTTGCGGGGAGACGTCCTCTGAGAACACTGGCTTGGTTTTTTTTCTGGAAGGAGTTTCATAGCCCTCTTTCATGCTTGCCCACCCGTTACTCCAGCACTACCGTTGATTTCTGGGGCGCGCTGACATATGGCCCCAGGTGAAGAGGAGGAGTGGTCTCTCATCTCTCCCCTGGAGCGGAGTGTTGAAGGGGGGGCACAGGGAGGAATCACCCCCTTCTGAAGGCCTGGGAGCCTGGCTGCCAGCTTCTGTGTACCGGGAGGACAGGCGGGGTCGGGAGGTACCAGCATCTCCATCACGAAGGAGCCGAGTCAACCACGGCCTCCTCCCTCCCCGTGAATCTTAGGAACGTGTCCCTGGCACCATATGGAATGAGATTGATGACATGAAGGTGTTTCGGATTCTAGACCTCGAGGACTTTGAAAAAATGTTTTCAGCTTATCAGAGGCATCAGGTAAGACCCTGCCTGCTCTGGTGTCTTGAGTCTTGACCTCCAGTCGTGACTTGACGCCACCCCTTGAACTCGACCCTCAGTCCCTCCTTGCCTCACTTCCTCCCTCCCACATACACTGACTGATTTTATTCTTTATCAGGTACCATGTTCTTTCTGGGACATGAATTGCGGGGGAGGGGTGCGGTGCACAGGGGAAGCATCCCACTGTATTAGTTTGTATTTGCCCATCACGGGATGACGTAATATGATGTCCGTTTCTCTCCTTGGTCTTGGAGCCCTGGAGGCGGAGTAGCAGGGCCAGGCCACTGCGGACCTTATTCTTTTTCTGGCCTGGGACCTAGGAATTATACCTACAGGGCATGATCACTTTTCAATCGCTTTTTCCACTCTGCTGTCATATCCTGACACTCCCATGAGCAGAGGATGTTGTATCAAGGATGGTGGCGCTGCTCCAGGTCACACTGAGGGGTTGAAGCTGGGTGGGGCAGGCCAAGAGAGGCCCTGGGCTTTGCTCTGAGGATGCTGTGCAGAGGTGGACCAGCAAGCCTGCTCTTCCTGAGGCAGGACAGGGAGTGGGGTGGATAGCAGGATGCAGGGCCAACCCGAGGCGGTAACTGCTGGGATGACCACAAATGCGGATTCTTCCATCTCACCCTCCCATGAGTACGAGGGCCCAGGAATCTGCACAGCAGAGCTGGGGCCTTCCTCGGAGGTCCAGTGTGGGAAGAGGCCTCGGAGCCTCTGCTTTCGCTCTGGCCCTCCTCCCAGGGTTTGTTTATTCTCCGGGCTGTGCTATCTTCTTCCGTGTTTTCTCCACTGAGTCTGGGGTTCCAACCCCGAGGACGTCCCCCAGTGCCTGCAAGAAGGCTCTGAGCCCTCCTGGGTCTGCATGTCTCGGCCGATCTCCCCACTGCTTTCTGCCAAGCCCGGAGCCGTGGGTGACCCCTCCTGAGGGCAGATAGGATCGAGGGCACGGTGACAGCTCCGGGGCAGGGAGTGGGGACTAGCCAATAGCCAAAGGGCTGTGGTGGGGGTGGGGCTCTGGCTCTGCCTTAGGGTTCTAGAAAAACCCAACGGTTGTTTGTTTAGCTTAAATGTAGGTGCTCAGGGTGTCTGATTCTGTACCCCTAGTCCAGGAAGCACTTTTAGCCCTATGGACATGTCTGCCTGGCATGGCCCGAGCAGCCACTGCGGCCCGACTGGGGCTGGAAGAGGTTCTTTGGGGCATTTGCTGCTCCTGTGGTCAGTGCTCCTGAGCGGGCACCAAGGAGGGACGCAGAGGATGTGCGAAGGGTGATGGAGGATCAGGCCTGGCCTCCCTGCATTTTGAGAGTCTTCCTCCAGGCCAGGGTTCCAGCCTTGCCTGCCCAATCTCCAAGATCCTGGGGTAGGACCAGGGTGTGGCCCAGTAGGGAAGGCGGGACTTTGGGGTTTAGGACAAGCGGGCCTGCCCCCACCCGACCCCCAGTTTGGGGATGGGGAAGAGTTAGGATGGACAGCGCCTTCTCTGAGCGCACTCAGTCTGTCACCCCATCTCAGAGCTGGGCTCACCCAGAGGACTATCACTCTGCAGGTCGCCTGGACTCTGGGGGATTGAATTCACAGCCGCAGAGCCAGAGAGATCCCAGAGGCTGCATTGCCTCTTTGGCCTCCTGTTTCTGGCTTGGGGTCCTGGGCATGTGGGACAGGGACCGTCCTGTGCCCTTTGCCAGTCCTGAGTTGGTGACTTCAACCCCACCCAGGTGTGAGCTCTGCCCCCTCCACTTCCTTGGAAATCAAAGACAGACAGGGGGCAGAGGGCAAGGGACAAAGTTCAGGGATGTCTGCTTTCCTCTGTCTCAGTGAATGCGACATGCACATGCTTTCAGCTCAAGTTCAGTTGTGGTTGTGTCTACTCCCCTGTTTTGGAAGAATGAAGTCATGCAGGGGTACCAGGATGCTCTATGTAGGATAGGGAAGAAGTGCAGTCAAAGCCTGGGGTGGGGCAGCTTGGGGGCCTGTCCGACCAGGAAGTGGTGGTCTCCCTGGGCGCGGGGCACACAGATGAGGCTGCCTGTCCTCTGCTTGGTCTGGCTTCTTTGTGAGTGCATGTCTGCTGGAAGCAGTTCCTGTTTAGTGCTCCCTGCAGTCTCCATCTCCAACCGTGGGGGTCTCCCTTGGGGTGGCACAGACAGAGTAGATGCTTAGGGGTCCCCATTCCTTTCCTACTACTCTTGGGTCCCCAAACCTCTTGGCTAACGTTGTGCATGTTTGATTCTCTATTGGCTGTGGCTGCTACCTGCCTAGGAGCTGATAACTAATCCTTCCCAGCAGGTGAGTCACTCTTGGGGCTCTGGACACTATAACTCTTAACCACTGTCCTGGGCTGCTGCCCTATACTGGGCTCAAAAGAGGGGGCTTGTCAATTCTACCTTCTGCCTTATTACTCATCTTAACAGGGTGGTATCAGGTTGGGTCCCCAAAGAAAAAGTGGAAGTGTAGGGAAAGGAGCTAATGTAAACAGACCCCTACCACAAGGGAGGTAAATGTCTACAGAAGTGAGGAGGAAGCTTCTAGGTCTGTTGTCTTACCCACAAGGCCCTAGGGGCTGTCCTATAAGACTGCACAGGTTGGGCACTGCACAATTCCAGGGGCACATTTCACAAAGGCAGTGATGTGGGTGGCAGCCCCTGGGGCATGTGCACGGAAGGACCTCCCAGTGGAGGAGCCAGCCTCCTGTCTACCTCATCAGGGGCCAAGAGAAGGCAAGAGGGGGGGTCTTTGATTTCTTGGGAATTGCCTGCTAGGACCCCAGAGAAGAGAATTTTGCAAGGAATTGTGCCTCAGTTTCCCCACCTCTGAACTTGTGGATGCTCTCCACCCTGGGCACCTTGGGCAGCACCCAAAGTCCTCAGGGGTCCAGGAACCGTGGCCCTCTGGGGACTTGGAGCCAGCTTCTCACCATAAGATCGGGGCAGGGAGGGGGGAGGCTCTCTGGGCAGGGTGGGGGGAGTGGGGGTTGATTGTCTGGGACATGGCATGGATCAAATCCCACTGCCCACAGCCATAGGGATCAGTCACTCCCCCTCTAGCCTGCCCAGAGAAGGCAGTGTCTGAAAAGAGGTCTTCTCATTGCTCCCAACCCCTTCTAGCCCAGGCTAAAGTCCCAGAGCCTCGAATTAGAGTCAGATATTAACCACCCTCCTTTCTCCTCAGTCTTGTTCTTTTGCTTTCTTTCTTCCTCTCACACCAGGAGCATTCTCTGGTTGGCACGGGGGTGGCTCATGGGCTGGGGTTGGGCGGTGGGCAGGAAGAGGACTGGGGGAAACACACACGTCAGCCTTGCCACTCGGCTTGTCGGTTACAGAAAGAGCTGGGCTCCACCGAGGACATCCACCTGGCCTCACGCAAGGTCAAAGAGCTGTCTGTCATTGACGGCCGGAGGGCACAGAACTGCATCATCCTTCTCTCCAAGTAGGTGTCCGCCCTGCCTCTGCAGCCCTGCTCCAGGGAACGTTGTGGGTGGGAAGGATGCGCCCCCAGAGAGTGGCGGCCTGGGCTGGGCCTAGAGAGGAAGATGAGGGAGCTGAGTGCCTGGGGAGAGAGGGACTGGCAGACAGATGGGGTGGTAGTGACTTCTGGGCTCCCCCCATCTCCCAGCTATCCCCTGGGAATGGCAGGGCGCTCCTGATCCAAGCATCCTCTCCCGGGAGCCCCCGCGGAGCAGCAGTGCAGACTCTGCAGACAGGAAACTGCCCCAGTCACGAGGCCCCTGACCTGCCTGGTCAGCGTCTGGCAGTGGCATTGCTCTAAGCCCGCAGAGGGCCCCGCTTGGCTTAGGCCACAGAGCAGCATGATGTCAGCCCCCAAGCATTTCCCGCGGCTGCAGAACAAACAGGGCAGTATCTGGGCTAACAGCCTAGCTTCTGTGCGGGGGCCTCCCGCCTGAGCTGGGGTCAGAGGGCACCGCCTCGCTTACTATTCTTAGTGCTGCCCTAGGACATCCATCCCCGCTTTCCTCCCACAGGGCCCCAGGGCTCAGTGTCTACCCCTCGATGGCAAGGGAGACTTCTGCTTCCCCAGGGCTCCCGATGGGTGTGCATCTGGAGGGCTGTGTGGATATGTGTGTGCGTGTTTGTGTGTGCACGTGCAGGGGTTGCTTCTCCCTCTCCCAGTGCTGGAACGGCTGTGTGGGCGCTGAGGGGCAGCTGTTCTGTCTTGAAGGAAGCAGGGGCCTGCCCCCTTAATGGCCTGCCCATGTTCCCATCCTCCCGTGGAGACGCTGCGGGTATTTCGGGCATGAGAAGGAGGATCAGAACTCTTTGTCCTGTCTCAGTCTACACTGAAGGTGGCCCTCTTCCTCCCAAACATCCCCATCAGTGAGGATGGAGACTCAAGCAAGAGACCAGAGTACTCACATCGCTGATAGGGACTAAAATATCTCAGGCTCAAGTTATAGAGGGAGCCGGGTGAGTTTCATGTCAAAGGTTTTACCGAGCAGGGAGTGCTCTCAAAGGTAAAGGAGAGAGAGGAGGCCCCGGTTCTGGCTTCAGAAGGAGGAGGCCTGGGGTCTGTCCTGGGCAGAGGGGCCAGGCCAGGCTGCTCAGGGTGGGGTTTTGCCATAGGTTGAAGCTGTCCAATGAGGAGATCCGGCAGGCCATCTTGAAGATGGATGAACAGGAGGACCTCGCTAAGGACATGCTGGAGCAGGTGAGGCCCCTGAAACTAGTGGGCAGCTGTATCCCTTCCCGACAGCCCCCAGGGAGGCTGAAACTCTTAGATGAAGGAGAAGTCAGGCTGGAGGAGCAAGGGAGAGGCTCATAGAAACTTCCTGAATCAACCTCTCTGAGAGGAGACCAGAACAGGCTACATCTTTTTAGGGGCTTGAGGCCCCTAGAAAGGAAACGTAAGGAGTGATTCCCTGTGAGTCTCAGGGCAAAGACAGTGGCCGCAGCCATGTGCTGCTGAGGGCTTCCCTGATGCCTCAGCAGGTGAGGAGCCCGCCTGCAATGTAGGAGACACAGGAGACACGGGTTAGCATCTCTTCCTCATCAGTCTGCTGTGTCCTTCAAGAGAAACCCAGAAACTACCAAACAAAGCCACAATTAGTTGGACATTAAAATTAAGAACTCTATTGAGCAAAAGGCACTATTACCAGAGTGAAAAGGCAAGCCAAGCCAAGCTTTAGACCTTTGCGTTATGTATAGATCACAAAAATCTCATATTCAGAACAGAGGACTTTACAAATCACTGAGAAAACTGACAAACAACCTAAAAATGAGTAAAAGATTCGAATAGATACTTCATAAAAGAGAATCTCCAAATGGTTCAATACCATCACGCATCAGAGAAAATACGGTAAAAGATGTTCAGTACTATTCCGTTCAGTTCATTCGCTCAGTCGTGTCTGACTCTTTGCGACCCCATGAATCGCAGCACGCCAGGCCTCCCTGTGCATCACCAACTCCCAGAGTTCACTCAGACTCACGTCCATCGAGTCAGTGATGCCATCCAGCCATATCATCCTCTGTCGTCCCCTTCTCCTCCTGCCCCCAATCCCTCCCAGCATCAGGGTCTTTTCCAATGAGTCAACTCTTTGCATGAGGTGGCCAAAGTACTGGAGTTTCAGCTTTAGCATCATTCCTTCCAAAGAAATCCCAGGGCTGATCTCCTTCAGAATGGACTGGTTGGATCTCCTTGCAGTCCAAGGGACTCTCAAGTCTTCTCCAACACCACAGTTCAAAAGCATCAATTCTTCAGCGCTCAGCTTTCTTCACAGTCCAACTCTCACATCCATACTTGACCACAGGAAAAACCATAGCCTTGACTAGACAGACCTTTGTTGGAAAAGTAATGTCTCTGCTCTTCAATATGCTGTCTAGGTTGGTCATAACTTTCCTTCCAAGGAGTAAGCGTCTTTTAATTTCATGGCTGCAATCACCATCTGCAGTGATTTTGGAGCCCCAAATAATAAAGTCTGACACTGTTTCCCCATCTATTTCCCATGAAGTGATGGGACCAGAAGCCATGATCTTTGTTTTCTGAATGTTGAGTTTTAAGCCAACTTTTTCACTCTCCTCTTTCACTTTCATCAAGAGGCTTTTGAGTTCCTCTTCACTTTCTGCCATAAGGGTGGTGTCATCTGCATATCTGAAGTTATTTATATTTCTCCCAGCAATCTTGATTCCAGCTTGTGCTTCTTCTGGCCCAGCATTTCTCATGATGTACTCTGCATATAAGTTAAATAAGCAGGGTGACAATATACAGCCTTGACGAACTCTTTTTCCTATTTGGAACCAGTCTGTTGTTCCATGTCCAGTTCTAACTGTTGCTTCCTGACCTGCATACAGATTTCTCAAGAGGCAGGTCAGGTGGTCTGGTATTCCCATCTCTTTCAGAATTTTCCACAGTTGATTGTGATCCACACAGTCAAAGGCTTTGGCATAGTCAATAAAGCAGAAATAGATGTTTTTCTGGAACTCTCTTGCTTTTTTGATGATCCAGCAGATGTTGGCAATTTGGTCTCTGGTTCCTCTGCCTTTTCTAAAACCAGCTTGAACATCTGGAAGTTCACAGTTCACATATTGCTAAAGCGTGGCTTGGAGAATTTTGAGCATTACTTTACTAGCATGTGAGATGAGTGCAATTGTGCAGTAGTTTGAGCATTCTTTGGCATTGCCTTTCTTTGGAACAGAATGTAGTCCACTGGAGAAGGGAATGGCAAACCACTTCAGTATTCTTGCCTTGAAAACCCCATGAACAGTATGAAAAGGCAAAATGATAGGATACTGAAAGAGGAACTCCCCAGGTCAGTAGGTGCCCAATATGCTACTGGAGATCAGTGGAGAAATAACTCCAGAAAGAATGAAGGGATGGAGCCAAAGCAAAAACAATACCCAGTTGTGGATGTGACTGGTGATAGAAGCAAGGTCTGATGCTGTAAAGAGCAATATTGCATAGGAACCTGGAATGTCAGGTCCATGAATCAAGGTAAATTGGAAGTGGTCAAACAAGAGATGGCAAGAGTGAAAGTTGACATTCTAGGAATCAGTGAACTGAAATGGACTAGAATGGGTGAATTTAACTCAGATGACCATTATATCTACAACTGTGGGCAGGAATCCTTCAGAAGAAATGGAGTAGCCATCATGGTCAACAAAAGAGTTCGAAATGCAGTACTTGGATGCAATCTCAAAAACGACAAAATGATCTCTGTTCGTTTCCAAGGCAAACCATTAAGTATCACAGTAATCCAAGTCTATGCCCCAACCAGTAACGCTGAAGAAGCTGAAGTTGAACGGTTCTATGAAGACCTACAAGACCTTTTAGAACTAACACCCAAAAAAGATGTCCTTTTCATTATAGGGGACTGGAATGCAAAAGTAGGAAGTCAAGAAACACCTGGGGTAACAGAATGAAGCAGGGCAAAGACTTCAGAGTTTTGCCAAGAAAATGCAGTGGTCATAGCAAACACCCTCTTCCAACAACACAAGAGAAGACTCTACACATGGACATCACCAGATGGTCAACACTGAAATCAGATTGATTATATTCTTTGCAGCCAAAGATGGAGAAGCTCTATACAGTCAACAAAAACAAGACCAGGAGCTGACTGTGGCTCAGATCATGAACTCCTTATTGCCAAATTCAGACTTAAATTGAAGAAAGTAGGGAAAACCACTAGATCATTCAGGTATGACCTAAATCAAATCCCTTATGATTATACAGTGGAAGTGAGAAATAGATTTAAGGGCCTAGATCTGATAGATAGAGTGCCTGATGAACTATGGACTGAGGTTTGTGACATGGTACAGGAGACAGGGATCAAGACCATCCCCAAGGAAAAGAAAGGCAAAAAAGCAAAATGGCTGTCTGGGGAGGCCTTACAAATAGCTGTGAAAAGAAGAGATGCGAAAAGCAAAGGAGAAAAGGAAAGATATAAGCATCTGAATGCAGAGTTCCAAAGAATAGCAAGAAGAGATAAGAAAGCCTTCCTCAGCGATCAATGCAAAGAAATAGAGGAAAACAACAGAATGGGAAAGACTAGAGATCTCTTCAAGAAAATTAGAGATACCAAGGGAACATTTCATACAAAGATGGGCTCGATAAAGGACAGAAATGGTATGGACCTAACAGAAGCAGAAGATATTAAGAAAAGATGGCAAGAATACACAGAAGAACTGTACAAAAAGAGCTTCATGACCCAGATAATCACGATGGTGTGATCACTCACCTAGAGCCAGATATCCTGGAATGTGAAATCAAGTGGGCCTTAGAAAGCATCACTATAAACAAACCTAGTGGAGGTGATGGAATTCCAGTTGAGCTATTTCAAATCCTGAAAGTTGATGCTGTGAAAGTGCTGCACTCAATATGCCAACAAATTTGGAGAACTCAGCAGTGGCCACAGGACTGGAAAAGGTCAGTTTTCATTCCAATCCCAAAGAAAGGCAATGCCAAAGAATGCTCAATACTATTAGTCATCAGAGAAACACAGTAAGTCACAGTGAGGGCGAACCAGCCACCCGCTTAAACAGCTACAACTGGAAAGGCCAACAGTGTGAGCTGTTGGCAAGGATGTGAAGCAACTGGAACTCTCATTTGGTAAAACCATTTTGGAAACCGATTTAGCAGTACACACACCTATTCTGTTTCCCAGAAATCCCACTGGGTACAAATACTGACTATAGGAATATTTATAACTATTTATAAAACCCTCAAACTGTGAAGAGCCCAACTGTCCATCAATAGGAAAGTGAATAGATTGTTATATATTCTCACAATAGAATAATGGTCAGCAATGAATGGGCTTTCCTGGAAGCTCAGATGGTAAAGAATCTGCTGCCAATGCAGGAGTCCTGGGTTCAGTCCCTGGGTCAGGAAGATCTCCTGCAGAAGGAATGCAGCCCACTCCAGCATTCTTGCCTGGGAAATCCCATGGACAGAGGAGCCTGGTTGGCTACAGTCCATGGGGTCAACAAAGAGTCAAACATATCTGAGCAACTAACACTTTCACTTTTCACTTTCATCAATGAATAAAAAATGAATTACTAATACCTAAATGTGAATGAGTCTCAGACATTCTGTTAAGGGAAAGAAACCAGACCCCAGAAAGAGCACACAGCATCATTTGTTCAAGAATAAGTTCAAGAATAGCCGAATTTGGGACTTCCCTGGTGGTCTGGTGATTAAGACTCTGCACTTCCATTGCAGGGGGAAACAGGTTCAATCCCTGATCAGGGAACTAAGATCCCACATGCTGTGTGGCATGGCCAAAAAAAAAAAAAAAAGCTAAATTTGATCTAAGGTGATAGAATTTAGTTGAGAGGCTATACTGGAGGAAGAGGTAGCTTTGCTTATTAAAGTAGCAGAGGGGAACTTTGCAGGGGATGAAAATCTTCTGTATCTTAATCTGGATGGTTCAATTAGTGGTTTTGTTGTTGTTATTCAGTCACTAAGTCGTGTTCAACTCTTTGCAACCCCATGGACTGCAACATGCCAGTCTTCTTTGCTCTTCACTATCTCCTGGAGTTCGTTCAAACTCATGTCCATTGAGTCAGTGATGCCATCCAACCATCTCATCCTCTGTTGCCCCCTTCTTTTTCTGCCCTCAGTCTTTCCCAGCATCAGGGTCTTTTCCAATGAGTCAGTTCTTCCCATCAGGTGGCCAAGAATTAAAGCTTCAGCATCAGTCCTTCCAATGAATTTTCAGGGTTTATTTGCTTTAAGATTGACTGATTTGACCTCCTTGCTGTCCATGGGACTCTCAAGATAGTTTTATCAAAATTCATTGAGTTGTACATTTAAAATGGATGCATTTTATTTTATGTAAATTATACCTCAATAAATTGATGGAGAAGACTCTTGAGAGTCCCTTGGACTGCAAGGAGATTCAATCAGTCCATCCTAAAGGACATCAGTCCTGAATATTCATTGGAAGGACTGATGCTGAAGCTGAAACTCCAATACTTTGGCCACCTGATGCGAAGAATTGACTCATTTGAAAATGCTGATGCTGATGCTGGGAAAGATTGAAGGTGGGAGGAGAAGGAGATGATAGAGGATGAGATGGTTGGATGGCATCATCGATTCAATGGAGATGAGTTTGAGTAAACTCCAGGAGTTGGTGACGGACAGGGAGGCCTGGCATGCTACAGTCCATGGGGTCGCAGAGTCAGACACGACTGAGCAACTGAACTGAACTGAAATTGGTGGTAAATAATCTGCCTGCAAGAAAAAGATGGTAAAGAATCTTCCTGCAATGCAGGAGACCTGGGTTTGATCCCTGCGTTGGGCAGATCCCCTGGAGAAGGGAACGGCTACCCACTGCAGTATCCTTTCCTAGAGAATTCCATGGACAGAGGAGCATGGCGGGCTACAGTCCATGGGTCGCAGAGAGTCAAACACGACTAAGAGACTTTCACATACTTCAATCACGTTGGTTTAAAAAGAAAAAGCTCATTGAGCTGTACACTTAAGAACACTGTATGTAAGTTTACCATATGTAAGTTATAGCTCACTTTTAAAAAGTGAAAAAGAAGGAAAGAAGTCTGGAGCTGGGTGCCCTGAATCCCTTGGAGCAGATGAAACATAAACCACCCACACGAGGATGTGTCTCTCTGACAGAGTTGGGGGGGGTGCCCTTCTAATCTGAGCCTGGTCTGAGTGGGGGGGTTTCCATTGGCTGCACCCCCATGGCAGCCTCTCACCAGTATCCTGACTTTCAACTCCCCTTTGCAGCTCCTCAAGTTCATCCCGGAGAAGAGCGATGTTGACCTTCTGGAGGAGCACAAGCATGAAATCGAGCGGATGGCCCGCGCGGACCGCTTCCTCTATGAGATGAGCCGGTCAGAGCAGTGGGCATGGCAGGAGGCAGCGGGGGCGGGCAGGCCGAGGAAGGGGGTGGCTGGAGCTGGCCGGGACAGGGGCTGCCTCACCATGCAGCTTGCCCTGTCCACAGGATCGACCACTACCAGCAGCGGCTGCAGGCTCTCTTCTTCAAGAAGAAGTTCCAGGAGCGGCTGGCTGAGGCCAAGCCCAAAGTGGAAGGTATGGCCCAGGGCTGGGGAGCAAGCCCGGTGGGGTGGGTGGGAGTCAATGGACAGGCACAGAGGGAAACTCCTTCCTTATTCTTGATGCACCCCCAAAACCAAGGCCAGGATGTGAATCCATGCTTTTTGTAGATATGGCGCTTGTGTATATGAGCACCTATGCCAGCCATGCACCCTGTTCCCTGGGCTCAGCATGCGGGCTCTTGAGGCCACGGACCTGCTGATATCTGCCCCAGCCTGGGACGGAAATGCCGAAAAAATGATGATAATAGTAAGCAACTGGCACCCTTCTTGGCATGGACTAACCCATCGTTACCCTGCTTGGGAGAGGTCCGAGGTGCAGAGAAGACCTCCAGACACATTATTTGAAGTGTGAGCTACTCAGAAAGTAGGGAACTTGGGTGAGGTGATCCCCAGAGGCATCTGATTTTCTGACCTGGGGAACTTCTCCCACCTATTTCGGGTGGAAACTTTGTAATTAGACAGGAAGCACAGGTCAAGCACCATGCGAAACACGGGGCGTGGATGGTCCCATTTGGGGGCCCTTCTCTCACCTCTCAGATGGATCTGTGTCAGTGGCCCGAGGCTGTGTTACTACTGGTGTTGGTGGAGCCGGGACTGGAATGCAGATGTCATTCTTCAGAATCCAGCCCTTCCCTCTTGTCCTGTCCCAGAGGGCGTGTGGAACTGCCTGGGGATGGCAGAGGATGGAGAGGCAGGGAGCCTGGGGGAAGGGCAGGTGGTCAGGAGGGTGGGCAGCCATGAGGGCCCCAGAGGAGAGAAGCAGGAGAGGCTGTGGGCCCCTCTGTGGCGAGAACAGGCTGAGCAGGTTGGAGACAGGCTGTGTCCTGGATGCTGGGGGGCAGGCTCGGGGCAGAGCAGAGCACGGGCCCCCTCTGCTGGACACCAGGCTGGCCCACATGCCCTGGGAGGCCAGGTCCGGAGAATGGTCCTTCCTGGAGTTTGATGAGCTGCTTCGGGAGGACTCTGGGGGGTCAGGTGGGGCATGACAGAGCTCGAGGCTGACATTTTCTGTAATCTGGACACACACTCACGTGCACACTCACAAGGGGTCCTCAGGCTCTGTGATCACAGATAACACGTCTGAGCGGGAAGCCAAGGGTTGAGCAGCGTCGCTGCGGGGCTGTGGTCTGGAGGCATCTCCTGCCCTGCCGACGGGCGAGTCCTCACTTTTGTTCTGCTGCTGCCTGCCTCTGGGGCCTGAGGCAGGGACACCGAGGTTCAGCCCGAGACATGTGCTCAAATATTTGTGTGTCTTGGATCAGCGGAGCAATTGTGAGCAATGGCCTGCAGTTTGGTGCTGTGGAACCAGTTTAGCCACTGGGTAGATTTAATCTCAGATAATTCTGTTCCCAGGAGCTCACTCCTAAACTCTCCCTAAGAAACATTCCTGGGAAAGCTAAGATTTTGCCTGTCCCAGCTGGTTGATAAGCTGTTAACTCTCCTCCCTAGCATCCATCCATCCCCAGGCAGGGGTTTTGGGTCAATTTGCCAAAGTCAGTTCATCAAATCTGACAAATTTACCAATTGTCCTATGAATATATTCATGAACATAGTCTTCTTGTATATATTCTTCTTTTAAGTATGTTCATTGCTGAATATACCAAATTCTCCAGTTCTCATTATGAACACATTTACTGAGTATAGTCAAGATGAATATGGCTTCACATGGAGATATATTCTTATGAATATATGTATGAATACATTATTCTTAGGAGTGTATCTAAAATGTCTGCATTGCATATGGCAGTTTTTCCCTTTATACTGATGCCCTTTAAATTCTTGTCATTTTCTGTTTTGTCAACATTGTAGCATTTTTAGGATTCCTCTGCAGATTTTTCAGATAGCATATCAATCTAAGAAAATCTACCACGACCAATATATGTTGCCAGAAACTTCCCAGGTGGCACTAGTGGTAAAGAACCCACCTGCCAAGGCAGGAGACATAAGAGAGGCAGGTTCCGTCCCGGGGTCGGGAAGATCCCCTGGAGGAGGGCGTGGCAACCCACTCCAGCATTCTTGCCTGGAGACTCCTACGGACAGAGGAGCCTGGTGGGCTACACTTCATAGGGTCGCACAGAGTCGGACACAACTGCAGGAATATAGCACGCATGCATGCACTTAAACTCATTACTGAAACCTGCACTTTGAAAAAGTACACAAACCCTAAGAGTCCTAACTGATGAACCATCCCAAAGTGAATTCACCTGTATGAGCATATGCTGGTCTCTTGTTCAGCATTATGAATGTAAGGAACAGTGGGCTATTTATTTTCAGTGCTGCATTTTAGTCCATTGTATGAACATACCATAATATATTTAATCTAGATGTAATTTTAAAAAAAGGCAGACTAGGAACCACTCAATTACCTTTCAAGAGTAATGCCACTGTGACGTGGCATATGTTTGAGTTTAGAAGCCACTGACCAACCTACCTTCTCATTTTTTTTTTTTTTTACAGCTTTTTGACAGTTACTTAAACTGCTTTTGAAGAGTTTTGCATACTTTTAGTCAAATGGCTCTCATTTTAACTTCATAGCAGCATCTTAAGGAATGTTTAGTTTGGCAGAGGCCAAAATCATAATACAACGGCTTGGTCTTCTCATCACATTTAATAATCCAAAATCATATTCTTTAACCAGTAGCCAAATTTTCAGTGGAGGATTTGTGTCCCAATTGTGCATACCCACCATAAATACAGAATTGCTGAGGGAAGGGCCAAAACAGCCTATCAGAATGAAATACTGAAGTTTTGGTGACGGGTTAGCCTTAGATTGATTGTATTTCTAGCAAAGGTATCATTTAAGGCATTAGAGGGAAATTTTTAAATGTCTAAAGGTTGGAGAACATTTTAAAATGCTATTCAACAGGCTGTCACGTAACCTATTTAATCAAATCTAAGACACCATCAACTGCAAAGCATAACATTATAGAAGAAAAAATATGAGACTATTGCAATTGATGTTTTAATTTGACAGGGATTTTTTTTCCTTTCCAAAAAAATCAAAATACAGCACTTCAAAAGAGGCAGAAATAGTCCCATAGTATGTAACATGCTGAAATTAAAAATTTTAATCACTAGGTTTATAAAAGTAAAGGACTTTCCTGGTGGCTCAGATAGTAAAGAATCTGCCTACAATGCAGGAGACCCAGGTTACATCCCTGGTTGGGAAGTTGCCCTGGAGAAGGGAATGGCTGCCCACGCCAGTATTCTTGCCTGGAAAGTCCATGGACAGAGGAGCCTGGTGGGCTATAGTCCATAGGGTCACAAAAGAATCACTGAGCAACTAACACTTTCACTTTAGAAAAGTAAAAGTATTATATTCTTGCATATATCCATAGGAAAGAAGCAGTAATCTTTATATGGAAGGAAGATACGTTCTCAAGTCTAGTCTTAGGAAATGTTGGCACATTTTGAGAAAGGGTTATGTGGTTGACTTGGCTTTTGGCGAGTTTGTCGGCTTCCCCTGGAGGCAGGCAGGTGTGGAGAAGATTGTCCTCTGGGACATGGGAATAGCCTCTGCCCCTCTGAAGCTGACACTTGACGACTCCTTTTCTGGATTCTGTGGTGGCACCATCCGAGGGTCCAGGAGCCCCGGCGTGTGCAGGGCTCTCACCTGTCCCTCCTCCCCCAGCCATCCTGCTGGCCTCCCGGGAGCTGATCCGCAGCAAGCGTCTAGCGCGGATGCTGGAGGTGGTCCTGGCCATCGGCAACTTCATGAACAAAGGGCAGCGTGGGGGTGCCTACGGGTTCCGGGTGGCCAGCCTCAACAAGATCGCTGACACCAAGTCCAGCATCGACAGGTGGGACCTCCCGGCTTCTGTCGCCTCTCTCTCACTCCGCCCTGGCCTCTCCCTTCTTCCCCCTCCCGTGCATGTGTGCTGTTGCTTCGGTCATGTCCAATTCTTTGCGACCCATGGACTGCGGCCCACCAGGCTCCTGTGTCCATGGGATTCTCCAGGCAAGAATAGTGGAGTGGGCTTGCCATTTCCTTCTCCAGGGATCTTCCCAACCCGGGGATCGAACTTGCATCTGCCTGCGTCTCCTGCATTGCAGGTGGATTCTTTACCCACTGAGCCACCGGGGAAGCCTTCCCAAAATAGGTCACAGCTCTCCCCTAACACCTCAGCCTAATTTCTGCCAGACCTTCATTCCCAATTCCCTTGGCCCCTGACCCTGACCTGACTTTCACCCACAGAAACATCTCTCTGCTCCATTACCTGATCATGATTCTGGAGAAGCACTTCCCTGACATCCTGAACATGCCGTCTGAGCTGCAGCACCTTCCAGAAGCCGCCAAAGTCAAGTGAGGGGACCCCTTGAGGCTTCCTTTCCCTGTGATCACGTACTCTGTCATCTAAATTTCCTCCTTCGGGGCTACTCTGGGCTGACTAGGAATGAACGGTGTCTCGGGGTTCGCTCTGGGAGAACCCAACAAGAGGAACTAGTAGTTGTCCTTTAGTCGCTAAGTTGTGTCCAACTCTTGCGACCCCATGGACGGTAGCCTGCCAGGCTCCTCTGTCCATGGGATTCTCCAGGCAAGACTACTGGAGTGGGTTGCCATTTCCTTCTCCAGAACAAAAGACACTATTTGCTCTCAAATCCTCATTTCAGAGATTCTCCCAGGAAACACAGTGGGGAGTGGGGAAGGGAGCCAGGGATGGGAAGAATGCCAACAGTGGAAGTGTTGCTAAGTCAGTTACCACTGCAGGCAATCAGAGCTTAATCCTGCCTGCAGAGCTGGGCGACAGCATGGGACACTCACTCTGCTTATCCCCCCAAACTGCAAAGGAGGTGAACCATCATCTCCAGTCAGTCCCTGGCTGAGGAGTTTTGGGGGGGCAATGACTCTGTGACCACCACCCCCCCCCAGAAAAAGTGCTCAGTGGTTGGAAGTCAGGGCTGCGCACTGGGATGGATGGTCCAAGGAGCTATTGGCTGGGGGCACCAAGGCCATCTGCTACAGGCAAGCAGTCAGTCCTAAACATATACAGGCTGATAGAAGCATCTCCAAGAGACGCACAATCAGAGCTCAGAGGGGATATGATTTGCCAGGGCCACATGTTAGTAGCAAAAGCAGAGCTGGAACCCAGGCCCACTGAGTCCCAAGGCCATTGGGGTTGACACTGCCCTGAACTAACCCCAGCTCCTCTCCCTCCCTTTGTCCCCTCCCCACCCCCCCAGCCTGGCAGAGCTGGAGAAGGAGGTGGGCAACCTCAGGAGGGGCCTCAGAGCAGTCGAGGTGGTGAGTACATGGTCTGTGCCCGCCTGGGTTTGAAGGGATGCTGCCTGGGTTGGCGGCTGCCTGTCACTGGGCCAGAGGGTGGAACCCCAGCTGCAGATCCCGTCAGAGGCATCTCTGTGACCCAAAACTCCTGGCGGGACAGACAGAACAGCTGGCACAACGGACACAGCCTCCAGCACAGAGTGGGCCCTCAGGAAAGGATAGCTGAATTATTCAAGGCTTAGATTTAGACTCCTGAATAGGAGACATCCATCCAAGACAGTGCAACCTGTCACCATAGAGGGGATGGGAATGAATGGCGAATTAGCCACATATTGAGGGATGGGCTGGGGAGGGAGGAGGGAGGGGGGTTCAGGATGGGGGACACATGTACAGCCATGGCTGATTCATGTCAATGTATGGCAGAAACCACTACAGTATTGTAATTAGCCTCCAAGTAAATAAATTAAAAAAAAAAAAGATTGATTCAGATGGATGGGAAAGAGGATCTGCAGGCTTTGGAAATGGCTCGTGGCAGGTATTACCCAGTGTGACATGGGGACCACTGTCGTCGTCCTATTCCCGCTCTAAGGGCTTCTCCGATGATATGCTGTCTCTGGCACCCAGTATGGGGTTGGCCCCTACACCCAGAAACTGGAGCGCCTTCTCATCTTCACCGTGTGGGGGTGGGTAGGCAGCTAAGGGAGTAACGGGTTTAGAGAAAGAAGTAGGAGAAAGAACCTTTTGTTGCCATTATGGTGGCAGGAGGGGGCACGCTTCCTAATTTATAGCTCTTTTAAGCACTACCCGAAATGTAGTCCATGGAGCAGCAGCATCACATGGAGATTTGGAAATGCATCTCAGACTTTAATCTGCACATGAATTGCCTGAGGGGCTTATTAAAATGCGGATTCTAATTCTGAGTGAGCCCGAGAACCTATTTCAGAGAAAACTTCACGGCGCTGGTCCCAGGACCTGGAGCAAGATGGCAGTGGGGAGGAGGGAAGGATCGAGGCAGGTGGACTGGCTAAGAGCTCACACTCTTCGCCACCCCTGGAATTGGAGGCTTGGGGTGTGCCCCTTCCTAAAGGCTCAGAGCCCTGCAGCCGGCAAGAAGGGTGGGGGGTGGGGTGAGCCGGGACTCCTGACTCTCATCCTGGCACAGGTCTGACCAGCACTTGGCTCTCCCTCTTCAGGAGCTGGAATATCAGAAACGGCAGGTGCGAGATCCGAACGACAAGTTTGTGCCGGTCATGAGTGACTTCATCACGGTCTCCAGCTTCAGCTTCTCAGAGCTGGAGGACCAGCTCAATGAAGCCAGGGCCAAGGTAAGGGGGCCCCAAGCCTGCAGGCTGACCCCACCCCGACTCCTCTCCACCTGCATCACTCTGACCACAGAGGGCGCAGAGGGACACACCCAGAGGCACAGAGCTTTGAGAAAGCCTGTCCTCACTCCTGCAAGCAAAGCAACTCTGTTGTAAAAACTTCGATCCGCAACCAGTGTCAGGCACCTTGTTGAGCGTTTTCCACCATCTGCCTCACCACCCACCGTATGGGTCTGTTGAAGGGGTATTGTCCTATTCGACAGATGTGCGAGGTCCGGCGAGGTTAAGTAACCTGCCAAAGGTTGTGCTAGACAGAGCTGGGTGAAGCCCGACTCCGGAGCCCAGCTTTGCTCTCAGTTGTTCTGCCTCTCCCGCAGGCATGCCCCTGGACCCCTGCTGCGAGAGTCGCATTGAGATGTGGGTCCTCATTCAGGGTCTGGGGTGGGCCGAAGATTCAGCCTTCTAACCAGCTTCTGGGAGATGCCCATGCTGCCAGTCCAAGGAGCATGCTTAAGAGTCATGAGGGCTGTCTTAGAGGGTTTTCAGCAGGTTGAATTAGAGACGTAGCTGTCAGTAAACAGTGCCGGGCACATGGCTAGCACCCTACATCAACTCATTTAACTCCCCCAACATCATGAAGTAGTCCTGTTATCCCCATTTTACAGATGAGGAAACTGAGGCACAGAGTGGTTAAACAACTAGCCCAATAACTAGATGATCTGACATCCTTTTGGGTTCTAACCAGGCAGGTCCTGGCCTGTGGATGTGCTTCCCTAGCTGTGTAGCTCCTCGTCCTGTACCTACACCCTAACAGACCCAGAGGTGGCTTGGGTCCCTCACCTCTGGCAGGTGTCAAGCCTTTCCTTCAGCCTTGCCCTTACCCCGGATGACAATGGGGATCTCCCCTCTCTAGTCCTGCCCCTCAGCCTAAGGTCCTCTACCTGGATGAGCTCTGCTCTGGCTGGAACCCACCTGCTCACTGGGCTCAGGCGGGGGACTCTCCATCAACCCTTCTCTCCCAACAGTTCTCCAAGGCCCTGATGCACTTTGGGGAGCAGGACAGCAAGATGCAGCCGGACGAGTTCTTCGGCATCTTTGACGCCTTCCTGCAGGCTTTCTCGGAGGCTCGGCAGGACCTGGAGGCCATGCGCAGGAGGAAAGAGGAGGAAGAGCGGAGGGCGCGCATGGAGGCCATGGTAAGGAAGCCGCCCCGGCGTGTGGCTAGGCGTGTGCACCCGAGAGCGGCCGAGCCGGCGGGGGAGTGCGCACTGGGAGCGGGAGGCTCGGGGTGCCCCGGGAGCCAGGTGGCAGATGCAGCCCAGGCGTCAGTCACCCTGTGGCTGCCAGCCCCTCACCTTCCCTCCTCGCCTCCCCCTCCCCACCACCCACCAGCTGAAGGAGCAGCGGGAACGTGAGCGGTGGCAGCGGCAGCGGAAGGTGCACGCGGGCAGCGCGCTGGAGGAAGGCGGCGAGTTTGATGACCTGGTGTCGGCCCTGCGCTCCGGAGAAGTTTTCGACAAGGACTTGTGCAAACTCAAGCGCAGCCGCAAGCGATCAGGGAGCCAGGCCCTGGAAGCCACCCGGGAGCGGGCGATAAACAGGCTAAATTATTGACCTGAGGACTGGCCAGCAGCGGGAGACTGGGAGACAGGGATGGGTATCCCCTCCTCCCCCCGCAAGGGGGCGAGTGGTGGAGGTGCGAGAGTGATACTTAACGCGACTTGGTGCTGGGCTTAGAGCCCTGGACTGGGTCCTGGGGGCAGGGCTGTGTGTGGCAGGACCCTGGTGTCTCCCCACCTGAAGGGGTTTCCCTCATCTCCACTTCCCATTATTCTTCCTGCACCCCAGCCCCAGGGGTCACTCTCCTGAGGCTGACTTGGACATCCTTGGCCAGCCCCAGCTGAAGGGGCCCTGTTCCCCACCCTGCAGCATGGGCACCTGTGTGTTGGCACAGAGCTGTTTCTGATCTAGACTGGAGAGAGGTCCACAGACCATGTCCAGATTTCCCATGCTGTGGGAAGTTAACAGTGGGGTGGGGGCACCCAGGACCCCATCTCTCAAGAGTAGGGTTAATGGAACATTGATCTGGGGTGAAGTATCCTATCAAATGGAAGAGGCATTAGAGATGCCAGCTAGGTGTTCCAGAAAGAAGAAAATGCTGGGAGGATGCTGCGGGGACCAAGTTATCACGACAGGGTGGCAGTACCCATTTCCTAGATCAGAAGTCCGCTGGCCCCTCTCTGGCATGTCATAAGTCTCTTTCCCTTCCCTCCTGCCATCTCCAGTCTACTAATCCAGAATTTCAAAATTCACCTTTGGGTTCCCATGATCGTGGCTCACTATCAGGCATTTGATGGATCTGGTAAGGGTTCAACAAAGACCCCATTATCACCACACCCTGGATGCTAGGCACAGGGATCCCGGGACAGAACTCTCCTTCCCCACCCAGACCTGGTATATCTTGACCGTTGTCTTGGAGACAGTGACCTCACATGTTGGCTGGGGGTTCCAGAGGCCAGTGCTTGAATGGCTAGGTTCACCCTAGAGCTCCTGGGTCACCAACATCACTCAGAGCCCACACTTCTCTCAACATCTGCAGTGACCTCCTGCTCTGTTCAGCCTGCACAGGGCTGCTTTAAACTGCCTGTATCTGGCTGAGGTTGGCCCTGGGCATTGGTTCCTGAGAAGGTCCCAAGGGCAAGAGCTTCCCCTCTGCCACCTATAAGGGGGTATGAGGGCACCCCCCCCCCACCATCAGCAGCATTCAGACGGGGCACAGCAGAGCAAGGCAGGAGAAGCCGGGGAGTACCCTGCCCAGGGGAGCCAATGGTGGAAACCTGAGGGGGTCCCACTCGCCCATCTCTGGTGCCTGATTTGGTCCACCTGACTTCCAGGGGGCCCATTCTGGTTCTCCTGTCCACTCTGACCTTCATTTTGTCCATCTAGAACTGTCCTCGTGGGGAAGGATGATGACTGGTATCTATAGTTTTCTCTTGTAAAAGGACAGAGGGTAAGCCCAACTCCAGCAAGGTTCATACTTTTAATACATTTCCTATCTCCTAGAATTAACCCCTCATCCTCAGTGTCAGAGACCTGCCTGTCCCTCCCCCCGCCCCACCGCCTCCCCCATCAACAGGCTCCCTGCCCTTCTGTCCTGCCCCCACTTCTGATTCTCACCTCTGACCTCCTCCAGCTCAGGGTTATTTCCAGTGGACAGACTGGTGGGCTGGGGCCCACTCTTCAGCTGCCTTTTCTGGGGGTGGAACCAGAGTAGCTGTGGGGTGGGGGAGAAACACAGGGTTGGTGAGCCCAGCACGTGTGTCGGTTCGAGGGGGAGGGACTGGAGTAAGTGTGAGTGTGGCGGGGACAGGTGTGAAAAGGCCACCAGAGTCCGTGTGAGGGCCAGGGGAAGGCCTCCAGGAAGGCTGGCTGCAGGGCAATGTGGCACCCACGAGCCCCCGCTGTTAAGAAGCTGGCACTGGGATGATGGGAAGGTTGTGGCAGGGCCTCTTAAGGCCCTCCCCGAGACTGGCCAGGCCGGAGTCCACCTCACCCATGGGGGCAGGGAGGCCTCTCCTCCTATGCAGCAGGCCTGTCCAGATCCCAGCATTCCCACCCACCATGGAAGACTAGATACGCACCAGGAAAAAGAAGGGAGAACGGAAGCGTTTGGCAAGACACGTTGGGAATCACAGAAAAAGCACAGTTTGGTTTAACTGTTTACAGAGGACACGTATATTGTTCCAGGGCTCAGGCGTCTCACTTCTAAAGGTTTTTTGCCTTCTCTATTTATTATTTTCTAGATCTGGCCAGTGGCTCTGACACCAGACGCTGCTGTAGCCAGATGGCCAACAGTGCCTTGGACCGTGGACCATCGTGGCCAACTCAGCAAGAAGGGCAGGTGCCCTGGAGACGGCCGGGTTGGTCCTCGACACGCTGCGTGTTTACGCCTGTTATATTTGTTCCTTGGTCATTCCCCCATGCCCTTCCTGCCCCGCCCCCCACCCCTGCGCCTGCCACCTATGAGTTAATTTCTCTAGCTGTCTTATGGTGTGTCCAGTGTAAAATTCCAATTAACCTGATGCAACCTGTCCCTTTCTCAGCAGCAGCACCCACCGCCCACCCCTTCCTCTCAGTGATGGAAGCAGGGTGTGTTTGGGGCAGCAGGAGGAGGAAATTCTCCAGGTGGATGGGGAAGGGTCTGATCCAGGCTTCACCCTCCCACTTTGCACCCAATGGAGGTGGAGGGTGGGGCATGGCCATCTCCCTGACCTGTACCACCTCCACACCAAAGCTGTTCCCACCAGCTCTTTCAGACGACAGATGAGGCTAATGTACAAAATCTGCAGTGTCCTTTTCGCCTGCACCTTTTTTATAAGAATATATTGTAATACTAAAAAATATTAAATCCGTACCACCCTCACCTAGCCTGCCTTGAAACCTGTGTCTCCTTCCCAGGTGAGGATGTGAAGTGTGCTGGGGAGGGGGCAGAGCCCATGGGGTGTTGGGACCAGATCCTACCAGCGCCGGGAGCACCAACTGTTACAGCCTCAGGGATTCCGCAAGCCGGTTCACATCATACGGTACCTTGAAATCAGCCAAGGTGGAAGGACTTGGAAAAGAAAAAGCCAGTCTCCACAGTCTAAGAGCTGGGTGGCTGTTACTGGTTTCCCAGCAGACCTGGGTGTAGGGCAGACGGAAGCAGATAGGGTGGGGTCAGAGGGTGGGTCACACTAACCCACCCATGTCGAGAGAACCCAGCGAGCGCGTCGTGCTTTGGGGGACGTGAAAACCAGGAGCCTCTAACCGCACCCCCGGCCTCTATCGGCGACAGGAGGTGCTTTGGACGTCCCCAGATGACCGTGCTACAGGAGACGCTGCATCTCCATACCTCCCACTCCAAGCCTTCCTTCTCCCCCAGGGAGGAGAGCATGTTCTCCCTGTGCCCCCGCCTTTTCCAGCATCTCTGCAGTTCCTGTTCCTCCAGGGGGCGAGGCTATAGGCGGCAGGACAGACCTAACATCACGGCTCGGTGCCCTCGGCACAGACAGTCCTCACTCCTGCATCTCCAAAACTGGCATCGTGGCTTTATTTTGTGCGCAGTGAGGGTGAAGGCAAGCTCCACCACTCCTCCCCACCTGGTGTGTCCCAGGGTGAAGGGATACAGGAGGTGTGCTCGGTCAGGAGGCCTCGGGGCTGTGGCCCATGGGGATACTGCTTAGGAGGAGGGGCCAGGGAAAGGAGCTGCAGGACGGTGCAACTGATAAGCTGGAAGCCTGTGTGTCTGATGGGACAGACTCCGGCAACGGGAGGGGGATAACCTGCTTTTCCGAGGCAGCACGGCAGAGAGGCCGGGGCTGCAGTTAGAGAGAAGTGATCCATTCCCGGGGCGAGCCGCGTTCCCTTCCTCAGAGCGGGTTCCTCTGCTTATGAGCCCTTGTTCCTCCCAGGAAAAGGAGGAGAAGAGAAAACCCACTCGAGAAGTGGAGGTCATGGGCTCGACTGATTGTCTCAAAGAGTTCACAAATCATACTGTGATTATCTAGCAAGGCTAGATAACCCTCCCAGGCACAACCTCAGGGTCCAGGAAGGCTGAAGTGCCTGCTGGTTTCCTCTTGGAAGACAGGAAACCCTGTAGGTGAGTGAAGGTCATCTAGCAGTGAAGGGGTGGGCTGGCTTCAGGTTCCTACCGGCGGAAGGTAACTGGTGAAAGGAACTTGACCTCTTTCCCTTGGGTTGAAACGGCATCCCATTGCTTGCTGGCCTGGGGGTGAGAGCGGGGGCAGGAGCTCTACGTTCGATGGAAGTCCCCTCGCTGACCCCCAGTCTTGCTAACGAGCTTGATCTCCGCCAACACGATGTCCCTGCTGACGGCCTTGCACATGTCGTACAGGGCGAGGGCGGCCACGGCAGCGGAGGTCAGGGCCTCCATCTCCACCCCGGTGGGGCCCCGGGCCCGGCAAGATGCCTGGATCACCGCGGCGTGGCGTGTGCGGTCCAGCTCCAGCTGCACCTGGACATGGCTCAGCGCCACGTGGTGGCAGAGAGGGATCAGCTGACTGGTCAGCTTGGCCGCCTGGATGCCTGCCAGCTGGGCCACCGCCAGGGCATCTCCCTTCTTGAGCTGGTTCTCCTGGATGAGCTTGAAGGCCACAGGCCCCAGGAGGACCACGGCCGAGGCCACGGCCACCCTCTCTGTGTCTGGCTTCCTGCCCACGTCCACCATAGCCATCCGTCCTTCCGTGTCCACGTGGGTCAGTTGGTCAGAGTCTGGCAGAGGTCCTGAGGAGGCGGCAGGAGCCTGGGGTTCTGTTGGGCTAAGGCACTTTGGGTTGGCATCTGAGTCCAGGTGGGAACTGAAGTGTCTCTGAGGGAGGCTGGACCCCAGCCACCGCTGGGCAACAAGAGGGGCCTGGGGGACCCCGCCTCCTTTCCATAAAGTCACCATCTGGCTGGAGAAACTCACTCTGTGTCTCAGAACCTGAACACGGAGAGAGTTCCTGAAAGTGCTTGGAAGGGCTGGTGGGGAATCTTGGCGCATCAAAAATAACTCTAGAATGAAAACAGAAGAGGAGACTCAGTCCAAAAGGGTCTTTTGCAAAACCACCTCCTCCCCCAACTCTCTCCCCATCCCACCTCGAGTTCCCCTGTTCATGTCAGGGAACGTGGAATGAAGGGCCAAGAGCACAGTGAGAAGACAGAAAAGAGAAGATCCACAGAGAAGGGGCCCCCAGAATATAACTATGCAGGTTTCCTCACCAGGAGGTGCAGAGAGCAAGGGTCCCAGGGTCTCCACCTGTCCTGCAGTGGAGGGTGGGCTTGCTCCCACCTGCTGCCACCATGCAAGCCTCGATCACACGACCACTCTGTCCCTTCATTTTCTTAAAACTATAGCCAGGCCTCAGCCTGAATTACCAATTAGTTACTCTCATCTTTAAATGTTCCAGGAAGGGCTAACAGTAATCACCTGCTTTGCAGACAAGATTCTAAGGGAAATAATGAATCTGTTTCATTGACATCTCAAGCACATCAGAAGTGCACACGAAGCAACAGGCTGATTCACATGGTCCCACGGGCCTGGGGAACCACCTTGTAGGCTCTTGTTACTCGAAGGGTGGTCCAGGGACCAGCACCTTCTGAGAACTGTTAGACACACAGCCTAGACCTCTCAAATCCGAGTCTGAAATAACAAGATCCCTAAGGGATTCAAATGCGTGTGAAAGTCTAAGCGGCCCTGTTCTGGACAACTTTCGGTTTTATAAAAAATGACCCCACTTTAGTTACTCTATATCCTGACACTAACCTTACTCCTTGTCAATCAGTCAGGTCTCCCGATTCCCAGCCTTCCAACATGCTCTGGGTCCCCTAACTTGTCAGTGTCACAGATACAACCTCCATCCGTGGGAGGGCGGGGGTGGTTGTCCTCCCCCACTCTCTGCCATCAAGGCAGCCTGGGTCAAGGCCCGATACAGGAGGAGGAGGGTGTGGAGGTGAGGGCAGAAGAGAGGTGGCACGGCTTCCCCCTCGATGGCACGCTGTGGTGAGGGAGGCTGGTGTGGCTCCTGGGCTGCCTCAGGGCACTGGCTGGCTCTGCTCCATGCGCTGAGGAAAAGAACCCTTGCCCCTAGCTGTTCTCTCTGCCTTCTCTTGCTTAGGGCACGATTCAGGGGCCCAGATCTGCCTGTGGCCAAGGGGGCAAGGCCTCCCCTGCTCTAGCCTGGGCATGTGCCAGCGGGGTGACAGCATCCCTAAAGCTCCTCGTGGACCGGCCAGGTCCCCAGTGTTAGAGCCCACATGCAGCTCAATAACAAGGTGTTTCTGCTTGAAGCATCCTATGCATAGGAGAGAGACCCTGCTGCTGCTGCTGCTGCTGCTAAGTCACTTTAGTCATGTCTGACTCGGTGCAACCTCATAGATGGCAGCCCACCAGGCTCCTCCATCCCTGGGATTCCCCAGGCAAGAACACTGGAGTGGGTTGCCATTTCCTTCTCCAATGCATGCATGCATGCAAAGCCGCTTCAGTCGTGTCCAACTCTATGCAACCCTATGGACAGCAGCCCACCAGGCTCCTCTGTCCACAGGATTCTCTAGGCAAGAATACTAGAGTGGGGTGCCATTTCCTTCTAGAAACACCCTGGGCAATATGTTCAGTTCCCCGGAGTTCACGAATTAGGTAGCTGCGATCCTGGCTGCGTCCTCCATGGAAAGCTGAGCAATATGCTTGCTTAGCTGCCTAAGCGCCGCCCAGCACAGAAACATAACACCGGGCCCAATGGCACTGATGGTCCAGACACACTCGTGGCCCGGTCCACAGGGCAGAAGGGAAGGGACAGACCATGACTGCATCCGAGCCGGGAGATTCCAGAGCCGAGGACAGGTCTCTGTCTTAACCAGAAGCTCCACTCTCAGGGGACAACCACCACAGCGATCATAAGCTTAGAACCACCCCACTCCCCAAGCCTGATCTCTTGTGAGATAGGATGATGACTTCTATGGATATGCAGTGAGGGGCAGCCGTGGAAGGGAAGAAAAGCAGCAGTAAAGGCTGGATGGGGCAGGAAAAGATGAAGGATGAGAACCTCAGGATGAAGTGCAGGATCAGGGGGGCAGGGCAGGGGTTGCCTTATGGCAGGAGCCCTGCCCCAGGGGACCCCCAGTGATGAGAGCGCGTGATTACGTACTGATGGGTCACCCACCGATGAGGATCATGGGCCGGTTCTTCATCTGGGAGATATTGAACATGCCTGGGGTGAGCGAAGGGTGGGGAGAGGGGAGTGGGGACGGGGGAGAAAGAGGGCAGGGAGAGAGTTCACTAAGCGCACGATGGACACAGCGGTATGCCAGCCGCGGGGCCACGCGCTCACCTACATGCACCCCAGCAAACCCCCGCAGGACACTGCGAGGCCGCCCACGACAGAGCCCAGAGCACGTGTGGGTGCCAGGACCCCGCCTCGGTGGAAGACAATGTGTGGGATGACCGAGAGGCAATGACGCCCTCTTTTCCCCCCACCCAATGAAAACGGCCCCAGAGCCTCTGGGCTCCCTTGTCTTGCATGGGCTCTGCTGTGCCAAGAAGCATCACTGTGCCCCCAAGTCAAGAGGTCCAAGAACAGTGATGGGGAGCACAGACCACACGGGGTCCCCAGGCTCCCGCCAGGCTGCCCCTCATCCTCCTGCCCCCAAACTACGGACCTCCCTCCTGCTGCCGACAGCCCACTCGCCACCCAGCCCGGCCTCTCTGCACCCTACCTGCGTGCTGCCGCTTCTTCCTGCCCACCGCAGCCCCGATGACCCTCAGCAGCTCCTCCTCGGAGGCCCCTGCCCGCAGGTGATCCCGTAGAGACACCTCTGAGTTCCCAAAGAGGCAGACCTGGAGAGGGTCACATGGTGGGTGAGGCCAACACATCCTCTGGATCCTGAGCCCTGGCCCCCACTCTTAAGAGTACCCCGCCCTGGGCTGAGCAGGAGGGCCTCCCTTGGCTGGTCAGACTCAAAGCAAGATTTCCTGCAATGAGAGGCCGAAGGTGCTAGATGGAGTAGTCAAGAGGGGCTGTAAGGGCAGGAAGACAAAACCAGACAAGGCCTGTGTCTGACTTCCAGTCATGCTCCTTACAGCGCGTAGAGTGTGCTTTAAAAAATTAATTGCCAACAGAGACAGTGCATCAAAATCTACATTCATACCTTCTCCTGAGACATTCCATGGAATGGCCTCTTGGCTGCCAGAAGAACAGATCCCAGAGAGTGGGAGCTGCGTCCAAACGGTCTCCTGGGAGACTGGCACTCACAAGCCGCTTCCCCTCCGTCCTCTCCCCGTCCCTTTGCTCCTGGACACTGCCCGCCTGCCCCGACTCTGTCTGTGGTCCCTGACTGGCGGATGATCAGCAGAGGGCTGGTGGAGACGGCATCCTGGGGTCAAACTTAATTCAACGCTCTGCTGCTTCTGGGCTCAGAGGGGACGGGGTGGTCCCACAAAGCGAGATAGCTACTGCCTCCCATGAAGCCCTATAAAGCCCCTACTAAGTGCCAGCTCTGTACATGGCGCTCTGGACACAGGCACCGAAGCATCTTTGACAAACTGAGATGGTCGGAGAGGATGTGAACGAGAGCTAAGCGGAAGGCACAGCCACCTCCTCGTGCGGGCTGGTGCCCTTCCTCGCTCCCCAGCAGCCTCGAAGCTCCACTCTCTGCCCTTCTCTGCAGCCGGGGGGGGCCCCTCCAGCTGCCTTCTGCCCAGGGGGTTGGCTGTTGGGAGGTCAGAAGAGAGAAGGGAGAGGCCGGGCACTTCGGCAGTGGAGTTTCCACCCACAGCCCTGGCCGGGCGGCCACTCTGCCAGGGTCCAGCTCTCCCAGGGCCCCAGGGACGCCATCTCCTCCAGGGCCCCTTCCTCCCAGGGGAGGGACAGCAGTTTGCTGCAGCTCATCCAGTGCATCGACACCCCTTAACAGGCCCCCTGAACCCTGCACTATAAACAGCCTGTTCCCAACTTTCTGCTCAGAATCCTGGCTCCACTTCCTGGGGCGAGGGCGCGGGCAGGAGGCTGGCTGACACTGCCGTCATCTCTCATCTATAGCCCAGTCAGTCCTACGCCTCCAGCCCAGATAAGCCTTTGGTTTTCTTTTTGGCTGAGCCACGCCACACAGCATGTTGGAGTTGATGGATTTGTCTGCACTTCTCTTCCACCCGCAATCCAGTTTCCCAACCAGGACTGAACCTTCAACCCTGCAGTAAAAGTGTGGCATCCTAACCACTGGACCGCCAGGGAATCCAGCCCCTGGCTTTATGACCGTCTGCTGCACAGCTCCGTTCTGATGCCCAACTTGATGGTCTAAGCCCACCCACCAGCACCTCCGCCTCCAGGCAGGTCCCAGAGCCCACCAGACACCCGGGCACCGCTCTCTCCACCCCCACCTGCGTCTCCAAGTTCTTTCTCTCTTCCTTCCCACTTTCACCTAAACTCTTATGTTTGGAACATCACTAAATGGCATCTAACTGTCTATTTCCAAATTCAAGCTGGGAGTGATTCTTCCTAAAATACGACCTCCACCTTGTAAAAAACCTCTGCACAGCACCCTGCCGTCAACAGGACTCTCTGCACCTTTGAAGGGGCGCTCAGGCCCTCCACGTGGTCTCCCCAGAGCTGACCAAAACCTGCCCTGGCCCTAATTAGGGTGAGCCTCAGATATGCCTCCTCCCCCACACCTGGAGGGAGGCCTGTCCCGTGCTCATCTGACAAAGAATCACATGCTACCACCCTTAGCTCCTTGGTCTCAGAAGGAGCCTTTGTGCCCATAGGAAATGGACCTGTCTGCGCCTCCCTTCCACCCGCTATGCCCAGCACTGAACACACGCACAGCCCAGCACGTGCTGATTAGATGTGAGGAATGGATGTTGGTTTCAGGGACGAGCTCCTGGCCTGGTGGGAAGGGCAACCAGGGTAGGGGCTGGGGGCAAAAGGCACCCTGATCCCTGCCTGGCCCCCTACCTTCCATGGCACTGAGTCCTAGAGAGGGGCTCCCGATCAAGCAGGGGACCCAAGCAATGATGGAACCAGGGAGACAGTTCCATGGGAGCCACAAGTTCACCCCCATCTGCTGCTCCCATGATCCCCCTAAACCTGTCACTATTTCACCATCACTCCCGTGTACCCTGCGAACCTCGCCTCCAATCAGGGGGCGCGGCTGGGAAGAAACATACAGAGCGCAGAGGGGTGGGGGTCCCGCGGGGGAACAGACACTCACCTTGAGGTTCCCATCAGCTGTGATTCGCAGCCGGTTGCAGGTCCCACAGAAATGCTCAGACATAGACGTGATGAAGCTGACCTGGCCTCGGAAACCGGGGATTTTAAAGGCCTGTGGGTGGGCGCAGAGGAGGAGATGCGGGTGGGCCAGCTCTCCCTCCGTGACATCAGACCTGATACCATTCCCTCTCTGTGGGAGCCCTGCAGAAAGCGGTCTGCAAGGCCCTCAAACAGCAGAAACCCTGAGCTCTCTGCCTGCCCCTGGCCTGCCCAAGACGAAGGCTCCTAAAGTGTCAGGGACCTGGGGGCAGCATGGCCAGAGACAGCCACGTTGAAGGGCCAGACAAGGTCCCCTCCACCACTTACTCCAATGTGCCCCACGACAAGTTCCTTAACCCACGTCAGGGCTTCCTCTCTGTCAGTGAAGCAGGGAGTCCGCTATGATGGCCCTGAATCGCTTCCCGCTTAAAGAGCACTGTCCTGTATCACTGACTCCGCCCCCAGCACGGCCCCTGCCAGCTCTCCCGTCTGAGGGTCCTAGGGTGGTGGCATGACCTCCTCCCAGCCCCAGCCCCTCCGTCTGCCCCCAACCTTGGCTGTGCTGGATTCCTCCTCGGGCAGCTTCTCCAGCTCCGGCCACTGCTGCCGGAGGGTGTCCAGCATCTCCTTATAGCTGACCATCTTCTTAAAGTTCCACTTGTTGCCTGTGTTGGGGGTGGGAACCACTGAGTTGCACGCTATGGGGTGCTGGGGCTTCAGGTTCACCCTCCCGCAGCCCAGGAACCAGTTCTCTGCCTCTGGGTCAGGAGGGCATGAGGCTCAGCCTGAAATGGGGGATGGAACCACACCAACGCTCTCCATGAGAAGCCTCCAATCCCCACCACGGGCCTGGTGCCTGCCAGACCCCTCCCCACCATCCGTGGAGAAATTCCTACACGCTCAGTGGGGTCTGAGGTCAGCAGCGTCCACAGGGGTGGCCAGACCTTGTCTGCCCACTCAGCCCTTCCCTGGGTCCTCGGCAGCCCCCCACTGTGCTCTCAGCGAGGCCCTGGTCAGGCTCCGCGGACAGGCCTGGCCTCGTCTTCCCCCACCCACCCTGCCCTGTGGCACTGACCGTCAAAGGGCATGTACTCGATGAAGCGCACGTCCAGGGGGAGGCCCTCGGTCAAGGCCACAAAGTCCAGGAGTTCGTCCTCGTTCAGGCCTCGCATCACCACGCAGTTCACCTTGTCGTGGGACGAGGGAACCGTGAGGGTTAGCCCTGTGGTGTTCTTTTTCCGGGGCGGAGGGCTGGTTCTGGCATCTCCCTAGGCTCTCCACCCAGGGTCCCATTCCTTGCGGCTCTCCCCCAGTTCTCCATGGGGTGGAAGATCCCATGGGGTCACTGGTTTTCTCCCCTCTCTTGTGCGGAGCAGGGGCAAGGCTGGAGGGAGTGGACCAGAGGTAGTGGGGGCTACCCTGCAGCTGCTCCGGCCAGGGATGGAGGCTGTCTTGGAGGAGGCAGGAAGTCCTCACCTTCACGGGGCTGTAGCCCAGCTCGATGGCCTTGTGGATGCCCTCCATGACCTTGTGGAAGCCTGTGGGCAGGGAGAGAAGCAAGGGTCCAGGCACCGCCTCCCTCTTCCCCCGACCTCACACCCACAGTGAAGTGCCAGAGCCATCAGGAGCCTCAGAGACCACAGAGTCCAGGGACCAGAGGGTAAATATTTTAGGCTCTGTAGGCCAAGAGGCAAAATTGAGGGTATGATGTAGACATGTATCATAAAGGCTTCATTAACTACATTCAGAATATGATAATAATTGAGTATAACTTATAACACAACTCTGCAAATAGAATGGAAGAGTAAAGTTCTTTTTGCAGGGACAATATTTCGCTTAATTGGGATTCATGGTGAATGTCCCTTATCATTAAATTCATGGCAAATGCTATCAGCAAAATCCATTCCTGACTCGCAGGCTGTAAAAAGCCAGGCACAGGGGCTGGACTTGGCTGGTGGGCTGCAGTGTGGGGACCCTGATCTAGGTGAACCCACTGATGGTCAAGAGGAAGAAACCGAGGTCCAGAGAGACAGGCAGTGCCCACCGGGCTGGGGGCGGGATGGGGGCCCCCATCCTTCAGAATGCAGGTTCCCCAACCCCCTCACAGCGCTTCCTCCTCCCCAGTGCATCCATTCACCCACTCTCCACGTTCTCCTCAAGCACCTAGTAGGCCCAGACGCTGGGCCGGGCTGGTGAGCACGTCCCGTGCATGTGAGTCTCACCCCTCTCTGTGGTTAATGCAGTGAATGCGGGCCCAGGCTGCCTTCTCCTCCTGCCCCAGCTCACTCAATGCATGCAAGCATCTAGGTGCCTACAGACCCTCCCCCGGCCCGCAGCTGGCCTCCATGGCTTCCCTGTAGCATTTCTGGAGTAAGACGGCAATGCTCAGTCCCTCAGTCATGTCTGGCTCTTTTGCGGCTCACCAGGCTGCCCTGCCCATGGGATTCTCTGGGCAAGAATACTAGGGTGAGTTCCCATGCACTCCCCCAAGACAGCAGTAAGAGACGGCAAAGCAAAGACTGGGCAGCATTTACACAATATGCTGTTGGAAAGTTGTCTCTTCTGTAAAGCGCTCTTCCCTCCAAAAGGAGGCAGGGGACACAGAGGTGCAAGTGGGAGGGCAGATCTGACATTAGGATCTACTGTCTCCAATCTTCGTTCCAAGAAAGGAGTCAAGGAGGCAGGGAGTATGGGGAGTGTTTGCGGGTGGGCGATAGTGGGTAGGTGGGTGCAAATAAAGCTCCCAATTACACCTTCCACCTCACCCCGCCTCAGAGCCCCTGCAAATTCAACTGACCTCCACGTCAGAGTGGGCTCCCTTGATCTGAATGCCCCATCCCTCAAGGCCCAGCAGGAATGCCTCCTCCTTGAAGTCCTCCCAGTATGCCCCTGCTAGGAGACACAGCCCTAGAGAGTTCTCTCGTTCTCTCGTCCCCTCTGAAGGCCTGAACTGACACCACACAGCCAGCAAAGGTGGTCCTCTGTCACACTCTCAGCCCTTCGTAGTCTATAAGGCAGAGCAGCGTCTTGTGTCTGTCCTTCCACTGCACCCAGAGCGGCTCTGCACAGGAAGCAAAGACTGCCCCAGGCTTCCTCAGCACACTTCTGGGTATAAACAGGAAGTCACACGCTGGGGGGATGGGGGGGGGGAGGAGGAGGTGGGGCTGAGCTCCAGGCTGTTTCCAGAGAAGGGGAAGGAGAGCCGGATCTCCCCCCATCTCTCTGATCCTCCAGAGCAGTCTCGGTAGTGTACCGCCCTTCCCAAATCAAAGGGCGTCCGACCCTCTACAGAACCTCCCACCCAACCCAGGGCTCATGAACAGCGGGTGCCAGTCCAGTGAGACCCAGAGCTCGGCCCCTCCCTGGTGGAGCCTGGCAGGAGGCGGCCGTGGATGTGCTGGTTGCAGGGGGTGAAGGAAGAGGCTTGCTACATCAGGAGGGGCCCAGCGAGCACCCCTGGGTGCTGGGGGACCCCCCACCTGGCAGCACTGGCCCTGTCCCTGGCATCTAGGATGATGGCTTCCACCCCCAGGCTGCCCCACACTTCCTCAGACCTCACTACAGGGTAAACAACTTGTCCCAGCGTCCCAGGGACTGTCTTGGTTTTAAAATGGAATGTCCTGTGTTCTGGGAACCCTCTCCGTGCTGGGCAGGGCAGAGGGAAGGCTGGTCACCACGGTTCATTAGCATCTGACCCCAAAATGTCCTCAAGGGGGTGGCCACAGAGAAAAGGGACACGTAGCAAGAGTAAGGAGGGAGGAATAAACGTCTAGGCTTCGCGAGAGCCCAGACACAGAGAGGGAGAGACCAGGCCCCTCGCACTCGCCACGGCTCCCCTGCTACGAGGGCCTGGGAAGGTCACCCTCCACCGTGAACCCCATCTGATCACCTTTCCTGCGGACGATGAACTCAAACTTGGCTGGTACCAGCGTGTCCAGGCTGATGTTGATGGCGCTGAGACCAGCTTTCTGGAGCTGAGGTAGCAGCCGGGCTAGGTTGATGCCGTTGGTGGTGATGCCAATGGTCCTCAGGCCTTCCAGCTGGCGGAGCTGGGCTGGAGAGACAACAGGGAGGGGTATCAGCCTGCTTGTTCTTGGTGAGGCCGGGAGAAGGGCTGAAAGGAGAAACTCTGCAAGATGGATAGAAAACGGGCTCTGTGTGTACTACTACTGACCAGGTTTAGCTTAACAAGAAACAAGGATAAAAACAATGATCTAAAAAAGCAACCAAAAGATCAAACACCAAGTGCTCCCTTTGCTAGAGTGCAGATGGGACCAGAAGGATTAAGGGACCAGAGCCCAAAGAGCACAGAGGAGGAGGTTCTGTACAAAGTGGGAGGGAAGCTAGCCTGCACGAAGCTTAGCAGGCACCTGGACAAGGAGCAGAAGCGGGGGCCCTGCGCGTGGCAGGGAGGCTGCCTTCTAGAGAACTGCATACGGATACGTTGGGTGTGCTGGTCGCCCTACCATCCCCACCAGCACGGGGATGGCAGCAACCTTTACCCTAAGGCTGCAGCACTTGAGCCAGCTGAAGGGGGTGGGGGCAACCCTGAGTAGCCGCAGATAGTCAGAAGAGACTGAAAACTACAACACACAGAAGAAAGAGACTGAAGACCACGCAAATAAACAGAAAGATACTCTCTGCTCCGGGGTTAAAGAATCGACGTTGCTAAAATGCGCCATCCTAACCCAAAGCAATCTCCAGCTTCAATGCAATCTCTATCAAAATTCCAATGGTATTTTTCACAGAAAGAGAGCAAACAATCTTAAAATATGTATGGTACCACAGAAGAATCTCAACAGTCAAAGCAATTTTGAGAAAGGAGAACAAGGCTTGAAGCATCAAACTGATTTCAAACTATATTACAAAGCTGTAACAATCAAAATGGTATAATATTGGCATTAAAAAAAAAAAGACCCGTGAGGGATTCCCTTGGTGGTCCAGTGGCTAAGACTCCACACTCCCAATGAAGGGGACCTGGGTTCAATCCCAGGTCGGGGAACTAGATTCCACATACCGCAACTAAAGATTCCGCATGCTGCAACTAAGACCCAGAGCAGCCAAATAAATAAACAAAGCTACATGGTTCAATGGAACAGAACAGAGTCCAGAGAGAAACCCATGCATGTGCAGTCAACTAATTTACAACAAGGATGCCAGAAATACACAATGAGGAAAGGACAGGGAAAACTATATAGCCAAGTGCGGAGGAATGAAACTGGACCATCCTATTATGCCATACACAAAAATCAAACTCAGTTCAAAATGGATTAAATCTTGATGAGAAACCATAGGACTCCTAAGAGGAAACAGGGAGTGAGTCCAAGGGGCTTACTTTGACACTGATCTTGGTGATGACTTTTTTGGATTAGACATCAAAAGCAAAGGCAACAGAAACAGAAATAAGTAAGTGGGACTACATCCAAGGAACATGTCTGCACACAGCAAAGGGAATGGTGGACTTAAGTCTGCCTACTGAACTGCAGAGGATATCTGCAAATGATACACATGATGAAGGGTTAACATCCAAAATATACAAAGGACTCATACACCTCAGCATCAAAAAAACAAAAACAGCCACCTGATTAAAAACTGGGCAGAGGATCTGAACAGACATTTTTTCCCAAAGAAGATCTACAGATGGCCAACAGATACATGAAGAGGTGCTCAACGTTAATAATCATCAAGGAAATACAAATCAAAGTCACAATGATATCACTTCACATTTGTTAGAACGGCTATGATCAAGAAGACAAGAAATAACAAGTGTTGGCAAGGATGTGGCGAAAAGGGCACCCCTATGCATTGCTGGTAGGAATGTAAATTGCTGCAGCCCCTATGGAAAACAACGCAAAGATTCTTTAAAAATTTAAAAATAGATCTACCCTAGGATCAGCAATTTCACTTCTGGGTATTTATCCAAAGAAAGTGAAAACATTACCTTGAAAAGATATATGTACCCTATGTTCACTGTAGCATTATTTATAATAACCCAGACTTGTCCATTCATGGATAAATGGATAATTAAAATGTGGTATACACACACAGAATGGAATATCATTCAGCCATAAAAAGAAGGAAATCTGGCCATTTGTAACAACATGGATGGACCCTGAGAGCATCATGTTAAATGAAAATAAGTCAGACAGAGAAGCAAATACCACATAATCTCACTTAAACATGGAATCTAAATAAAACCAAAAAACTAAAAAAAAAAAAAACCCCAATAATCATGGATGTGAACAATATTCATCGACAAATATGTATTGATCAACGAGCAATACATAACAAAGGGAAGTAGGAAAGCATCCAGACGGTCAAAAACAGACAACTGGTAAATTATGCTTTGTCTAGATGATGGAATATCACGCAACTAAAAGTGACTTTGTAGCAAAATATGTCAGGATGTTGGGAAATACACAAAGTCCAGAGGGCAGGTTAAAAATTAGGGCGAGAAGAGAAAAAGACAGGAGGGTTGCCAAACCAAAATGTTGACAGCAGTTTCAGTTGGGCAGCAGTGATATTATTTTTGCTTATCTGAAATAAACATGTATTACTTTTGCAATAAGAAAATGAAAGTGTAAAAATAAACGTTGTTGTTTTAGAAACAAAGAGAAGACCTTTACTCTGGGGACTCTGCCAATGTGAAAAAATTAGTAGCAGTTCTTGGCTCCCTTCAACAAATCAACCCTGAAGAAACACAGAAATCTAGGAACTTAAAAGAAAAAAAAAAAAAAAAAGACAATCTTGAGAAACTCACAGGATGACGGACAGTCCCTTTTGAGCTAGTACGGGGAAGGGAGTGTGGAGCTGAAGGGGACTGGCGAAGGAAAGCAGTTAAGAGAAAGCCAGAGGGGGTGGGTGGTGGGCAGATAAGCTTTCTCGCTGCCCTTAGGCACTGATGACTCAGTATGATAACTGCTTGTCCCCTTACTGAACAATCTGGTGATAGAAGCACCAGAGAACCAGCTTAGGAATTCACTAGAGGTCAGGTGTTGGGGGGTGGGGGCGGGAAGCTGTTAATGTCCTGCTGGGAGTTGAAGACCACAGTGGGGGACTGTCTGGCCTCAGGCATCCATTCCTCCACTTCCCTCCTCCAGCGCCCACTGAGGGTCATTGCTTCCTTCCAACCTGCTTCTCCCCAAGGGCAGAAGGCCTGCTGGACCACCATATTACATCACTCCAGGATTATATCACTCCAGGAGCTGCCGTTCTCATCATGCTCTAGGTGGATAGCATCTCCTAGAATTTCACAGTACACAACCTGCAGTCTGATGTTAGCATCCTTAGTTAGGAAGGGCCTCGGGGCCTCAGTTAGGGCCAGCGTCAGGGCATTAGTTAGAGCCATAGTCAGGACACTAGTTAGGGCCAGCCTCAGGGCCTTAGTTAGGGACAGTATTTGGGCCTCTGTTGGAGATAACTTGAGGGCCCTAGTAAGAGGCAGATTGTTAGTTAGGGCAGCATCAGGGGCTTAGTTAGGGACAGGATTAGGGGGATAGTGAGGGGCATTTGAGGCTCTTAGGGACATTGTCAGGGCCTTTGTTGGGAAAAGCATCAAGGCTATAGTTATGACCAGTGACAGGGAGTGAGTTAGGACAGCATCAGTGTCTTTAGAAAAGAGTCAGGCCACTATCCTAGGCAGTGTCAGTGACCCGAGTAGAGACAATATCAAGACCTTACTTAGTGAGAACGCCAGAGACTTATTTTGGGTTAGGGTTTAGGGTTAGGCTGGTCCCTGGTGAGGAAGATTATAAACATGAGTGAATAACTGTGATATTCTGGCAACTTGAGCTCTCTGGGCCTATCAAAGACTACGATCTGGCCTTGAACCTTTTCCCGTTAAGTAGTGTCATACAGAATAGCTCATATCCTCAGTGCAGGAAATTTACTGGCTAAATTAAGGAGACCCTTGAGAAGTACATCTAGTGCCTCCCCGAACAAAAACAAACCAAAAAACCCCAACCCTCCACTCATATCAATAGAAAAAAAAAAAAAGATCAAACAGACCAAGACTGTAAGAGAAATATAAATACAACAAAACAAATACCAGAGGACGTTAACAAAATGAAACAAAATTTTTCATGGCAAAAGGGAACAAGGGAAAGCAGTAGCTAAAAACATTATTGTGAAATAAATAACACAAAAAGATAAATGGTAACATCCACACAGGAGAAATCGATGAGCTGGAGGGTAAGACTAAAGGGCTCTTCTAGCAAAAAGAAGAGAACAAGACACCAAAATATAATTTAAGAACAGTGGAGGATCTAAGTAGATGGGTCACATCCAAATAGAGGTCCAAGAAAAAATAAATAAACTTGGGAGAAGGAAGGAATAGAATAATGGAAAAAAAATTTCCCTATATCAGGAAAATTTCATTGAATGCCAACAGGATAGATGAGGAAAAGCTTATCCTAGACATATTAGGTAAAATTTAAGGAAATTAGACAACAAAGACAACACTCGATCCAGAGAAGAAGAGCATATCACCAACAGCAAAAACCAGACTGACGTAAGACTTCTCCCAATAGCCAGATTGATTAAGGAGACAATACAGTGACATTCCTAACATAATGAAGGAACGAACCTTGAACACAAAATTGTATATGCATTCAAATAATATTATAAAATTACTACTTTAATACTATAAAACGGTGGTGTTGGAGAAAACTCCTGAGAGTCCCTTGGTCTACAAGGATATCCAACCAGTCCATCCTAAAGCAAATCAGTCCTGAACATTCATTGGAAGGACTGATGTTGAAGCTGAAACTCCAATACTTTGGGCCACCTGATGTGAAGAACTAACTCATTTGAAAAGACCCTGATGCTGGGAAAGACTGAAGGTGGGAGGAGAAGGGGACGACAGAGCATGAGATGGTTGGATGGCATCACCGACTCAATGGACATGAGTTTGAGTAAACTCTGGGAGTTGGTGATGGACAGGGAGGCCTGGCGTGCTGCAGTCTGTGGGGTCGCAAAGAGTCAGATACGACTGAGTGACTGACCTGAACTGAACTGCTTTAAAACTTTATAAACACTACCTGGCACGTCAGATTTAATTGGATTCACGGTCAATAGTGGAGTCACCATTAGAAACCACCACAAAAACATTCATATAGGAGAGAAACAAATCCAAGAGCTACTGCAAGAAATGTGCATTTACACAGGATCAAATATCTTGGTAAAGTTATCTTAAAAAGAAAGAGAGGGTGCTTACAAGAGATACAGAGGGGCAGACTATTCGTAATAACCTGAAAGTAAAATTCTAGAAAACACCAACAATAACAGTGGGGAAGGTTGAAAACAAAAATCAAAGGCCTAAGAGTGTGCTAAAGCTTTTGCCTTGTTTGGAAGAAAAGCAGGGGATCATTTATTTAAAAAACAAAAAGGAGGAAAAAACACAAAAAAGTACAACAGATTTTTAAAAACTGTTGAAATGAGTCCAACTATCTCAATAATTACAACAAAGGCAACTAGAATAAACTTGCCCGTTAGAAGTCAAAGATTGTCAAATTTGATCAAAGTAATAGCTGTGTGCTATTGTGAGAGACATACCGAAAGAATAAGAGCACACAGCAGTTAAAAATGAGTAGATGAAAACAGATAAAATAATCTTATGAAAGCTAAAAGCAAGCTGATATAGCTTTAGTAAAATCAAATACAGAAACCTTAAGACCAAAAATATCATTATGGAAAGAGACCTACTACTTAGTGATAAAAGATCCAATTTATGAAGAAGACATAACAATTCTAACCACATATGAACCTAATAAAATCACCTCAACTATAGATAAAATAAAAAGCAATAGGACCTCTGAGAGAAACCAACAAATCCACCCACTTATTTATTGTTGGCAGGCCAAGCAGATGGAAAGTCAGCAGAGACTGACATAACCAAAGGTTTAGGCAAGAAAATTAACCAGCTGGGTCCAATAAACATAGATTTTTTTTTCATGTAATAATTAAAGGATAAGCTGCTCAAGAATTAAAAAAAATTATAAAAATTGCCAAAATACTAGGTCATAAAGCAATCCTCAATAAATTTGAAAGGATAAGTTTCATACAGATAAGACTCTCTGGCCATATAAATTATACTTTAATAAAACTATGAATTAAAGTCCTCATCTCTTGTATCTCCTGCATTAACAGGCAGGTTGTTTTTTGTTGTTTTTTTTTTTTTTACCACTAGTGCCAAATGGGAAGCTGCTGCTGCTGCTGCTAAGTCGCTTCAGTCATGTCCGACTCTGTGTGACCCCATAGATCGTAGCCCAACAGGCTCCTCTGTCCCTAGGATTCTCCAGGCAAGAACACTGGAGTGGGTTGCCATTTCCTCCTCCAATGCATGAAAGTGAAAAGTGAAAGTGAAGTCGCTCAGTCGTGTCCGACTCTTAGCGACCCCACGGACTACAGCCCACCAGGCTCGTCCGTCCATGGGATTTTCCAGGCAAGAGTACTGGAGTGGGGTGCCACTGCCTTCTCCGACAGGGAAGCTGACTCCCCTACAAACAGTGCTGAACTTCCTCAGAAAATTAAAAACAGAATTACCACATGACCCAGCAATTCCACTTCTGGGTATACGCCCAAAAGAATTCAAAGTAGAGTCTCAAAGAGATATCTGTACATCCCTAATCACAGCAGCATTATTCACAATAGCTAAAACATGGAAGCAACCCAAGTTGATCAATGAATGAATTACCAAAATGTAGCACATTCATCCAGTGGAATATTATTTAACCTTAAAAAGACAGGAAATTCTTCAATATGCTACAACATGAATGAATCTTGAGGACCTTTGCTAAATGAAATAAGCTAATCACACACACACACACACACAAAAACCCAAATACTATAGGATTTCACTTCTATGAGGTTCTTATTCAGTTTCCCAGTCGTGTCTGACTCTGTAACCCCATAGACTGCAGCATGCCAGGCCTCCCTGTCTCCCACCATCTCCCAAAGTTTACCCAAGTTCATGCCCGTTGCATCGGTGATGCCATCTAGCCATCTCATCCTCTGACACCCTCCTTCTCCTTCTGCCCTCAATCTTTCCCAGCATCAGGGACTTTCCCAAAGAGTTGTCTGTCTGCATCAGATAACGAAAATACTGGAGCTTCAGGTTCAGCATCAGTCCTTCCAGTGAATATTCAGAGTTGATCTCCTTTAAGATTGACTGGTTTGATCTCCTTGCTGTCCAAGGGACTTTCAGGAGTCTTCTCCAGCACCACAGTTTGAGGCATCAATTCTTCAGCTTTTTGCCTTCTTTACAGTCCAGCTCTCACAACCGTACGTGACCACTGGGAAGACCACAGCTTGACTATATGGACCTTTGTCGGCAGAGTAACGTCTCCGCCTTTCAACACACTGTCTAGGTTTGTCGTAGCTTTCCTGCGATGGGTCTTAGAGCATCCCACACCATAAAGACAGAAAGTATAACGGTGGTTGCCAGGGGCTGGGGAAGAAGATAATGGGGAGTCACTGTTTAATAGGAGTAGAATTTCAGATGTACAAGAGAATAGGAATAGATGGTGGTGATGATAAATTTTCTGTTATGTGCATTTAAACACAATTAAAAAAAAAGAGGGGGGGTGAGGAACATCCCAACAGAATTTTCCAGGGAACGTGGTAATCAGATTCTAAAATTCTCATGGACAAAGCTTGGTATAGCTAGCTAAAGCACTGTTGAAGATTAAAACGGATTTCCCTTATCAGATAATGAACTTATGAAGCCATAGAGATTAAGACTGTGTGATACTGGTGTACAGATAGACAAACTAAATATAATAAAATGAACTCAAAACAGACCAATGCACACATAGCTGATTTATGGAGGAAGTAGGAATTATTCAATAGATGGAATGAGAAAAAGTGACTATTCACGTGAAAAAGAATGAAACTGGATTCCTCGAAGTTACCCCCAGATTAACTAAGGACTTAAATGCAAAAACGAAACTTCAAATGTTTCAGTAAAACCAGAGGCATTATTCTGACCTTGAGTGACGCGTTTCATTAAGTACAAAAAGCACTAACCGTAAAAGACAGAACTAATAAATTCAAGAACTACTACTGATCAAACAAGTTGTTACACAAAGTATGGCTTGTTTTTTCAAACTGGGAGAAGATATTTGCAACATATCTCAAGAACTTGGACCATACCAATATGAAAAACCAAACAGAAAAATGAGCACATGAATTGATCTGGTATGACACAGGAAAATAAATAAATATATATATAGCTAATAAACACGTGACAAGACACCTGACCTCATTCTAAACAGGGAAGTACGAAGCAAGACCACAATAACATGGCATTTTATACACAGTCCACTGGAAAAAGTCCAGAATGATAATACTGAATGTTGGGAAGGATCCAAAAGACACTTACGTACTGCTAGGGAGAGTGTAAAGTTGTACAAACTCTGTAAGACAATGCCAAATTGTTTGCGAGGTTAAATATTCACATATTCCATACCCTGGCAACTCCTTTCCTAGAGAAAGTGTACACCAAGATGCAGTTGCATCTTGAATGAGAATACAAGTGTTTCAAGCAGCACTGTTTATAAAATCAAGAAACTGGAAAGAACCCAAACGTTCACGAACAGGAAGTGTGGTATATTGACGTAATGGAACAGGAGACGGAAGTGAAAGAAACGAACTGCAACTCAGGGTGACATCTGTGAATTTCAGTTGCGTCAAAAGAATACTGCCTAAAATAATACCACGTTCCCTGGAAAATTCTGTTGAGATGTTCCTCACCCCCCCCTTTTTTTTAAGCACAGTGCTTAAAAATCCAGGAACACTATCTCATTCTTAAAAAGCAAAGGAAGGATAAACAAGGCATAAAAGTGTTTTCTTAGGAAGGAGAAATACAAGGTAGTGAAGTCCACAGAGGCAGTCAAAGGTTTTTTCCAGGGTTCTGATTCTTCACACACAAAAAATTGATGAGGTAGTGGGTTTCCTTAGGAATTCATAGCATTATCAAAATATGTAAATACATTTGTATAAATAAAGTGAAAAAGGCCATGCATGGATCAATGATGAGATTATTTAATGAACCCAGGGTTAGGATTTACTCTAAAATTCTATGTAACTAGAGTCCATCAAAAATAAATTAAAAAAACTTCACCCCGTTTCAAAAATCTTTCATGCCTCTTCATTGCATCAGGCCTCTTACTAGGGGCTCTAAGCTTTGGGACCTGGATGCTCCACGTTTCATTTCTTCAACGTAATGGAAGAGCAGAACGGAGGACGGAAGAACAAAACCAAACAGGGAAAGCCTGCAGGACTGAGCGATTCTCCAGCTAAGCTGTCATCTGACAGCGACAAGTCAGTCTTGAAGTCAGAAGCCAAAACAAGTGGCCCGCAAACATTGCCAACACTATCGCAGGACCTGTGTGTTCACAGGCATACCTCGGGGATACTGTGGCCTTGATTCCAGGCCACTGAACTAAGGCAAGGATCACAATAAAGCAAGTCACACAGAGTCTCCTGGTTTTCCAGTGCATGTAAAAGTTATGTTGGACTTCCCTGGTGGTCCAGTGATTAAGAATCCATCTGCCAATGCTGGGGACATGGGTTCTATCCCTGGTCTGGAAAGATCCCACATGCCACGGAGCAGCACAACTACTGAGTCCAAGCACCCACAGTCCGTGCTCTGCAATAAGAGAAGCCGCTGCAATAAGAAACCCATGCACCGCAACACCAGGAGTGGCCCCCACTGGCCACAACCAGAGAAAGCCTGTTCAGAGCAACCAATTCCCAGTGCAGTTAAAAAAAAAAAAAATTATGTTTACACTGTCCTGTGGTTCGTTAAGTGCACAATAGCATTAGTCTAAGCAAATGTACATACTTGAATTAAAAAATACTTTATTGCTAAAAATTACTACTATTAAGCCTTCAGGGAGTTGCAGTAGTAACATCTAAAATAACCGATCACATGGGATTTCCCTGGAAGCCCAGGGGCTAAGACTTCAAGCTCCCAAGGCAGGGGGTCCAGGTTCAGGTCAGGGAACTAAGATCTCACATGCAGTAACAAAGATTGAAGATCTGGAATGCCGCAACTAAGACCTGGTACAGCCAAATAAATAAATATTAAAAAAAAATAACTGATCACAGATCACCATAACAAATGTACAACAAAAAAAGAGTTGGAAATGTGAGAATAAAATGTGACACAGTGAGCGAATGCTGTTGGAAAAATGTCACCAATAGACTTGCTCAATGTAGGGTTGCCACAAACCTTCCATGTGTAGAAAAATGCAGTATCTGTGAAGTACAGTAAAGCGAAGCATCATCAAGTAAGGTGTGCCTACTTGATGCTTCCTTTTTTTCGAAAATCGCAAACCATCACCATCCAACGTGGCAGCTGCTAACCACACATGGCCATTTACATCAGTGAAACTGTAATAAAGTTACAAATTCAGTTTCTCGGTCACAGTAGCAGCATCTGAAGCCCAAGGCTGCCTACTGTATCAGATAATACATAGAATGTTTTCATCATCCTGGGAAGTTCTATGGGACAGCACTGCCCTAAATCTATGACAAGAAGGAAGGAACTTGCTCACATACAAGCCAGGAGGAGCAGTGCAGGATCAGCTCAGGATTGTTGGAGGGCTCCCGAGCTGAGCTGTCTTCTCAGGGGGAGTTCTGCAGCACCAGCCCCAGGGCTGACAGCCGCATGCAGGCACCCAGAGAGACCAAGACTGCTGACTCAGTGAAACCCACAACCCCTTCATCTGCCCCCTGGATGGGGTCTCTCAAAACTCTCATCTGGAGGGTGGGGGACAAGTGCTTGTGAACATCTCAGCTCTGCCTGCTGCCCCCTCCCCTCCCTCTAGCCCTTCTTCCTCACTAGCCCCACTTACCCTGCCCTGCAGGGCAGTTTTTCTCTGAAGAAGTACCTCTGCCAATCAAAGGAGCTGGGCTGGGAGATGTCAAAGCGGCAGCAAACAGCAGCACAGGAATTCAAGGCCCTGTGACCGCCATTGTCTCAGAACACTGGCGGAGGGTTGGGGGAGAGCTGGGGGGTGGTACAGTCCCCCCTGCCCCGCCCCAATACACACCATTGAAGAAAGAGATCAATCATTCCAAGTAGGTCACAGTAGCCGGTTCCTTGTCCAAACCACCATCTATGTGGTGATCAACCCTCGACTATCTCCACACTACAAAGCCAGGACCAATAACCCAGGGCCATCAGAGCAGGAGAGCACGTGAAGCAACCGCTGTGTAGATCATGACACTGAGCCCAGGGTGGGGCAGGAACCTGCCCAAGTTCAACACGGCGAGGGGGTGGAAGAGCCCAGAGCAGGAATGCAGCTGCCACCTCTCCAGGCTCCCTGGCCTCCTCCTATGCAAGGAGAGCTCTGTGTCCCCCTGACTGTGCTCAGCCAGCCCTCTCTAACCAGCAGTGATCCCCACCCCCTGGCTCACCCACAGGCCCCAGACAGAGAGCAGAGGTTGTGCCCTGACCAAGGGCAGCCAGCCAGATCTGGCCCCTTCCTGGAACCCGGTCTGCCCATCAGGCCCTGAGGAACGGCCTGGAACAGGGCGGGTTAAGTCAACTCCCCTTGGCCAGCGTGTGCAGCCCAGGAAGGATGCCAGGATTCCAGGTCAAGTGACCAGTGGGGGTTGCAGGGAGCTGGCCACAGGGCAGGAGGGAGGGAGAGCTGGCAGGGGTCCCTGGACCCCTTCTCAGAGCCCCCACCGCAGCTGAACTCCGTGTCAGATGGCAGTCTTCAGGAACTACTCCCACCAATGGGCTGGGATCCTTGAAGGTGGGGCCTGCGATCACTTCCCTTTGACCCCAACACAGTGCCAAGGACACAAGCAGACACTTGAGAGAACATGCATTGAACCAGCAAATGAGGCAGACAGCTGAAGCCCTGTGGGGGTGGGGGTGGTGGTGGGGGTGGGGGTGGGGGGGTCCCACCCTGAGCAGCGGAGGCGAGGGCCTCAGCAATCAAGAAAATGAAACCTTATTTTCCTCTGACTTCATCTTCTATAAGCACACACTCACAGTCCCTGCCTGACCTCAGGGCTTAGAACCAGCATACGGCAGGGCCCACCCCACACACAGCACTTGCCACTTGCTGGACATTTCCTTCTTATCTCTTCCCCAGGTCCAGCCTGTAAGGTAGGTTACCCTCTTCATTGGAAGGCTTAGGATGGACTTTAAAAGTTGCCCGAGATACACTACTGTAACAGCAGTATACAGGTGCAGCTGAGATCCCCACAAGGGCGCGTCATGCTTCAGAGACTGCATTTTGAACCACCTTCATTCATTCAGCAAACACCAGGGAGCACCGGCCGTGTGCCAGGCACTTTCCTAGGTGCTCGAAACACAGCTATGAACAGAATTCACCCAGATCCCTGAGAGCTTTCATGCTAGTTAATGAGAAGACAAAAACTAACCAAACAACATAACGTGGTAGAGCAGGGTCGCCACATCTTTTCTGTCGGAAAGACCAAAGAGTAAATATTTTCAGCTTTGCCAGCCACATGGTCTTTGCGGCAACGCCTCAGCTCTGCAACATACTGCTGCTAAGTCACTCCAGTCGTGTCCGACTCTGTGCGGCCCCATAGACGGCAGCCCACCAGGCTCCCCCGTCCCTGGGATTCTCCAGGCAAGAACACTGGAGTGGGTTGCCATTTCCTTCTCCAACGCATGAAAGTAAAAAGTGAAAGTGAAGTCGCTCAGTCGTGTCTGACTGGTAGCGACCCCATGGACTGCAGCCCACCAGGCTCCTCCGTCCATGGGATATTCCAGGCACGAGTACTGGACGTGGGAGATACGTAAATGAGTAGGTGTGGTTACATCACAATAAAACTTTATTAATGGACGGTGAATTTAAAATGTCATATAATTTTCACATGCCACAGAGGTTATTCTTTTGATTTTCTTTTTCAATCACATTTAGAAACAGAGAAACTATTCTTAGCTTACAGGCTACACGCAGGCCGGTGGTGGCCCTGGACTATATCTTGCCAACTCCCGGGAGACAAAATAGCTGGGGGCGTGTATGTGGGGAGGGACTTTAGGTCAAGGAGGCCTCCCCTAAGGAGATGATACCGGGGCAGGGCCCTGAACAAGGCAGTCTGGCAGCCCTCTGCTCCTAGCGAGGGCAGTGGCACGTGGAAAGGCCTGGTGGCGTGAATGCGGGGGAGGATGGGGGGGGAGCGGCAGGAGAGAGGTCTCTGCGGATGATGGAACCAGGTCACGTGGGCCTCCAAGCCTAGGGGAGGACTTTAGTCTAAATCTGACGTCAAACCACTGTGCTCTGGCACTTACTAGCTTTGTGACCTTGGGCGAGTTCTCCAACTTCTCTGTGCCTCATTTCTTAACAAAAATGAGAATAACGATGGTGCCTGTTTTCAGAGGGTGGCAGGACTCTTTGAACATAACATCCCAAGGGAGTGTTGGCTTCTGATATTTGTACTCAAGTCAAGCTGGATGGAGCAGGACCTGGGAGAGGCGGTGATAACTCTGGTCAACTCACCCACGATGTCCACCACGTCCGGCCGGATGAGCGGCTCCCCACCCGTGAGCCGGATCTTGTCCACACCTTCTTTCACAAAGAGCCGGGCCAGGGTCAGGATTTCCTCTGTGGTCAGCAGGTCAGCCTTGGGGGTCAGAGGGACCCCCTCCTCAGGCATGCAGTATTGACCTGAGGGAAGGGAGGGGACATGGAGGAAGGAAGTGACCGAGGCGGTTAGACCGGGAGGCCTCCAGTCCCCAACTCACCCACCATGCTGTAAGTTTCTCTGGAACCCCAACCCAGCTAGGAGGAGAGACCCGGCCAAGTCTGAGGTGGCACAAACCCTAGGCCAGATTCTCTCTGAGGCTCACCTTCCTCTTCTATAAAATTTAACACCCCTCCCCATCTGGCCGTGATGTCCCTCAGTGGGTTAAAGATGAGAAATGAGCGGCCAGGGCAGCCTGGCTGGGGGCAGGGGCAGGCCGAGACTGCCTCCTCTGTGAGGGGCCGCTGGGTGGGGTCTGCGAAGAAGGCCAGGGCCCTGGGCCCACCCCTCCTGCCATCATTCAGTCCCTTCACCGCATCTGGTTGTGACAAGCAGTGAGCCCCACCTCTGTGTGTCCTGAGGTGCAGGAGGCCAGGAGGTGCTCCCTGCCCTGGGCAAAGCCACTCTCCTCTGTGGCAACACGTGTTCTCACACCCAGGCTACAGTCCTTCAGGTGACCAAACACCAGTCCCATTTCACAGACCGGAAGACTGAGGTACCGCCTGTCCAGGGCAAGGCAGCAAAAGAGGACAACGAGGCGAGCCCTGGCTGGTGAGTGGGGCACCATTTCCTCCCTTCAGTTCCCGTGGGACAGGTTCAACAGCACTAGTGGCCAGGACCTGCCAGGGAGTGGGGCGGATTAGGGAAGGGTCTAGAATTGGTCTTTCAAGATGGAACAGATTAGGCAAGAACATCAGAACATCAGTACTGCACGGGGTAAGTATTGTTAGGTTGAACATTTACTACACAGACATGTATTTATTGGGCCATGAAGTAAACACATTTCTCACCGTGAGTTACAGTGAGAGGAAGGGAGGAAGAGAGGAAAGATGGAAGAAAGGCAAGACAGACAGACGCGCACACTGTGGAAGTCCCTCCAGCAGCGGACCCGCCCAGAGCTCTCTGTACGATGTTATGCAATGTTATGCAATGAGGACCGTGTACCAGCCTGGCCCCAGACGACCTGTCTCATGAAACTGGAGTGTTTTTTTATACCCGGCAGTGCTGGCTGTGGGCACCAGCCTGTTTCACCTGTTTACAGTGCCCGGCGGGCCCCATGCCATGTCCTGCACTGTGCAGACCTTGGGGAATTAGGAGGGAGGGAGGAAGAGTCCCGAGCCCGTGGTAGGTCCCGGGTCAGCCTCGACCCTGAATCCAACAGCAATTCTGTTCTCCAGCCTGATTCCAAGGAGAACCCAGCTCCCAGGACCACAAAACTCACTCTTGATCCCCACCTTGCCCCTGAACCCCACTTGACAAGCAAGGAAGAAGGCTGGGTGGAGTTTTCTAGAAAGAGGAATGGGGAGGAGGATTCCTGGACCGGGGGCGATTGCAGGGGTCACTGCAGCAGAGGGACCGGTGCCCAGAGAGGGCCCCGGGGGTGACTTACATCTGAGGTTGCACCTCTCGGTGAGGGAGATCCGCAGATAGCTGTGGTGCCGGCCGAAGCTGTCGGTGAGGAAGGCGGAGAAGGGGGCGGCGTGCTCCCCCAGGAACGGCCTCGGCCTGGACAGCACCTGCAGTGGGGTGGGAGGGACCACGGGCTGGGGGCAGGTGCGGGGAGAACCCACCTCCGGGACACGATGCCCACCCCCGTCAACCACCCTCCCCTCCCCTCTGACACCTGCACACACTGCCTCTCCATCCATATGTGGGCTCCACGGTTGTGGGGGTCTGGAAGTCTCCCTTCATTCACAGGATGAGAGACAGGTCTAGAAGGAAGGACCTGCCCCTCCAAGCCCCATACTCAGCCCTGAGGGTGCAGGGTCTCTGCCGGGGTGCATCTGCCTGGGCATCAGGGCAGGGCAAAGGGCACTAGACCCCACCCAGCCCCCACCTCCTCCCTGTCACGCCTCCCTCAAAGGACGCCCATCCTGGAACAGCCATCCCTAGCATCTTTTGGACAGGTCACCAGGAGGGCATGTGCCTCTTGGCACCCAAGAAACATGTCCAGAAACGAGGAGGAAGGAGCAGGCAGCTATGAGGGCCAGTGGCCTGGAACATGGAACCACTTCTCCAACTCAGGCTTCCCCTTCCTTACCTTGAAAGTGAAAGTCGCTCAGTCGGGTCTGACTCTTTGCGACCCCATGGACTATACAGTCTAAGGAATTCTCCAGGCCAGAATACTGGAGTGGGTAGCCTTTCCCTTCTCCAGGGTATCTTCCCAACGTAGGGATCAAACCCAGGTCTCCCACATTGCAGGCAGATTCTTTACCAGCTGAGCCACAAGGGAAGCCCTCCTTACCTTGAGCTCAAAGCGATTACTCCTTGTGGCAGATGGGGTCACACAAGCTGCCTCCCCACTGCCCAGGGGGACCCAACAGACTACACCCGCAGGAGAAGCTGGGGGCCGTAGCCAGCCAGGGTGGGTACACCTACGACGGGGGGCTCCCCTCCTGTAGAAGGCCTAGGGTAAGGACAGTACAACCAGGGGGACCCACAGAGGGAATGAGGACACCAGCCCCCAGGAAGGGAGGATGGAGGTGCGGGATGGCCACCATGCTAACCCCATGCCCAGATTATGTCCGTCCTTACCCTTCACCCACCCACTGCCAGAAGAAAGGATTAAGGACCCGCACTTTGGGGTATAATGGGGAGGGGATTGCTGGAGCCTTCTCACAAGGCGCAAACGCATCCTGGGGGAGAGAAAGGAAGCAGCCAGCCTCCGTCCCCCTTTCCCAAGTCTGAGATCATCTGCTCTCTCTCCCCCGTCCCTTTAGAGCAGGGGTCCGCGAAGCCCAGGCTGTGGACCGGTACCTCCTATAAGATCAGTGGCAGCATTAGATTAGAAATAAAGTGCACGGGAAATGTCATGCACTTGAGTCATCCCGAAACCATACCCCCAACCCCAGCCCTAGTTTGTGGAAAACTGTCTTCCAAGAAATTGGTCCCTGGTGGCAAAAAGGTTGGGGACCCCTGCTTTAGAGCACAACCCTGGGTCATGACCGATGTTGATGATAACTGCCCCACAGAAATAACATCTGCAAGGCATCTTGAGGTTTCCAAAGAACGTTCCCTGCTCCATCCCCACACCTGAAAGGATTATTATAACCAGTGCTCGGATGGGGCCCACGAACACCCCTGGTGGAACCAGGACTCAAATCCCGGTCTTCTAAGTTCTGTAGTCTTTCCCCTACTTGCATAGGGTGTGTCCAAGAAGGTACACAGGATGGAATATAGGGCAGGGAGAAGTCATTTCTCTAGAGTCTTTAGAACAAAGGAATCATGACCGTGGTGGTGGTCATCTGTGAGGTCTACAGATAGAGCTCTGGACTGGGGGCAAGAACCCCTGTTTCCGGGTTCTGTGTACCCTGACAGTCTAGCAAAGTTCTCTGACTCCTCTTGGTCTGCTCTCCCAACTATAAAACAAGGACAGTTGTGGGCTAAAAGTGTCCTGCTGTAAAAGAGGGGGTTAGCCAGGATGCTGGCAGAGAAACACCCCAGATTATCACCATCTTATAACCTAATAAAGCAGGCCTCTGGAATGGCTAAAGAAGATGTGGTACTTATACCCAATGGAAGATGATTCAGCCATAAAAAAGACCAAATAATGCCATTTGTAGCAACATGGATAGACCTCGAGACTGTCATACTGAGTGAAGTCAGGCAGAGAAGGAAAAATACCGTATCAATTCCACGTGGAATCCAAAAAAAAAAGGTACAAATGAACTTACTTACAAAATAGGAAAAAAAAGGTACAGATGTAGAAAACGATCTTATGGTTGCCAAGGGAGAAAGGGATAAATTGGAAGACTTATAAAGGGGGACTGACATATACACACTTGGGTGCTGAGTGCTCAGTTGCTAAGTCATGTCTGACTCTCTTCGATTCCATGGACTGTAGCCTGCCAGGCTCCTCTCTCTGTCCATGGGGTTTTCCAGGCAAGAATGCACAATCGAGCTGCCATTTCCTTCCTCAGGGGATCTTCCTGATCCAGGGATCCAACTCGCATCTTCTGCATCAGCAGGCGGATTCTTTTACCACAGAGCCACCGGGAAGCCTGTACACACACTGCTAATAAAGACCTACTGTATAGCATAGGGAACTCCACTCGGTACTCTGGCATGGCCTATACAGGAAAAGAATCTAAAAAAGAGTGGATGTAGGTCTAAGTGACTCACTTTGCTGTGCAGCACATTGTAAATCAACTATATTCCAATAAAAAAAATTTTTAAAAATGTTTAAAAAAGAAAGAAAGCAGGTCTCTGGGTCTCCTGCAGTCCAGGAAAGAGAAACATTTACTTCAGGGACCTCCCCAGCCCTGGCTGCATGTTAGAACCATCTGGGGAGAAGGCAATGGCACCTCACTCCAGTACTCTTGCCTGGAGGGTCCCATGAATAGAGGAGCCTGGTAGGCTGCAGTCCATGGGGTCGCTAAGAGTCAGACACGACTGAGCGACTTCACTTTCACTTTTCATGCATTGGAGGAGGAAATGGCAACCCACTCCAGTGTTCTTGCCTGGAGAATCCCAGGGACGGGGGAGCCTGGTGGGCTGCCATCTATGGGGTCGCACGGAGTCGGACACGACTGAAGCGACTTAGCAGCAGCAGCAGGGGAGTTGAAGAACATTCCCATGGAGACCAGTTGAATTCAGATCCCCAGGTGCTTGCGTTTTTCATCTCTCGGTGCGATTCTAATGTACAGCCAAGGTCAAGGGCCAGATTGACTCAAGAGGCAGAAGGGGTGAGAGAGAGAGAGAGCAGGGGGTGCTTCAGGCTTTTCCTGGGTCCGTAAAACTGACCTCACTCTGCTCACTCCAGGACCGGTTTCTCAATCATCTAAGAAACTCTTCCCATGGTCCAGGGACCAGAAAGTAGCCGTCACTTCCCTGAATTGCAGTCTGAAATAATCACAAGAATGCTCCCTCCTCCCTCCCCACTCACCCACTGCCTTTCCACTTCCCCACTTCCCCCATGCCCTTGGGGGTGGGGCAGGGACACACCGCAGAATCAAGAGTCCCACCCTCACTGGCCACCAGAGTCCAGGAGCCCAGACACCCCGGAATCCACAGCTATTCACAACTGAGTAACTGGTTAATCACTCCAGGGCCCCTCCTCCCACTCGCCAAGATGCCCTCCTCACCCTAATCTGAACACCCTGGGGGAGGCGGCTGGGTGAGGGAGGAACCCAAATGAAACCCCGAATGGGAGTCAGTGAGAAGACAGAGGCTCGTGACTCAGCAGAAACCGGAGAGCAGATGTGGAATGGAGCAACCCAGCAGGGAATTAGGCCCTCTGTTCTGGCCAAGGGTGGGGCAGGCCTGATTTCATTTTTGAAACCAAGAGTCACCTTCTCTACATTCATTCAGATCATACAGCCAGTACCTGAGGCAGCCTCCTAAACACACACAAAACACATCTCTCGTCTCCCTCTCCCTGCCAGGGCTGCAAACTCATCACTTGGATATTAACACGCCTCATCCCTGCCTCCCCTCTCCTCCAACACTGCATGTCCTACTTTCATTCTTCCCTTTTTTTTTTTTCCCCTTTTCCTTTAAACCCCCTTGGAGGGAAAAAAATATTAGCACCAGTCAAAGGAGATTGGAATCCAGGAGGAATTACCGGGCAGATTAGACAGTGAAGCCTCTTGCCCAGGAGAGGCTACGACATGTCACAAGCAGAGCACCCTTGGCTTCGCAGACTCCCCAGGCCCCGCCTGGGGTGGGAAGTCTCCCTGCCTGACTCAACGTTCCCGAGTCATAGCAGGTGTCGAAACACCTGTGTCAATGGACAGACAGGCAGATCCCCAATTCAGAGAGAAAGGCAGTGTGTGTGAAACCCAGTTACACTGGGGTAGCCATTCATTTCTAGGCTGGTCTCTACTGTCAAAATGCTTTAACCCCACGGAGGGCCAAGAGGGAAAGGGTAAATGTATACATACAGCTAATTCACTTTGTTGTACAACATCGTAAAGCAACAATGTGTGTGTTAGTTGCTTGGTCATGTCCAACTCTTTGTGACCCCATGGACTGTAGCCTGCCAGGCTCCTCTGTCTGCGGGATTCTCCAGGCAAGAATACTGGAGTGGGTTGCCATGCCCTTCTCCAAATTAAAAAAAAAAAAAAAATGGTTTAGCCTCTAACAGTGACTCTTAACTCTTGTTACACATGAAAATAACCTGAAGAACTTCTTAGCAGTACTGAGACCAGAGCCCCAGACCACAGATTCTGTCTCAGCTGCTCTGAGTTGGGGCCCTGGCTTTGTTTGTAGTCTTCCTATTCTTCTCTGCAGCCCAGGTTGAGAACCACTGGCCCAGCCACACCAGAATTCGGTGCCATGTTAATCCGGGGGATTGCAGTTCTGAGCATTGGCTTTGGAGGCGGGTAAACCTGAACGACAGGCCTGGTTGCCTACTACTCTTTCAGCTTTAGCTTCCTCGTCCATAAAGTATGGACAATAATCCTACCTAAGTCAACCGGAGGAGCTCCTGGCACACAGTAGGGGTTCAGGAAGAGACTGCTCCCATTCACTTCATCTAACTCCTACTCAGAAATATCCAGTCACCATATATCCATGGAGGGGCACTAGTTGTATACACTAGGACTAGTTTTCCCACTCATGTCAGCTTCCCTAGTCTTGCAAAGCCCTACTTAATGGCAGAGGACCCAAGGCTGGGGTTTCCAGACCTGCCCTCACACCACTCAAAGCAGGACAAGCAGGGTCTGAGCCACCCAGGGACCATGGACACCAGTGCGATTAACTGGGCACAAGACAGCCAACCACATGCTACTGGTTACACCTCGTCTCCTACCAGTGCAGACTGGGTGAGGTGGGGAAGGGTAGTAGGAAGGAGTCAGTTTAGGGAGGGACCTGCCCTCCAAGTGCCTTCCCTGGTATCCATTAACATCGGGCCTTTGGTTTGACTGATAAAGGCCAACCTCCAAATTGCTCTGCAGTGTAGATACCAGAGGAGCTGGGGGACAAAGAGACAGGCCAAACCCAAATAGCACTGGCCCATTTACACCCTCTTTGGGACGAACTATACCCAGGGATGTCCAAAATTCATCTCTATTAAATGAGGGGACCTGGGCAAAGTGCCCAGCCCCGGGCCTTGACCTCCACTCTCCCTCCAGCCCCACCCTAAGTCTGAGGTCTTCACACATGTAAGGATAGTCGTATGTCACTGAAACACAGGCCTCTGAGGAGCTGGGCAGGTTGGACGTTCAGACAGCCCTCCTGAAAAGTCTGCTTTCCTCCCGAGGGTGACTGCCCCAGGCCTGGCCCGGCCATCCTCCTCATGTACGCAGTCCCTCCCTGCAGAAACCTCTCCGACACGTGCTCTTCCCGGCCCCCCGAATAACTAGGTGCTGCTGACACAGAGTCAGCCTCTCCCCTGGACCAAGGCAGCACTCCCGGGACCTGAGGCCAGCCCCACGTCACCCCAACGAAGCCTGCCCGGAGCCTGAGACAAAGAAAAAGGGCTGTAGCGCTTGCAACTGTGGGAAGCCCTCTGTCCTGACTGTGCCAACTAGGCTGGCAGGGAGCTCCGTCTCCCCTACCTACCTCCCTGTGTACCCACTCACCTCCCCTGTCCACTTGGAGAGCCACCTCAAGTGGACCCAGCCCAAGGCCCCCTTCCACCAGCCTCGCAGCCAGCTCCCTCCCCACACCTCACTTCGCTCTCCCGCCAACACGCTGACTGACGAACAGACAAGCCCACACCCTGACAAACGGACAACACCTCCTGGCTTCCCCTTGTCTCTCCCAGCACCTCCCATCCCAAACCAGACCTCCAGGGCACTCCAGGGCACGGTGGTGTGGGGAAAAGGCCCCCTGCTGGAAGGGAAGGGAGGACGGGGATTCCAGGAGCCCCCACCCTTGCTCCCACCAACTGGCAAGCTCAGCGGATGGGCAGAACACAGCTGTCTCCAAGACTCGCTCACCTCTGAGACTCTCCGAAGGACATTCTATGCCCTCCCTCAACTGCGTACAGATGGGCTGGCCACCCCCTGGTCTTGAAGACATGAAAAGAGGGGAAGCCGTAGACCCAGGAGCCGCATCACACTGGGGGCGCAGCAAGTGTGAAAACTTGGGGCGTCCTGTCCAGCGCTCTGTCGTGTGCTACCTCACCGGGTCTGTTTCAAACGGCCCCAAATATCTGCTGATGCCACCGACGGCAGAGCACCAGGTAAGCACCATACCTAGAAACACAGGGGAGCAACCCATCTGCGGAGGATAACCCTGCTGGGAGACGTCCAGGGTTGGGGCGGGGAAACTTATGGGACACAGCATGTGACAATGGTGGCAAGGATAATTAAGACAAACCTGAGATACTCATGCACAGCATGTACATGGGCCAGACTTTTCAAGTGTGTATATATATATATATTACATTAATTCCTTTAATCTCTATAATCACCCTAAGAAGTAGACACTGTTATTCCCAGTTCACAGAGAAGACTGAGGCACTGAGCGGTGAAGGGACTTGCTGACATTCACACACCTCATAAGCGGCAGGGCTGGGATTAAAATTGAGGCATTCTGCTCAAGTCCACCTTCCTACCTGCTAATGATACCTCCGCCCTCACAGTGTAAAGGAAAGGGCAGGAGTGGCCTCCCTCATCCTCCCTGAAGACAAGAAGCCGGAGCACAGGTGCGAGAGTTTGCGCTCCTGCTCACTTACTTTACAGCTCAGGGGGGTCCAGGGAAGTTCACTTCCATGGGCTCCCTCACCTGAAGATACAAACTCTACTCACCTCAGGTGGTTTACTGTGAGGCCTCAGTGAGACCATAAATGAAGCCGCTTAGCACAGGCTGAAAAGTACAAAGTAAGTTAGGGGCTCGGGGTGGGGAGAAGAAACTTCCCCTTTTCCTAAATTCTTTAAAGATCTCTCAGCCATCTTGGTTTTCCCATTTTCCCCTCCATGACGTTCAGAGTTCAAGAATTTGGACACACTTCTTCACCTCCCAGCAATGCGAATTACTTATCCAAGGATCCTGAGGGTGAGGAGGGAGGTCAGAATTGGGGAAAGCAATTTAGCCTGAGACCCTCCTCCTGACTGAGCAACAGCAGGTGCTCAATCTGTTGACCTGCTGAGCCCCTGAACCTGAAGTCCTGCGCCAGGTGGTGGGAAAGGAATGACCAAATGGACCCAGAAAAGGTTTCACCAAATAAAAAGAGATGCTTCTCCCAAAATGATACCCTGACAAGATGGGCAAAACAAATTGAAAACCTGTCACACCAAAAATCCCTCTGAGAGATGCTGTTAAGGACTCAGGGCGGGGGGCGCTATCCTAACCCTAAAGAGAAAGCAGATTCCCAAACTTGCAAGAGCCCAGGTTCTGGGCTCCACTCTGCTCCAGAATCAGGCTGAACCCTCCTAAGGGAAATGAAGATGAAACACAAACAGCCAGTGAAGGACGGGTCACACAGCCAGGTGACTACAAAGTGACATTTTTAGTCAGTGTCACATTATGAAGTAGGTGTCACAAAAGCACCTGATCACACAGATAACCTACCCCAGGGGTACAGTGAGGAAACTGTTTAAGGAAGAAGCTGTTTAAGGGTGTGAGGCAGGACTGAGAGGGGTGCTAATAACATTGCACTGGTCCCAGAGTCCTGCCCGCCTGCTCCCCCATCTCTGGGAGTCACTTAGACCTGGAAGGAGGTTGCCTGGCCGGGTGGGCAGGGAAGCTTTTGAGTCAGACCCCAGGGAGCACCCCCACCCCGCCACCCCCAGCTGGGATTCCAGGTGGGACTGGGCGGTCGATCTAGAGAACATCTTTCCACACCTCTCCCTGTGCGCCTAATTAAGCGCCGAGGGGGGTCCCTCCCAGGAGCGGACACCACTTTCAGAAGCAGCTGCCGCGGAGGGGCCGGGGTGCTTCTGGGCAGCTAGCTGCCTGGCCACTGCCTCCCCCAGGAAAAGTGTGGATGCGAACGGGCTCACCTCCACGACAGGCTCCCCAGGGCATGGCTGCGTCACCGGAGCCCCCGAGCTGCAGCTCCGGACACCGGCTCTCAGGACCCGCCGCACCACCCGGGACACTGGCTGGGCCGCCATTGAAGCCTGCCGGCTGTGCAAGATCCTACAGGGTAGCCGATTCGGGAGAACGCTAGCCCTGGACTCGCCGCCCCGGGTCCTCGAGGCGGAGGCGGGGCCCGGGAGGGGGCGGGGCCCGAGCAGCCAATCGACGTGGGCGCTGTGCCGCGCGGCTTTCTGGGAGTTGTAGTCCACTCCGGCCGCTCCTTTTCCCTGGCAGGTTGTGTTCTATCTAGGGAGGACTTGGAAAACACCAGGTTCAAACTCAGCCAATGATCCTGAGTCTTTTCCTACTGGCAGCTCTGGACTTTGTGCCAGTCACATACCACGACCTAAGTGCTTTAGGGCCAGGTGAATGAAATTTAAGGAGGTGCCAAAAAAGTAGATTTTCAAGATAATGTTTTAATGCAATATCTCAAAAAGTCAGAATGCAAAAAAAAAAAAAAAAAAAACAAAAAACCCACACACATAAAAACAAAATATCAACATTTTACATAAAAAGATCTGAGGAAAAAAGACATGAATGAGTAATAGCTGTAGGCTTTTCCCTCACCATATTTCTGGCTTTATCAGCCATTTCTCCCCAAAGTATGTCCTGCATTCCCTGACACAGGATTATTGGCCATTTCCTCAACTGTGCTTTCCTACCTATGCACCTCTGCCCATCTCTGCTGATTTAAAGGTCATCCATGCTCAGACACAGAAGAAATTCCATTTCACTAATCTCAACAGTGCCCTAAGCCCTAAACACATACTCAACCAAATGTTCTCTCTTTTCCTGAAATTTTTAGGCTTTTATTTCTTCCTTTGTCATAAATCCTTTAACCTATTATGGTATGTATTATCAGTTCAGTTCAGTTCAGTCGCTCAGTCCTGTCTGACTCTGCGACCCCATGAATCGCAGCATGCCAGGCCTCCCTGTCCATCACCAACTCCGGGAGTTCACTCAGACTCACGTCCATCAAGTCAGTGATGCCATCCAGCCATCTCATCCTCTGTCGTCCCCTTCTCCTCCTGCCCCCAATCCCTCCCAGCATCAGAGTCTTTTCCAATGAGTCAACTCTTCGCATGAGGTGGCCAAAGTATTGGAGTTTCAGCTTTAGCATCATTCCTTCCAAAGAAATCCCGGGGCTGATCTCCTTCAGAATGGACTGGTTGGATCTCCTTGCAGTCCAAGGGACTCTCAAGAGTCTTCTCCAACACCACAGTTCAAAAGCATCAATTCTTCGGCGCTCAGCCTTCTTCACAGTCCAACTCTCACATCCATACATGACCACAGGAAAAACCATAGCCTTGACTGGCGGACCTTTGTTGGCAAAGTAATGTCTCGGCTCTTGAATATCCTATCTAGGTTGGTAATAACTTTTCTTCCAAGGAGTAGGCCTCTTTTAATTTCATGGCTGCAGTCACCATCTGCAGTGATTTTGGAGCCCAGAAAAATAAAGTCTGACACTGTTTCCACTGTTTCCCCATCTATTTCCCATGAAGTGATGGGACCGGATGCCATGATCTTCGTTTTCTGAATGTTGAGTTTTAAGCCAACTTTTTCACTCTCCTCTTACACCTTCATCAAGAGGCTTTTGAGTTCCTCTTCACTTTCTGCCATAAGGGTGGTGTCATCTGCATATCTGAGGTTATTGATATTTCTCCCGGCAATCTTGATTCCAGCTTGTGCTTCTTCCAGCCCAGTGTTTCTCATGATGTACTCTGCATATAAGTTAAATAAGCAGGGTGACAATATACAACCTTGACGTACTCCTTTTCCTATTTGGAACCAGTCTGTTGTTCCATGTCTAGTTCTAACTGTTGCTTCCTGACCTGCATACAAATTTCTCAAGAGGCAGGTCAGGTGGTCTGGTATTCCCATCTCTTTCAGAATTTTCCACAGTTTATTGTGATCCACACAGTCAAAGGCTTTGGCATAATCAATAAAGCAGAAATAGATGTTTTTCTGGAACTCTTTTGCTTTTTCAATGATCCAGTGGATGTTGGCAATTTGGTCTCTGGTTCCTCTGCCTTTCCTAAAACCAGCTTGAACATCTGGAAGTTCACAGTTCACATATTGCTGAAGCCTGGCTTGGAGAATTTTGAGCATTACTTCACTGGCATGTGAGATGAGGGCAATTGTGCAGTAGTTTGAGCATTCTTTGGCATTGCCAAAGTATGTACTATAGTTTTATATATATTTGTAATGCTCCTATACCCAGTGACTGCAGTCTTCTAGAAAGAAGGGATCAATGCTCCCAGTCATTTTGTATGACCCACAGTGCTCAGCACAGTACATTACCATAGTGCTTATTGAATAGTTCTTAATCAATTTTAAAAAAACCAATGTCTGAGCCTGCACATTTATGACTTATCTAAGTCCTTTCACCGAGTCTAGGCCCTGGTTGTAGGATGGTCAGCTCCCTCCTTCAGGGTACACTTCTCCAACTGTTAGTGCCCTAAAGGACACTAACAATCTTGGTGTCTGTGTTTAAAAACGTATGTAGCAAGAAGTCATAGAATAAGTGGATATCATCTTTGGAATGCTCCCTACACCCCAAACATCATGCTAAGTATCACTTAGTACTTAACAATAGTCTTACAGTTAATAGAATGTCAGCTTTACAACTTAGGAAACAGAAGCTTGGAGAGGATAGGTAATTTTTCCAGAGTCACATGGTTGATAGCTGGCAAAACTAGGATTTAAACCCAAGACAATATGATTCCTAAAGTCAAGATTCAGTATGTATCAGGAATTGGCAAGAAGGGTCCCTTTCTCTCTCTCAAAAACAAAGAGCATAGTCTTTAAAACTTTCCATGGAAGGCACCCTCAGTAATGAATCTATGTACTGCTGCTGCTGCTGCTAAGTCGCTTCAGTCGTGTTCGACTGTGCGACCCCATAGACGGCAGCCCACCAGGCTCCTCCGTCCCTGGGATTCACCAGGCAAGAATACTGGAGTGGGTTGCCATTTCCTTCTCCAATGCATGCATGCATGCTAAGTCGCTTCAGTCATGTCTGACTCTGTGTGACCCCATGGACAGCAGCCCACCAGGTTCCTCTGTTCACAGAATTCTCTAGGCATAGATTCTCCGAATCTATGTACTGCTGCTGCTGCTAAGTCACTCCAGTCGTGTCTAACTCTGTGTGACCCCATAGATGGCAGCCCACCAGGCTCCCCTGTCCCTGGGATTCTCCAGGCAAGAACACTGGAGTGAGTTGCCATTTCTTCTCCAATGCATGAACGTGAAAAGTGAAAGTGAAGTTGCTCAGTCATGTCGGACTCTTAGAGGCCCCATGGACTGCAGCCCACCAGTCTCCTCCATCCATGGGATTTTGAGTACTGGAGTGGGGTGCCATTGCCTTCTCCAATCTATGTACTAAGAATCCTTATACTCAAACAGGCCTATCTGTTATATCACTATGGAACTGCAAGAACCAAACACTGAAAAACATCATAGGAAACTCACCTTTAGTTTGAAGCTAAAATCACCCTAGCTTTTCTGAAAGTCTCACTGCATTTGTACAAATCAATTATTGTCAGTTATCTTTTCCTCTCCATTAGTCTATCAGTTTTTTGAGGACGGGAACTGTATCTTTATTTCCTAATACACACTTGGTAGTTAGTATGTTTCAGTCAAAGTTCAGACAATATATGCAGGGGTTGAAGGTGTGTTTGGGTACATTTGAAACAGTACATTTGAAACATCAGACAGGCCTGATGGAAGTCTATTTGAAAAGGGCCTGAGAACCCATGAAAGACTGTTCAAGCTCTGTCCACAACTAAGTTTGATGCCTGTCTTCCCTCCTCTCAACGTACCCCCCTCCCAAAAAGGACCCAGGACAAAACTTTTGAAAGCAACCAAGATGTCCTTCAGTGGATAAATGGGTTAATAAGGTGTGGTACACCTGGACAATGCAATATTATTTCAGTGCTAAAAAGAAATAGCTAATGATCCATCAAAAGATATGGAGGAAACTTAAATGCATGCTACTAAGTGAAAGAAGACAATCTGAAAAAGCCTACATATGACTGTATGTTTCTAACTCTAGAACATTCTGGAAAAGGCAGAACTATGAAGAGAGTAAAAAGATCAGTATTTTCCAGGGTTTAGTGGAGAAGGGTCAATAGTTGGAGCACAGAGGATTTTTAGGATGGTGAAAGTATTCCCTATAATACCAAAATGGTGGTACAGATCATTACTCATCTGTCCAAAAGCACAGGATGTATCAACACAGCACTAAGAATTAACCAAATTGTAAATGATGAACTTTGGCTAGTTATGTTGTGAGAGCATAGGTTCATCAGTCATAACATGTACCACCCTGGTGGGGGATGTTGACAAGTGGACAAGCCTGTGCATGTGTGGAGACAGTGGGTATGTGGAAAATCTCCGTACCTTTTTCTTAATATTTCTGTGAACCTAAAACTTCTCTAAAAAACAAAGTCGTTATTCAACAAAAACCCACAGTTGGTTTTCTGGCTATATGCCCATTGCCTCTCTCTCTCATAATAGAAGCCTCAAGTACGCAGCCCTCTAAGAAAGTGAAGTCGCTCAGTCGTGCCAAACTCTTTGCGACCCCATGGATAGTAGCCTGCACCAAGCTCCTCCGTCCATGGGATTTTCAAGGCAAGAGTACTAGAGTGGGTTACCATTTCCTTCTCCAGCGAATCTTTCCAACCCAGGAATCGAACCCAGGTCTCTCACATTGTAGACAGATGCTTTACCGTCTGAGCCACCAGGGAACACTCATTCCAATCCCTTTTCACTCCATCGGTAGCTGTGGACTCTGCAAATTTAGGCATTTAAATTAAGCAATGAAATTTTTAAAAGTTTTGAAAAATATTATTTCAACAATTCATTTAATGTCTATGCTGTTTGGACCTTATTCACACTGCTCTCCATTTGCCTCTCCAGATTCTCCGTGACCTTCCCCCACCCTGCTCTGAGGACTAGAATGTTGGTGTCTACCAGCTGTTTGATGGCATCACCCAGGCACCCTTGTCTCTGGTTTCCTGCCTAGCAGGAGGCACAAGCAGGAGACTGGAGATGAGAAAGAGAGTGAAGTCAGAGTGTTTATTCCTCCTGCCTGTTTTGCTGTGGTCTGGTACTGACTGTCCTTTTCTACAACTGTAATTAAATGGCCCTGCCATCTTGAGTCCAGTAACACCAGGTCCAACAGCACCGTTTCTAGCCATTGTCCCTTCAGGCTGGGGCGGGGTTGGCTTTCCTCTGTTGATGGTCACAGATGTCTCAACATCCCTGTTAGCCACTTGGACTCTGCCCACACCTCAAAAATGATCCTTTTGAAAAGCCCACCTAAATGTACTGTCGGTTTCTTGCTGGTTCCAAGACTGATAAAGGATTCAAGGACTTTTCCCTCCCATAGTAGCCTAGATTCACCCTTGTTGATAGTGGTACTTACAACAGAGCAACAGTTTATCTACGTGCCTTCTGCAATATAAGCTCTTTGAGGGCTGCTGCCAAATTTAAGTCATATTTAATCACAACACGTAGCATGGTGTTTCATGCACAGTAATCTCCTGATAAACATGCATTAAATAGTACATTCTATGCCTTTGACTTGCCTTTCCAGTGAGGTGGCTGTATTAGTCAGGATGGGCTAGATTGTGCTGTGATAACAACCAATCCCAACATCTCAATGGCTACATGTCCAGTAAGGGTTAGCTGAAAATTGTTTCCCATCAGTGTTGTGCTGACTCTGAGCCCCAGGTTGGCGGGGAAGCTGATATCAACACAGAACATCTGGAGAGAAAAGCAGTGTGCAGAGTAGCAAACCAGCTCTTAGAGCCTCTTCCTGGAAAGGTCACACATCATTCCGCTTCAAGGAAGTCATGTGGCTACATATAATTTCAAAGGGAAGAGGAGCTTAGCTTCCTGGCAGAGTGGGGAAGCAGATATTGGTGAACAGTAAAAATTTTACCAAGGAAACAAACTTCCCCTTGTGTTTTAATACAATACCATCCAAGCTGTTCTGTTCCCTTGGACAACTCTTGCCTTTATTCATCCCTGTGGGTTGCATTATATACTGAAACCAACTATGGAGGTTTTATGTGTCTCTACACATGTCACCATAGTCCCAGTGCTATGAAGTGCTGACTTCACCATTCAGTTGTCTGTCATCAGCAAAATTAGTGGGGAGAGTTTGTAGTATGTCTTTAATTCAGTGCTTCTTAAAGTGTGGGTTTCCAAGGTCAAGCACTAATACTTGTACATACTAATATTTGTATTAATACAAATACTAATACTAAATACTTCTTAATACTGCTAAGATACTATCTGCCTTTTCCATTCTCATGCTCCTATGGCTCTATCAGTTCAGTTCAGTTCAGCTCAGTCGCTCAGTCACGTGCGACTCTTTGCAACCCCATGAATCACACTACACCAGGCCTCCTTGTCCATCACCAACTCCCAGAGTTCACTCAGACTCATGTCCATCGAGTCAGTGATGCCATCCAGCCATCTCATCCTCTGCCGTCCCCTTCTCCTCCTGCCCCCAATCCCTCCCAGCATCAGAGTCTTTTCCAATGAGTCAACTCTTTGCATGAGGTGGCCAAAGTACTGGAGTTTCAGCTTTAGCATCATTCCTTCCAAAGAAATCCCAGGGCTGATCTCCTTCAGAATGGACTGGTTGGATCTCCTTGCAGTCCAAGGGACTCTCAAGAGTCTTCTCCAACACCACAGTTCAAAAGCATCAATTCTTCGGCGCTCAGCCTTCTTCACAGTCCAACTCTCACATCCATACATGACCACAGGAAAAACCATAGCCTTGACTGGCGGACCTTTGTTGGCAAAGTAATGTCTCTGCTCTTGAATATGCTATCTAGGTTGGTCATAACTTTCCTTCTAAGGAGTAAGCATGTTTTAATTTCATGGCTGCAGTCACCATCTGCAGTGATTTTGGAGCCCCCAAAAACAAAGTCAGCTACTGTTTCCACTGTTTCCCCATCTATTTGCCATGAAGTGATGGGACTGGATGCCATGATCTTCATTTTCTGAATGTTGAGCTTTAAGCCAACTTTTTCACTCTCCACTTTCATTTTCATCAAGAGGCTTTTTAGTTCCTCTTCACTTTCTGCCATAAGGGTGGTGTCATCTATAGATGAATTTTAAACAGGTTATGTAATAGTGGCTTCAAAACAGATTGAAGGAAAAGCAGATATGAAAATCCAGCTTTTCTATGAAGCTCAACAAAGAGATCTGCAAAAATGGAACACAAGGCCACCTTTCTTCCTAATTTTTGGAAAATATAGGTATTTTAATAAAAATGCTTATAATAGGTATTGATTTTGTTATTTTTAAATGAGTTCAATATTTTTAAATTTCTATCTAATATGATAAATATAAACAAATTGGCATACTAAATATATATTAAATAAACATAACACACAGAAGAAAAACTTCTATGGGTCTTTTGTACTTTTAAAGAGTAGAATGATTTCTTGACAAAAAGGTTGAGAATTTCTGCCTTAATATATGCCTTTTCATCTTCTGCAGACCCAGAGGCATCCTAATAGTGCTTTATAATTACTCTCTGATCACATCATCTTCCCTAAACCGTAAAAAAAAAAGAAAAAAAACCAAACAAACTCAGACCAATTCCCTATTTTCCTGGGCTCCTGGTGGGCTATCTGTTTTATGAAGAGGATAGTGGTGGGATGATGGTTTCAGGGAATCCTCCCTAGGAAACCTGGTTCAATGAAGGAGCCCCACACTGGAAACCAACCCCACATTTCTGGTGTAACCTCTGCCATTTAGTCACTTTCTATTCATTTGATTCAGGTTCCTCTTCAGTTAGGAATCATAAACAGGTTTTTGGTTTCCCCAGGATTAAATCATAATGCATAAGCAAGTGATCTATTGCTTTTATAGTTTGTTTAGGAGCAAAGAGTGCCTTACTAGTGCCACCAAAACCATGTTTGCTCCACGTGAAAGAGATTAGATTGATTTCACTGGGTTCAATAAGCCTCCAGGGGTCTGTGTGTCCACACCATGAACACCTCAAATCAAATTAGCTTAACTGCTTTCCAAGGATAGATAGCCAATAGCAATCATGGGAAATGAGGTAGGTATGGCAATGAATTGGGAAAGTTGAGAAGGGATTGCCAGGAAGGATGGGTCCCAGCAGCAAACCAACTACCAGGGAGCCCTGAGCCCCTTGGCATGTGGGAGAAGAAGGTGTGGAAGGGAGCTGAGAACCTTGTGAGACCTTCCCACCCCTGCAAGGAAATTACTCTGAACTCTTTCTCCTAATCTCTTTCTGACTGTAGGGTGGTTTAAGATTGGCCCATATTTTTTACAGTTGTATTTATTTATTTTCGGTTGTGCTAGGTCTTTGTTGATACACCTGAGCTTTCTCTAGATGCAGTGAGTGGAGGCTACTCTCTAGTTGCAGTGCCCTGGCTTCTTGTTGCGGCGGCTCCTCTTGTTACAGAGCACAGTCTCTAGGGCACACAGGCTCAGTAGTTGTGGCACATGGTCTTAGTTACCCACACAGCACATGGAATCTTCCCAGACCAGGGGTCAAACATGTGTCCCCCCACATTGGCAGGTGGATTCTTAACCACTGGACCACTAGGGAAGTCCCAGAAATTCTGAAATACTCCTTACTTCAAAAGGTGGAGCCGGGAATTCCCTGGCTGTTCAGTGGTTAGGACGTTGTGGTTTCACTGCCAGGGGCTCAGGTTCAATCCCTGCTCGAGGAACTACCTGCTTGACATGCAGCAAGGCCAAAAAAACCTGAGAGGGTGGGATGTACGGAGAGAGTAACGTGGAAACTTACATTACCATATGTAAAATAGATAGCCAATGGGAATTTGCTGTATGACTCAGGAAAGTCAAACTGGGGCTCTGTAACAACTTAGAGGGGTGGGATGGGGAGGAAGGTGGGAGGGAAGGTCAAGAGAGAGGGGACTATGCATACCTATGATGGATTCATGTTGATGTTTGGCTTAAACCAACACAATTCTGTAAAGCAATTATCCTTCAATTAAAAATAAAGATTTAAAATAAAAAAAATAAAAACACTAGATTTTGTTTTTGTTTAAGGTAGAGCCTTGTTTCCCTCCCCTTAAATGTGGGCTGGATTTAGGAAGAGCAGCAAATGGAATGTGGCAAAGCTAATGGTGTTAGGTTTCTGAGGGTAGTTTGTGGAAGGCAAGCAGCTTCCTCCTTGCTCTCTCATCACTCACTTTCTGGGAGAATCCATTTACCATGTTGTGAGCAGCACTTTGGAGAGGCCCACAGCCCAGGGAAGGACACCTCCTGCTGACAGCCAGTGAGGAACTGAGGCCTCCAGCCATCCGCCTTGTGAGTGAACAACCTTGAACTCAAACCCTTCACCCCCAGTTGAACCTTCCAATGACTGCAGCTTTTGTGGGTATCTTACTGCAATCTCTGGGATTACCCAAGCCAGAATCACACTGCTGGCCACTGCAAGAGTCCCGATCCTCAGAAACTGTGTGAGAAAATGTTTGTTTCAAGCCACTACATTTGGGGTGACTGTTACACAGCTGTGGACAACTAATACAGTATGCAAATTCCTCCTGTGTGTTATTATTTCTTTAAATATATTTCCTGGCCCAATTACAGGAAAGGGGTGCCCTTTGACAGCATATCCTTGCTAAGATGGCAGAGTAGAAGGACATGCGCTCATCTTCTGTGAGAACTCCAAAATTGCAACTAACCACTGAACAACCATCAACAGGAGAATGTTGCATCCCACCAAAAAAGATATCCCACATCCAAAGGCAAAGGAGAAGCCCCAACAAGATGGTAGGAGGGGCAAAATCACATTTGGAATCAAACCCCATACCTGCCAGAGATGCTCAGAGGGCTCAAACAAAACCTCATGTGCACTGGGACCCAGGGATCCCACAAGAGACTGAGCCAGACCCACCTTTGAGTTTTTGAGTGTCTCCCGTGGAGGCACAGGTCAGCAGTGGTCTGCCGTGGGGACTGGGGCTCTGATTGCCACAGACCTGGGAGGTGCTGCTTGTGAGCCCCACCATAGAGCCACCCAGCAGACAATCTGGAGAACAATTACATCAAAGAAGTTCTCACACTGTTCTGAAAGTTCTAGGGCACACAACAGATTTCCCAACCTGGGGATCCAGCAAAGGGACTGAGAACCCCCAGGGAATTTGACTTTGGAGGCCAGTGGGATTGGATTATAGAACTTCCACAGGACGGGGGAAACAGACTCTTGGAGGGTACAAAATGCTATGTGCACCAGGACCCAGGAAAAAGGAGCAGTGACCCCACAAGAGACTGAGCCAGACTTGCCTGTGAGTGTCCAGGAATCTCTGGCAGAGACATGGGTGAACAGTGGCCTGCTGTAGGGTCAAGGGCCCCGATACAAGAGTCCTGGCATAAGTCCTTTTAAAGGAGGTTGCATATTACTGCCATTACCCCTACCAAAGTTTGGCCTCAGGTCAAACTACAGGGAGGGAACACAGACCCACCCATCAACAGAAAATTGGATTAAAGATTTACCAAACATGTCCCTGCTCATCAGAGCAAGACCAAGATTCCCTCACAGCCAGTCCCTCCCATCAGAAAGCTTCTACAAGCCTCTTATCTTTATCCATCAGAGGGCAGACAGAATGGAAACCACAATTACAGAAAACTAATCAAACCGATCACTTGGATCACAGCCTTGTCTAACTCAATGAAATTATGAGCCATGCTGTGTAGGGCCACCCAAGACAGATGGGTCATGGTAGAGAGTTCTGACAAAATGTGGTCCACTGGAGAAGGGAATGGCAAACCACCTCACTATTCTTGCCTTGAGAATCCCATGAACAGTATAAAAAGGCAAAAAGATAGGACACTGAAAGATGAACTCCCCAGGTCAGTAGGTGCCCAATATGCTACTGGAGAAGAGTGAAGAAATAGCTCCAGAAAGAATGAAGAGGCTGAGCCAAAGCAAAAACAATGTGCAGTTGTGGATGTGATTGGTGATGGAAGTAAAGTCTAATGCTTTAAAGAACAATATTGCATAGGAACCTGGAATGTTAAGACCAAGAATCAAAGTAAATTGGAAGTGGTTGAACAGGAAATGGCAAGAATGAACATCAACATTTTAGGAATCAAGTGAACTAAAATGGAATGGGTGAATTTAATTCAGATGACCGTTATATCTACCACTATGGGCAAGAATCCCTTAGAAGAAATGAAGTAGCCCTCATATTCAACAAAAATGTCCGAAATGCAGTATTTGGGTGCAATCTCAAAAACAACAGAATGATCTCTGTTTCCAAGGCAAACCATTCAATATCACAGTAATCCAAGTCTATGCCCCAACCACTAATGCTGAAGAAGCTGAAGTTGAATGGCTCTATGAAGACCTACAAGACCTTCTAGAACTAACACCAAAAAAAGATGTCCTTTTCACCATAGGGGACTAGAATGCAAAAGTTGGAAATCAAAAGATACCTGGAGTAGCAAGCAAGTTTGGCCTTGGAGTACAAAATGAAGCAGGACTAAGGCTAACACAGTTTTGCCAAGAGAACGCACTGGTCACAGCAAAAACACTCTTCTGAGAACACAAGAGATGACTCTACACACGGACGTCACCAGATGATCAATACTGAAATCAGATTGATTATATTCTTTGCAGCCAAAGATGGAGAAGCTCTATACAGCCAGCAAAAACAAGACCAGGAGCTGACTGTGGCTCAGACCATGAACTCCTTATTGCCAAATTCAGACTTAAATTGAAGAAAGTAGGGAAAACCACTAGCCTGTTCAGGTATGACCTGAACCAAATCCCTTACAATGATACAGTGGAAGTGACAAATAGATTCAAGGGCTTAGATCTGATAGAGTGCCTGAAGAACTATGGATGGAGGTTCATAACATTATAAAGGGAGTGGCAATCAAAACCAAGAAGAAGAAATGCAAAATGGTTGTCTGAAGAGGCCTTACAAATAGCTGGGAAAAGAAGAGAAGAGAAAGGCAAAGGAAAAAAGGAAAGATATATCCATCTGAATGCAGAGTTCAAAAGAATAGCAAGGAGAGATAACAAAGTCTTCCTAAGTGATCAATGCAAAGAAATAGAGGAAAACAACAGAATGGGAAAGACTAGAGATCTCTTCAAGAAAATTAGAGATACCAAGGGGACATTTCATGCAAGGATGCACACAACAAAGGACAGAAACCATGTGGACCTAACAGAAGACGAGGCAGCCAGAACACACAGAAGAACTGTACAAAAAAGATTTTAATGACCCAGATAACCACGATGGTGTGATCACTCACCTAGAGGCAGACATCCTGGAATGCAAAGTCAAATGGGCTTTAGGAAGCATCACTACAAACAAAGCTAGTGGAGGTGATGGAATTCCAGGTGAGCTATTTCAAATCCTAAGACATAATGCTGTGATAGTGCTGCACTCAATATGCCAGCAAATTTGGAAAACTCAGCAGTGGCCACAGGACTGGAAAAGGTCAGTTTTCATTCCAATCCCAAAGAAAGGCAATGCTAAAGAATGTTCAAACTACCACATAATTGCACTCATCTCACATGCTAGCCACGTAATGCTCAAACTTCTCCAAGTGAGGTTTCAATAGTATGTGAACTGAGAACTTCCAGATGTTCAAGCTGGATTTATTTATTTTTTAATATAAATTTATTTATTTTAATTGAAGGCTAACTACTTTACAATATTGTATTGGTTTTGCCGTACATCAACATGAATCCGCCATGGGTGTACACGTGTTCCCCATCCTGAACTCCTCCCACCTCCCTCCCCATACCATCCTTCTGGGTCATCCCAGTGCACCAGCCCCAAGCATCCTGTATCCTGCATCGAACCTGGACTGGCGATTCATTTCATATATGATATTATACATGTTTCAATGCCATTCTCCCAAATCATCCCACCCTCTCCTTCTCCCACAGAGTCCAAAAGACTGTTCTATACATCTGTGTCTCTTTTGCTGTCTCACATATAGGGTCATCGTTACCATCTTTCTAAATTCCATATATATGCATTAGTATACTGTATTGGTGTTTTTCTTTCTGGCTTACTTCACTCCATATATTAGGCTCCAGTTTCATCCACCTCATTAGAACTTATTCAAATGTATTCTTTTTTAGAAAAGGTAGAGGAACCAGAAATCAAATCGCCAACATCCATTGGATCATCGAAAAAACAAGTGAGTTTCAGAAAAACATCTACTTCTGCTTCATTGACTATGCCAAAGCCTTTGACTGTGTTATTCACAACAAATTGTAGAAAATTCTTAGAGATGGGAATACCAGACCACCTTACCTGCCTCCTGAGAAATCTGTATGCAGGTCAAGAAGCAACAGTTAGAACTGGACATGGAACAATGGACTGGTTCCAAACTGGGAAAGGACTACATCAAGGCTGTATATTGTCACCCTGATTATTTAACTTCTATGCAGAGTACATCATGAGAAATTCTGGGCTGGATGAAGCACAAGCTGGAATCAAGATTGCTGGGAGAAATATCAATAACCTCAGATGTGCAGATGACACCACCTTTATGGAAGAAAGCAAACAGGAACTAAAGAGCCTCTTGATGAAAGTGAAAGAGGAGAGTGAAAAGCTGGCTTAAAACTTAACATTCAAAAAACTAAGATCATGGCATCCGGTCCCATCACTTCATGGCAAATAGATGGAGAAACAATGGAAAGAGTGACAGAGTTTATTTTCTTGCGCTCCAAAAACACTGCAGATGGTGACTGCAGCCATGAAATTAAAAAACACTTGCTCCTTGGAAGAAAAGTTACGACCAACCTAGACAGCATATTAAAAACCAGAGACATTACTTTGCCAACAAAGGTCCATCTAGTCAAAGCTATGGTTTTTCCATTAGTCATGTATGAATGTAAGAGTTGGACTATAAAGAAAGCCGAGTGCCAAAGAATTGATGCTTTTGAACTGTGGTGTTAGAGAAGACTCTTGAGAGTCCCTTGGACTGCAAGGAGATCAAACTAGTCCATCCTAAAGGAAATCAGTCCTGAATATTCATTGGAAGGACTGATGCTGGAGCTGAAGCTCTAATACTTTGGCCACCTGGTGTGAAGAATTGACTCATTGCAAAAGACCCTGATGCTGGGAAAGATTGAGGGCAGGAGGAGAAGAGGGTGACAAGGATGAGATGGTTGGATGACATCATTGACTCAATGGACATAAGTTTGAGCAGCCTCCGGGAGCTGATGATAGACAGGGAAGCCTGGTGTGCAGTAGTCCATAGGGTCGCAAAGAATTGGACATGTCTGAGTGACTGAACTCAAGTAAACTTGATATCTGTATCAGTGGAATTCTGAGTGGTTTGCTCTCCGTTTTACCCAACCCTTATGTGGGATCATTTTTCATCTCTCTCTGCTCTTAAGAGGTTGCTTGTGTGGACTCCGTTGCCCTCAGGCTTCTGGTTGGTTTTCATCCACGGAAAACACTGGTAGGGGAGCAGAAGGCAGGACAAGAGAGAGGTCTGGACATCCATCCCTTTGACTCTGATTTCCTTCCCACCATCCTAGGGAGGCAAGAGATGATATTACACATGGCTTTGTTTTATCCAGACCTGCAGAGCAAGGGTTCACTCTGTTAAGGCCCATGCATTGAAAAGAAAATCGACTCCCTCTTGATTCATTTCTTCCTTTGAACTGGAAAACATCCTGTAATTCCCTGAAGACAATCAGATCCACTTACGCAAGCCTGATTCCTCTGCAAGCAAAATTTAGTCTCACTCTCTAGATTATGTGATTGTTTATTAAATTAAATTGGGGCAATTATCAGGGTGGAGAAATGAAACAAGGAGTATCAAAGACTGATACTCCTGGAAATACCTCAGAAGGTCTTCCTGCTCCTTTGAGACTTAGCTGAGATTGACTGAACTGAGAACGCTGCGCGTGACACATTCCCTTGCTAGAGCAGTCAGGGAGGGGCAAGCCTCTATGAATAAGGCAGGTGCTAGATTTCGAAGAGGTTTGGCTTGGCAGCAGGGACACTTGGCTGGCTGTCCTCACTTGCAAGTTCACTGCCTAGCCACAGGCAAATAACTTCTTGGGTTTCAAATGGAAATTGGTTTGTCTTATCTACTTCATGGGCTGGTGGTTATGAAAAAAATCATTTAAATAGAATTTTGCTGGGTTATTAAACATAAGATGAGGCACAAAGAGGTTAAGGAAGTAGGCCAAGAGCACATGGATAGCAAGTGGTGAAGCTGGGATTTGAACCCAGAACATCTGGCTTTAGAAGCCATGCTCTTAGGCACTCTGCCCCGTTGGTGGCCTTGACCTTGACCACGTCCCTCAGATAGTCCCTTCAGTTATTCCCTGAGTGTCTCTCTCGAGCTCTCACTTCTTTCCTGCTGTAATTTGTACTATAGTCTATGGTCGTTCACAACCTTACAAAAGATTAAAAATGAGACTGGGAATTACTTTAAAAAATAGTTTTGAGGTAAAAGAACTTTATGTTTTATATCAGAGCTGAATTCTAGGTAAAGTATATTAATTATAAATGAAAAACACACCATTCCCTAGCTTTTTCCTAAATATTATGAAGCTAATGTGGATGAAAACACAAGTCCAAGATCTCTTATCGGAAGGCCTAAAGGCCAGATAGATTTCAGAATTTAGGAATGTTTCAGGGTTTTGAAAAGTCTTATTTAGTATATTATACACACTATATGTGTACACAAAAGTATATGAATATGTTACATAACACAGGGTCTAGGGAAGCCTTTAGAAACCAAATATTTTTTCTCAAGAAAACAGACATTCACACTAAGTGGAATAGATCATGGTGATAAATAGTTCATATCAGTAGGTCATGTTATGTTGACAAATGAAGAACTTTATTTTTCAGAAGTAGCTTGGCTTGGAGAATTAGAGATAAAAGATTGTGGGCGTGAGGTAATACAGAATCAGAATCGGGTCAAGGGTAATAAATCTAATAAACTTTTATCAGAGGGAGGAACACATACTTCCCCCTTCTAGTTCTAGTTACTTCCTTGGGAAGGAGGATGCAGTTTTCGGCTCTGTCCCCTCCCCAGGTCAAGATGAAAGAGATCTTTTTTTCCCCTTGTGGTTTGGCAGACTGGGGCAGTCCTTTTGCTCTGAAACACTGACCCTAAGAAAGACATTAGAGTGTTTGCTTTTGGAGGTGGACATAACTTCTCTTTGCACCTCCAGACCCCCTTCCATCTTCTCCACCTTGCTCTGGGCCTCAGAAGGCTGACCTACAGGGGTGACCTGTGGCCTCTAGCTTCTGACGGGGCTTGTCCAGCGGGGAGCCTGGCAGGAGCTGGGAGTGGGGAAGGGCAGTGGCTGGGTGCTAGTCCCTGGGCTCCTGAGTGGCTGCCCTGGGAGGCCCATGTCCTTCAGCTGCAGTCACAGCCTCTGTCAAGGCATCCTCTCCAGCATGGCTTTCTCCTTCCTGGAGTCTGCTATCTGCTCCCTCCTTCCTTGTTCCTTCAGGCCTACCTCCAACACACACACTTACACACACACATTCACACACACAGAGTCACCAGCTCCAGGAAACTGTACTTTCCCTTGGAGTTTCATTATGTTTATGATTTCCCTTTTCCATTTATTCCTATCCTGCAAATAAGCATGCTTCTTCCTCATGTGTTGTTACCCAGGTCTATTTTTTGAGACGTAGGAAGGGCCCCCAGAAATGTGTGAGGGGCCCAGTGATCAGGCAAAGATGTCAAGTGCAAGGTCATCCAGGACAGACCCAAGAGGGCAGGCATCCAATCATTCAGTTCCCTTCCTGTGGGCCTCCACAGAAATCACTCTTCCTAAGAGATGACCCCTTGGTCATCTGCCTTTTCATTCTTTGGCTGTCTTTCCTTCCCTCAGAGTGCATATAGTCAGAAGGCTAGAGTTCTACCTCTACGATAGACTAGAAGGGAGACCTTCTTCTGGGCAACTGGAAATTGTTCACGGGACTCAACACTATCGGCTTCCGGCACTGCCAGCCTCTTCCACCCCCACCCCCCGCCCCAGTTTTACTTCTTCCCCAATCACACCTTATTTGTCTTCTACCCTTGACCTTCAGGAAAAGGCATGAAAGTAGAGAGAGGAAAAAAGAGTGATTGACGCTGGCTAGTTCCTCTGGCGTCTACGCTGGCTTCAAGGCTGTGTTGCCACAGTTCTGCAGCTGCCATTTCTTGGTTCATTGCTCACTTTTAAGATAAAACTTTTTCTGCAGCTCCTAGCATGGTGCATGATCAATCACAGTGCAGGTATAGTCAAGAAAGAGAGATCAAGTCATCAAGTTCTCTAATTTAACACCGAGTACACAGAGGTCAGTCACAGGGAGGGAAAATGTGGGAAGATGGCCTGACAAACATGGGGATGACCATGTGCCTCCCCAAGTTTCTGCAGTAAAGGGTCAAAGGGCAGGACACTGCCACAGCCTCTGCACCTCCTCCTCCTCCTGCCCCAGTTCCAAGAAGAGAACAATGCAAGACTGAGAAAAGTTTTTATCTACAACCCAGATCAGACCTTTCCCACCTCTGCCAGGATTCATCTCCTGCTGGCACACTGTATTTCTCCACTCCTCAATTATGCTAAAATCTCTCTCTCATGCCTGCCTCTAATTACACTTCAAAAGGCGCCCTCCTATTACCTTAATCATGTGACGGATGGGGTCATGTGTGGGCTGATGCCTGGCCCACACTCCCCAGACCCTCCAGGGTGCACAGCAGGTATGGTTTTCAGCCCCAGCACAGCAGTTCTTCCCACCTGGAGCCAGAGGGTTTTCTCAGAAACCAGGGGAGCTCGCTTGGCAAGGGTGACGCGGTAAGCCGTTCAACGTTGGTGGTGGGGCGCCCGGAGGCAACCCTCACCCAGCGAGGTCATAGGAGGCAGCAGAATGACTGGGGGAGCATTCGGAGGCCTCGCTCACACAGTTCCCGAGGTGCGGGTGCAGAAGGACTGCACCCTCGTTGTGCGTGGCTGTCTTGCCTATGAGGACCCTGCTGTCCTGCCTTTTCTTTCTTCCCTGCCTCCTTCACTCTGCTTCATTGCACTTCCGGTTTCACCTTCCAAATAGACTGAAAGTGAAAGTGAAGTCGCTCGGTCGTGTCCGACTCTTTTCGACCCCATGGACAGAGGAGCCTGGTAGGCTACAGTCCATGGGATTTTCCAGGCAAGAATATTGGAATGGGTTGCCATACCCAAATACTGATCCACCATCTACTTTGGAGAAATCTAAACTAAGACAGTTGGAGAGGAAATGGTACCATTTCTTCCTTGGAGCACACTCCTCTCCTGGCTTCGGGCACAGCCTTCTCTCCCATTTTCCTCTAACAATGGAAATTTCTGGTGGTAAGCTTTCCTCTTACCATGGTCTCATTCAAAGATGCCCCCCCCCTTTTTTTCCTTCACTTTCCACTTAGGTATCCAGATTCCCCAAAGGCCCTCCTTAGCCCTCTTCTCTTCTCAGGCCTCACATTCCCTGGGGGACCACCAACTTCCCTGGCTTCCATTCCAACAAATGCCAGTGATGCCCCATCCTCACATCCCGGCCAGACCTCTGGGCTGAGCCTCCTCCTGTGCAAACCTGCCCACCGGGTGGAGCCTCGTGAATGTTCTGCGCATCCTCAGATAGTGCTTCACAGGTGGCTCAGTGGTGAAGAACCCGCCTGCCAATGCAGGAGACTCAAAAGACTTGGGTTCGATCCGTGGATCGGGAAGATCCTCTGGAGAAGGGAATGACAACCAATTTCAATATTTTTGCCTGGAGAATTTCATGGACAGAGGAGCCTGGCGGGCTACAGTCCATGAAGTCGCAGAGAGTTGGATATGACTGAGAGACGGAATACGCATTCACCAACTGAAGTCTTTGTGGTGGTACACTTCCCCCTAAGAAGTCTGGAAGAGAAGGATAGGAGAGAGGCAGGAATGTGAGGAGGTGGGATTGGACAAGGTTCTGCCTGTCTCTACCTTGGTAAGTACGCTAACCAAATGGAAGGTGAATGGAGGAAACTAGTGAAAAGAAAGGTAGCAAAGATATGGGAGAAGCCGAGGTTCTGAGAAGGCAGAGGGGAATGATTAAAAGGAAGGAAGGAGGAAGGTTCAGATTCAGATACTTGCAGATGTCAGGGAAACATGCTGATATCACCCTCGCTACTTAGCCTGTTCCCTGCTTGAACCATGAGGCTAGATCATTTGCTGGGGGTAGAGTGAAACGGAGGATTCTAGAGCAGAGGCAAACGTTTGGAATGGGGCACCAGTTAGGCTGCAATAATGGAAAGCACAACACAAGCTGGCTTTAAGAAAACAAGGTGGAGGGAGTTCCCCGGTGTGGTCCCGGGGTTAAGAATCCACCTGCCAATGCAGGAGACACAGGTTCGATCCCTGGTCTGGGAAGATCCCACATGCTGCAGAGCAACAGTCCATGTGCCAAACTATTGAGCCCTCACACAAGAGAGGAGCCCCTGCTCACCGCATCTAGAGAAAGCCTGTGTGCAGCAAGGAAGACTCAGCACAGATATAAATGATAAACAAAAATTTTTTATAAAAGAAAATGAGTAGATTGACTGATACAACCTGACAGTCTAAAGGCAGGCTTGGATGCAGGCATCGTTTGGCCCAGAGAGTCAGGATTCCATCTGACTCCTGAATCGCACCTTCCGGCCCTCGCAGTTACAAACACCATGTCCTCCCTGTAACACCCAGAGGGATGTGGTCTCCTCTGGGACTCCAGCAGAAGACAGGGGATGCTTATTTCCCAGAAGCCCCTACAATTGTCTCTTGGTGTCTCATTGGCCCAAATTGGAAGATGTCCGTGGTGAACCAATCACCATATCCAGAGAAACAGGAGAGCTGATTGGCTGAAGCCCACTGCTGGAAATGCAAAAGAAGCAAACCCACCCAAATAACAGCACTGAGACTCGGAGAGGGGCACTGCCTTAAAGGAAAATTTGGGTGCTTTTGGAGGAAAAGATTAAGGTGGAGGGTGGCAGGGAACAGATGCGGTAAGTCAACCAACAAATGTCCGCCAGAGTTCATTTCCGGGGAAAATGTGAGAAGCAACTGTTGAAATATTTGTGAAGGTGGCAGGTGTAGAGTAGGATAATTAAGTAGTTTAGAAACTGCACGAGGGGATTAAGGACAGAAAGGAAATTGTAAATGAGTTTAGCGACTGTTGTAAGCTAATGACCACTCAAGAAAGAAATCCAGTAACCTAGCAACAATCATACTACCTTAAAGGAAGACCAGGTGCATTCAAACACCAAACACACTCAAACCACAAACCCTGATGGTTAAAATACAAGACAGTAGATGTGGGTGTCTGAATCTTGTTACATGAAGTCAGAGAGTTATAGTCCTTGAAGAGTAACATTTCTGCATGGAGCCAAGACAGAAATATAGGTGAAAAAGGAAAGAAGCTAGGTGAAAGGGGACATTATACTGAAACCTGAAATGAATTACCATATTTTCATATGTGTTACCACCCGGTTGCTATTATTTTATATATATATATATATATATATATATATATATATATATATGATTTAAATGGGTTTCTCTGGTGGCTCAGACAGTAAAGAATCTGCCTACAATGCAGGAGACCTGAGTTTGATCCCTGGTTCAGAAAGATTCCCTTGGAGAAGGAAATGGCTACCCACTCCAGTATTCTTGCCTAGAGAATTCCATGGACAGAGGAGCCTGGCGGGCTACAGTCCATGGAGTTGCAAAAGTTGGACACGAACTGAGCGACTTTCACACATGATTTAAATAGCACCATGACAGTCCTGATTAGACCACATAGGGCCAAAGAAGAACTAATTATGTCAGCCTTAGTGTCTGCCCAGGAATGAGGAAGAAGGAGGCCTTCTCCCCTCCCAACTGTTTCTTTAATTATAAAAGTGTAGCCCTCTTTGTTTCGGGGACCTGAGCTACCCTGCCTGCCTGCTTGTATTAACATCTCCCACAAGCATGCTATGCTAATAAACTCACTCTTTGCCACTTTGCCTCATGCTGAATTCTTGTTGCCATGAGACAAAAGAAGCCAAGTGTCAGTCAGTTCTGACACCAAGTGAGCAGTTGTAATCAAAAGAGTTCTAGTCCCTTTCTAGTCAGGGATCATGGGTTCAAGTCCCAAACTGAGATGTAGGTGGGTTCAAGTCCCAGTCCATGGGTTCAAGTCCCACCCAAAAAGGAGTGTGGCTTCAAAGGTGTGTTGTGCTCAGGTAGGGTTCTGATGCTTATGAACAGAGAAATCTGTACTGGCTTCACACCTCTTGGTTTTATGACTGTCTACAGCAGGCTGGTGGTAGGAGAGGAAAAGGTGAATGATAGGATTGATCCAAAGTTGGAGGATTGGCCTTCGAGGACAACTAGGCAAGATGCAAGCCGAGGGTAACAGAGGGCTTGAAATGATGGATGGGGAAGCTGAGAATTCGGAAGGGAGCTGATCAGATCAGATCAGTCGCTCAGTCATGTCCGACTCTTTGCGACCCCATGAATCACAGCACGCCAGGCCTCCCTGTCCATCACCAACTCCGGGAGTTCACTGAGACTCACGTCCATCGAGTCAACGATGCCATCCAGCCATTTCATCCTCTGTTGTCCCCTTCTCCTCCTGCCCCTAATCCCTCCCAGCATCAGGCTCTTTTCCAATGAGTCAACTCTTTGCATGAGGTGGCCAAAGTACTGGAGTTTCAGCTTTAGCATCAGTCCTTCCAAAGAAATCCCAGGGCTGATCTCCTTCAGAATGGACTGGTTGGATCTCCTTGCTGTCCAAGGGACTCTCAAGAGTCTTCTCCAACACCACAATTCAAAAGCATCAATTCTTCAGCGCTCAGCCTTCTTCACAGTCCAACTCTCACATCCATACATGACCACAGGAAAAACCATAGCCTTGACTGGATGGAACTTTGTTGGCAAAGTAATGTCTCTGCTCTTGAATATGCTATCTAGGTTGGTCATAACTCTCCTTCCAAGGAGTAAGCGTCTTTTAATTTCATGGCTGCAGTCACCATCTGCAGTGATTTTGGAGCCCAGAAAAATAAAGTCTGACACTGTTTCCACTGTTTCACCATCTATTTCCCATGAAGTGGTGGGACCGGATGCCATGATCTTCGTTTTCTGAATGTTGAGCTTTAAGCCAACTTTTTCACTCTCCTCTTTCACTTTCATCAAGAGGCTTTTGAGTTCCTCTTCACTTTCTGCCATAAGGGTGGTGTCATCTGCATATCTGAGGTTATTGATATTTCTCCTGGCAATCTTGATTCCAGCTTGTGCTTTTTCCAGCCCAGGGTTTCTCATGATGTACTCTGCATATAAGTTAAATAAACAGGGTGACAATATACAGCCTTGACGAACTCCTTTTCCTATTTGGAACCAGTCTGTTGTTCCATGTCTAGTTCTAACTGTTGCTTCCTGACCTGCATACAAATAAGATAAAAATGAAGCAGTTCAGGGACTGAATGTTTGGAAGAACTCATAGAAGCTTGGGTGGGAGGAAGAGGAGACTGTGAATGCTGCCGAGAGACAGTGAGAGAGATGCAGTGAGCTAGAGAGACAAAGCTAACAAGAAAGAGTGAGGGTGGGATACTGGCGTTTAAAATTCAGAGTGAGACAGTGATGGAAAGGGGTTTCCCAGGTTCTGTTTTCTCAATGAAGACATAATGACACACAGGTCATGGTAGGCTTGATGTTGTTGTTGTTTTAGTTGCTAAGTCGTGTCTGACTCTTTTGCGACCCCATGGACAGTAGCCCACCAAGCTCCTCTGTCCATGGGACTTCCCAGGCAAGAACACTAGAGTGGGTTGCCATTTCCTTCTCCAGGGGGTCTTCCCAATCCAGAGATTGAACCCACGTCTCTTCCATTGGCAGACAGATTCTTTACCAATGAGCCACTGGGGAAGCAGTGAGCTTGATAACAACCCAGTAAACATCTAAAAACCCCCCCACCAGCCTCAGAAATATGAGACATGTCACCAAGGTTTCATCTGCCTGGGTGTCCTGTTGGTCCAGCTGGGTTTTTTGGACAGAAGGGTCCCTGGGGGCTACTGGCCATCCCTCTGTCTCCAAAATTATCTATAAAACTCAGAGACCACCTCAGTTTTCCTTCAGTCAGGGGTTTTGAAAAAGTTTGTTTTGTTTTGTTGTTTTTGTTATTTTGCTTTTTTCTTCCAGAATGGGTCAAGTCACCTTAGTTCTTGAGACAGAAAGGAATGGAAAAGAAGTATGCCATGAATAGCATACATACTATATGTTCTAGCTTTTTTATTTTTTAATCAAACACATACTCTAGGCTAAGTAGATGTGTACAAAATTTCTAACAGCATGTGCAGGCAGAAGGAGTCTTAGATGGAATCTAAATTTCTAGCTGACTGGCTTGACCACTGACAGGTTCTGTGAATTAAATCCAATTGTTTAAATATACAGACCCTCGGTTTCTCTATATATGCAATGAGCTTATTTATGGCTGTATATCAGGGGTCAGCAAACTTTTCCTCTAAAGGACCAGAGACTAAAGATCTTAGGTTTGGTAGGTCTCCATTGCATCTACCCTGCTGCTATAGCAGGAAAGTGGCCACAGATAATATGCTAAACAGTAAGTGTGGCTGTGTTCCAATATGACTTCATTTACAAAAACAGACAATCACAGAATAATTATAAAATGCAGAACTATAAAACTCTAGATGATAATGTAGGAGAAAACCTAGATGGCCCTGGGTATGGTGATGACTTCTTAGACACAACACCAGAGACATGATCCATGGAAAAAATAGACTTCATTAAAATTAGATTATTTCTGCCCTGTGAAAAACAATGTCAGGAGAATGAGAAGATCAGCCATAGCCTGGGAGGAAACATTTGCCAAAGACACGTCTTCTGAAGGATGGTGGCCCAAAATATACAAAAGCTCCTAAAACTTAACAGTAAGAACACATACAACCCAACTTAAAAAATGGGCCAAAGAGCTTAACGGACACCTCGTCAAAGAAGATATAGAGGTGGCAAGAAGCATATGAAAAGATGCTCTGCATTGTAATTCATCAGGGAAATGAAAATTAAAACAATAATGAGATTTCTCCACACACTTACTAGAATGGCCAAAGTCCAAAACGATGACAACGCCAAATGCTATTGAGGATGTGGAGCAACAGGAATGCTCATTCATTGCTGGTGGGGATGCAAAATGGTACAGCCACTTTGGAAGACAGTTCGGTGGTTCCATATAAAACTAAACACAGTCTTGCTATACAATCCAGCAACTGCGCTCCTTGGCATCTATCAAAGGAGTTCAAAAGTCATGGTCACACAAAAACCTGCATACAGATGTTTCTAGTGGCCTTATTTATAATCGTCAACCCTCGAAAGCAACCAAGATGCCGTTCAGTAGGTGAATAAATGAATAAGCTGTGGTACCTCCAGGCAATGACCTGCTCTGCCAGGTGAAAGAGCAGGGCTCTACTCAGCCCTTTGGATGCCAAGTCCCCTACCTCTTGCCCTCACCTGTGCCTGGTACAGCCCTGAAGTACCAGATAGTGGCATCATTTGCTTCCAAAAAACTACACAAATTACACTACATTCATTGCAAATATGGTCGAAAGCTTCTCATGTTGTAACATCTGCATGCGTGCTAAGTCACTTCAGGCATGTCTGACTCTTTGCGACCCTATGACCTGTAGACTGCCAGGCTCCTCTGTCCATTGGATTCTCCAGGCAAGAATACTGGAGTGGGTTGCCATGTCTTCCTCCAAGGGAACTTCCTGACCCAGGGATTGAACCCTCATCTCTTAGGTCTCCTGCATTGGCAGACAGGTTCTTTACCAATAGTGCTGCCTGGGAAACCCGTAGAGGGCTATTAAAAGAAAACAGATACTGATGCCCATTTAGGCCTGATGGAAAGGGAGAGAAATGAGAGAGATTTAAAATGGGGATGACATGTGGGTAAAGCTGATGTATTAATTAGAGTACCTATTGCTAGCCACCATAATTAACTTTTATGGTCGAGCCACTAAAAAGTCTTTGGTTTATTTTTCATCTGCTTCACAGTTTGATGCATATTAGGGAAAACTCCATGCAGTCATTCAAGGACCTAATTGTCTTACATCATAAGACTCCACCATCTTTTAGGAAGATGCCCTTTTCTGCATTCAACTAGAGCTAGAAAAGCATGGGAAAATGGGAGCACAGAGAATTTTGTAGGAGGGTTTATGGGTCATGCCTAAAGATAGCAACATCACTTCTATTTATGTTTCCTTGGCCAACTAATTCATGGCCAAATTGTAAAGGAGGTAGGGAAATCCGTCAGTCCAGACAAAAAAGAAACAGGTTTATTGGACATACAGGAAGACTGTGACAGCTGGGGACTAAATGAGGGACAAACATTACTCTCTACTCAAAATTACATTCCCAGTTGACAACTGAGTCTCTGTTCCTGTTGGGAAACAATTCTCTGTGGGCATTGTCCTCTGAGCAGAGAGCCTGAGAGCACTCTGGGCTTTTTTGTGGAGGTCCTGCAGATCCTCAGAGGATGGAAAGAGCATCTCCCTCCAGAGCTGAAGGCACAATAGTTTGATATCCAGGATAAAAAAGATAATGTCTCCCTCTGGGGCAAAAGTTAGACACATTTGCTTGCAGCCCCTTTAAAGACTGAAGTTCCCTACGCTTGGGGCTCCTCAGGGGTGAAGGAAAACTATTATGTGGTCAGCATCCACTGAATGCCCTGCATTGCCCCATGGCACTTGGTGGGCAAGGGGAACCTGTGCAGACTTGAGGCTCATGCTGCTTGCTCTGCTATGAGTACTCAAGTCCCTCGTTTCTACCCAGGCATTCTGTGTCTCCCCGAAGCAACCAGTAAATGGTACCAGGGTAACTTGTCAGCTTGCCAGTAAGGTAAAATCTCAGGTCCTTCTGTTTTTGAGAGTTACCTAATCAAATGTATCATGGTTAGCATCGAGTAGATACCTCTGGCTCAGTAACCTTTGCTAGATTTAGGGAACCCCAAGCGGCAGACTTCACTCACACTTAAGTTGAGCACCCTGTGCGCAGTTAGATGAAATGACATCGGTGGTGACAGTGTCAACTATGAAGCGTAGGCACTTGTAACCTGATCAGGGTCTCCACATTGTGCAGCTTCAGGGAACTATTCACACCACAGTCTAGAAATATGCAGTGTGACTACTCCCACTATTGCAGTATTTCATTGTTCCTAACAGTCGTTGGGTGTATTTTCGCATTATTTTTGGTGCCATTGTGTATGTGGGCGGGGGGGAGGTGGGGGTGGAGGGGTGGAGGGAAGCTGCCAATTAAGCCAAGACAAAAATGCTCTTTTATTTTGATTTCTTACTGTATTTTTATTGAAAGAGCTCTTTAATACTTATTGAGACAGATTTATCATATCTCAACCTTGTATATACATAGGAAAAAATAACCATTCCTATTCAATGTTACACTGGAAGATCTAGCTAGTACAATAAGAAAAAAAGAAAAGGCATAAGAATTGGAAAGGAGGAAATAAAACTATCTCTGGTTGCAGACAACATGATTGTTTATAGAAAATCTTAAAGAATCTAAAATAAAAGTTGGTAGTGTATTTATCTTGGTTGGAGGATAGAAGGTGAATATATAAAAATAAAATGTATTTTCATATACTACTGATGAATTATTGTAAATTAAAACAATTCTATTTGTAATAGCACTAAAAAAAGCCCATGAAATATTTAGAGATGAATCAAATATATGCAGGGTTATGCTTAAAACTATAAACATTACTGAGAGAAATAAAAGACTGTGTTCATAAGTTGGAAGACTCAATATTGTCAAGGTATCAATTTCTTCAAATTGATAAGTTCAACATAACCCCCAAATTGCAAAGTTCTAGAGGGGTTTTTTTGTGTATGATAGAAATGGAAAGTTGATTCTAAAATTTATGAGGAAAAGCAAAGAACAAGAATAGTCAAGATAATTTAAAAAAACAAGAACAAGTTTGGGGGACTTACACTATTTCAAGATTTACTATAAAGCTACAGCCATCAAGAAAGCATGAAACTGGCCATAGTTTAGACAGATCAGTGCAAAAGAACATAGACTCACATGTTCAATTGATTTTCAATAAAATTTGAAAGGCATTTACATGGAGAAAAAGTTTTTCAATAAACAATAATGAAACAATAGGATATTAACCTATAATCTTGAACCATATACAAAACATAACTTGAAATGGATTATAGACCTGATTGTAAAAACCTAAAACCCAAAAAGGGGCTTCCCTGGTAGCACAGCTGGTAAAGAATCCACCTGCAATGCAGGAGACCCTGGTTCGATTCCTGGGCCAGGGAAGATCTCTTGGAGGAGGGCATGGCAGCCCACTCCAGTATTCTTACCTGGAGAATCCCCATGGACAGAGGAGCCTGGTGGGCTACAGTCCACGGGGCCGCAAAGAGTCAGACACAACTGAAGTGACTTAGCACATAGCACACAAAACCCATAAAACTTCTACAGAAAACCCAGGAGAACATCTTTGTTACCTTGAGTTTGGCAAAGATTTCTTAGGACACAAAAAGCATGAGCCATAAAAGAAAAAAAAACTTGACAAATTGGACTTCGTGAAAATTAATTATTCTGCTCTTGGGAAGACACTGTCAAGAAAATGAAGATAGACCACAGACTTAGATAATATTTGCCAAACATCTGATAAAGGATGCCCAGAATATAAAGAACTCTCATAGCTCAATAAGAATATAATCCAACTAAAAATGACGTGAGGGACTTCCCCGGTGGTCCAGTGGTTGAGAATCTGCCTCCTTGTGCAGGAGACAGGGGTTCAATCCCTGGTATGGGAAGGTCCACGTGATCTAAGCCCACGTGCCACAACTGCTGAAGCTTGCACTCTAGAGCCCATCCCTGCAACAAGAAGCCCCAGCACCACAGCTAGAGAGTAGCCCTGCCACCGCACTGCAGCTAGAGAAAGCCCACTTGCAGCAACAAAGACTCAGCACAGCCAACAAATAAATAATTTTAAAAAATGATCTGAACAGACATTTCTTCAAAGGAAGTATATAAACAGCAAATAAGGCCATGGAAAGATGCCCAACATCATTAGGAAAATGCAAGTTAAAGACAGAATGAGATACCGCTATAAATTAAGAGAATGCCTGTACTTTAAAAAAGCTGATCATACTAAGCCCTGGTGAGGTTGCAGAGTAACTAGAATTTTTGTTCACTGCTGGTGGGAATGTAAAATAATGCAGACACTTTGGAAAGCAGTTCAGCCATTTGTTATAAAGTTAAACATAGACTCACCATATGACCCAGAAATCCTACTCCTAAGTATTTACCCATGAGAAATAAAACTGTATATTCATATTAAAGCCTATACCTAAACATTTATAGCTTTGTTCATAGTTGCCAAAAATGAAAAACAATCCAAATGTTCTTCTATTGTGAATGGATAAACAAACCCTGATACAATCACATAATGGAATACTACTCAACAATAAAAAGAAATGAACTGCTGATAAATGCAAAAACACGGTGCTCAGTGAAACAAAATGCTGCATGACATTACAGAAAAGAGAAAGCGATAGAGAGAGAAAACAGTGGTTGCCGAGGGCTTGGAGTGTGGGTGGGGGACTGGACATAAAGGGGGAATAAGGAAATTTTAAAAATATTCTATCTCTTGATTTCAGAGGTGGATATACGACATTATACATTTTTATCAATTCATAGATTTGCACACCTAAAAACGGTATATTTTATAATATGTAAAAGTGAAGTCGCTCAGTCGTGTCCAACTCTTTGTGACCCCATGGACTGCATCTTACCAGGCTCCTCCATCCACGGGATTTTCCAGGCAAGGGTACTGGAGTGGGGTGCCATTGCCTTCTCCAATAATATGTAAAGTTTACCTTAATAAATCTGACTTAAATTTGTAAACACTGGTTGAGGGTTCCCTAATTTTTTCCCATAGAATTCAAGTCCTCTGAATTATTTTCAATGAGAGTTGATGTCAGAGTATTTTCACACTCTATCATTCTCTGGGGAATCAGCACCTATTCTTAAGAGGGCTCCAATATTGCATCTGTGATTTTCCTTCAAGCTGCTGATGCTCATCCTATAAGTTTTGATGCTGAATCTTTACTGATCTAACTAAAAGATGTCAAATAAAATGTTTGCAGACCATCAGGACTCATATTTCCGGTGGCATACTGGTCAATTGCAAATCCTCTACATTTTGGCCAACAGACTGCTTAGAGACAATTTAAACATGGGCTAATATCCATCTAAAGTTTGTGCACAGGCAGGCAACAATAACTGCATTGCAGCTGCCACCTGGATAACAGCAATTGTAAGAATCTGTTAAAATCTCAGGTATTAGAATGTGAATGTGCTGATATTCATGTTGGTCAGATATTATTACGGGAAAAGTCTACATGGAGAAGCTGGACTGCAGAGCTCCTTTTGAAAATCTGTTGAAACAGTGATGTGATAGAATATTTTTAATTAGTTTTACATTTTTTTTTTCAGAGAACTACATTTTCAATTGGTTTAGGTAATGTGTATGCATGATACAAAGTCCAAATTGTAAAACAGGGTACATGAAAAGTCTCTCTCTAACGCCTTGACCCTCAGACACCAAGTTTGCTCCCTGAGAGAACCACTGTTGGGGACCCCGTATGTCTGAATGGATTGAGAAGGCAGAGGCTAAAGAAGTGGAAGGAGCAAAAGGCCATTTGTCAACTAAGAAGAAAAGACACTAGTCTGGTGGCAGAGGTGCAGGAAATAAAGCCATAAATTCAGATAGTGGGGATGTATGTCATTGAGAATTGAACTTAGTTACAAATGCAAGCAATCTAAGAAACAGTGACTTAAGACAAAGACATATTTTTCCCATATAAAAGAAGTCTGGGTGAGCACTTAAGGGCTGATACAGCTGTTCAATTATGTCATTAATTCTCAGGCCTCTTCTATATTTCTGCTCTACCATCTTTAGAAGGTAGTCTCAGGTAGCGAAAGTGGCCAGTGTTGCTCCAGCCATCACATCCAGATACCAGAGGAAAAATAAAAAGAAGAAAGGGCAGCAGCACGGGTGCTTGCTATCTTCTATTTGTTCCGATTCATTTCAACTCTGCTCTTCTCCTTTCCCATCTGCTCTCTGTTTCAGCGGGCTGGCCTGTGTGGGCTACATCAGTGGGCAACCTTTCCCATCTGCTCTCTGTTTCAGCGGGCTGGCCTGTGTGGGCTACATCAGTGGGCAACCTTTCCCATCTGCTCTCTGTTTCAGCGGGCTGGCCTGTGTGGGCTACATCAGTGGCTTTCTTGCCCTTGGTATTCTGATAGGTTCAGCCAACAGGATCCATTGCAGGAGATTAGAATGTGAGAAGGGAATGGGCTCAGGACTCTTTCCTTCACTGACTCCCTTTCTACAAAGTCACATTTGGCTGACTGCCACCCGAAGGCCACTGTTCTCAAGGCACTCTGCTCTACCTGACCCTCTGCTTCCCAGCACAGAAAGAGATAACAGTTTGGCTGAGCCTAATCTCGTGTCTGTGCTTGTGCTCAGTGGTGCCCGACTGTGCAACCCCACGAACTGCAGCCCACCAGGCTCCCCTGTATGGAATTTTCCGGGCAAGAATAGTGGAGTGGGTTGTCATTTCTGACTCCAGGGGGTCTTCCAGATCCAGGAACTGAACCCACATCTCTTGCGTCTCCTGCACTTGCAGGCAGATTCTTTGCCACTGCATACTAATCTTGTACTCCTGTTCTATTCTTCATGATTTCTGTACGTTCTGCTCACATGTTTATCAAGCCCCATAATATATAAAGCCTTTCATGTTATCCTAATTTCAGTGTTCCAGCTGCTTCCCTGCTAGAATTCAGAATGATATATAAGTCACAGGCCTGCTGAGTCAGCCTCTTTTAAGAAGTCTTCCTAAAAGCTTCACTCAACAATTTCTTCTCACAGTTAGAAGTTAGATGGCCATTCTGCTGAAGGGATGTAGGGATATACATATGGCTTATTGTTGGTTGTCAGGGGACTGAAATTAATAATGAAGGAGGACTAGACAGAGCAGGCAGCTAGATGGTCCTTTTATAAGAGGGATAGAGGGAAAAATAAAGATGCCCCTCAACCCAGTGCCCTGTGACAACCTGGAGGGGTGGGATGGGATGGGAGGTGGAAGGGAGGTTCAAGAGGGAGGGGACATGTGTATACCCCTGAGAAACAGTAATTTGTCATTAACCAGTCTGAAGAGAGAGGCATAATGCATCAGTCATTGAATTTCCAGTAGCTGTCACATTTAAAAAGTGAAAGTCGCTTAGTCTTGTCCAACTCTTTGCGACCTCATGGATTATACAGTCCAAGGAATTCTCCAGGCCAGAATACTGGAGTGGGTAGCCTTTCCCTTCTCCAGGGGATCTTCCCTACCCAGGGATCAAACCTAGGTCTCCCGCATTGCAGGCCGATTCTTTACCAGCTGAGCCACAAGGAAAGACCCACATTTTAAAGGTTACTGTCAAATTCATAGGCAACTGCCCTTGAAGTTTCCAAACTTTGAAGGTCTTTTTCTCCCCTCTCTTATACAGCCTCTTGTAGAATCTGATTAAAAATAGACCTTTTTAACTCCGAAAACACACACACAAACCATATGCACAATTGTTTAATGACATTCTTTCTGCACAAAAATCCAGTGCAATAAAGTTTTTTTTTTTTCCTTTTTTTTTTTTTTTTTAAAGCATAGCATAGTTGTTATGAAATTGTGTCTTGGAGCTAAACTACTTAAGTTTGAAATCTGGCTCCACATATACCAGTGGTGTGTCCTTGAGCAAGTTATCTAGCCCCCATGTGTGTTTCCTTATCCATAAAGTAGATAGAGTGGCCGTGAGGAGGTACTTGGCAGACCTTCTAGTTCAAGGAGCACAGTGGCTGAAGGTCCCCGCTGCTGCACTTCGGAATCCACTGTGGCGTTTGTGACCCAGCCACTTCTCCCATGGGCTTCTCCCCACCAATGATGGGGTATGGCAGGGATACCAAGCCGGGCTCATTTCTGGAAGATCCTAGATTCCATCAGCTAACATCAGCTTGAAGACAACCCTCTCCTGAGCTTTGGTGAACTTCATTAAGCCTGCTCTGCCATCCAAGAACATTCTACCAACCTTTCTTCTCCCTTTCACTCAGGGTTAAACTTGGGCTATGATCTAGTGACTCCCCCAGCCCTTACCAGCTCCCCTTCACTTCCTTTCTCAAAGGGATTTTACTTAATACAATCTTTGCACGTTTATTCTGGTCTTGGTATCTGCTTCTCAGAGGACCTGGACTAACACAGTAGGGATAACACTAGTTCCTACCTCTCACTGAGTTGTTGAGAGGATAAAGGAGTTAATTCATTTACTGTGCTTACAATAGTATTTGACAAATGGTAATAATTCAATCCATTTAAGTTATTAAAGACCAGATCTTACATGACTACTATTATAGCAGACTAGATAATCCCCCAAGTCTTCCATTATTAAATACCATAAAATTATGTTGAAATACAGAAAATAGTCTTCTACCTGCATAGTTGAACTTATAAAAAATAAAAAACCCCAGGGGCAAAATGGAGAGGGACCTAAACACCAGAGCAGTGGTCCTGAGTTCACAGTGTAGCTGTCACCAGAGAATTTCATGACAACTTTGAATGTAAAGCTGACAATTGTCAAAGAGCTTTAGAACAAAAGTGGGGACTAAAAGCCAAACTATCAGCAAAAAGAGATCAAGGAAGCTTGTCTATCTTCACTTATATCTGGATAAAGGGAAAAGATTCCTTAAGACACCTGCCCTCACTGAAGGCAGAGTTTGGCATTTATACCACTCTCGTGGCTGAGAACTCCCAAGCTGGTAATGCCAGTGACAGAGTGAATACAAGTCCTCTTGCAGGGATAACTGGATTCTCAGGGTTCTTTTCGACATAGCCCTGAAGATGATTTCACAATCCAAAACTGCAGAACCAACAAGGAAATAACCCACCATGAGTGCTGGTGTGAGGAGCAGGATTAGATTCCCAACAATTTAAGGTAGTTATTTTTAATATTTTATTTAATCTCTGGCTGATATAATCTATCACATTAAAGAACAGAATTAAAAACAAAATATAACCAAAAATTGAGACTCTCAAAAAGAACCAAACAAAAGTTTTAAAGACTCTCCTATCTGAGTTTCTTTAGAAAGCAGAGCTGAAGGCAAGGATTAGGCTATTGATTCAGGAGATGAAGCCTGTTGAGGTAAAGGCAAGGAAGAAAGGGGAAGTGGGCCTAGGAAAGACACGGAGCAAGGTGATAGGGTATGTTACAGAGCTGGCCACTATTTGATAAGCCATGGAGAAACAGCCAGTCACTTGGCAGGAATTTTGCCTAGCACCCAGGACGTCTCTGGAAACTTTTCAGAAAGAAACACTACCTCTATTTGGAAGGAGAATTTATCTCCCCCCAGCTCCCTCTTTTTTCCCGTTTCCTATTGCTCAAATCCACTCCATGGAGAGTTAACCCATAAGTGCAGTGTTGCTCATCCTTTGATGTCACTCCGTAAACTAGATCCTCTGTCCAGAAGTAGAGGAACAGCTTGGTGCAGACCCCCTAGCATGTAGAAGGTGAAGCATTGTGATCCCAGGCCTCCAGCCAACTTGGGGAGCTCAGCAGAGATAGCAGAGTACCCGCACACTTGTGTGAGTTACTAGGAGTTGGAAGAACTTTGAGGATAGAGAGGCAGTTTGACTCTGAGGAGGTGAACAAGCTTAGATTCTGATATGAAATTAAAAATAGAGTCATCAAAATTAAATACTTCCCAGCAGATAGCTTGAATAGTATATGGATACAGCCAGAGACTAACTTGTAGATTTGAAAAGATAATTTAATAAGTTATACCTCTATGCTATATATATATATATATATAGAATGCTTCATAAATTTGTGTGTCATCCTTGTGCAGGGGACATGCTAATCCTCTCTGTATCATTCCAATTTTAGTCTATGTGCTGCCCTAAATAAGCATCTCTATGCTATATTCTGAATAAAGAAAAAAATGAGGCATGAAAGAGTGAAAAGATGAAATTTATATCCAATAGGAATTTCAGAAGGTGAGAGTAGACAGGAAGAGGTTACACTGATAAAGAACATGAATCCTTAGATTCAGTTTCTATGATATTTTTGATGTCCAAGGACAGCTTTTGTATGCAGAGAAGGTGATTTTCATTTATTTGGGACTGATTTTTTTTACAACTTTACCTACTGCAATTATAAATTTAAAAGCCTAGTTTTTCTTAAACTCCTAAATTCATAAGTTTTATGACACAATTTCATATCCAGTAAATTTTATATAAAATAGAGACAATTTCAGGGAAACTTTCACATAAATGGACTGATTACTTAAGGGAATCTGATTTTGAATAATATTATATAAACTTGAATAGGACAGACTAATTACCTTTAAATACTTCAAATAATATTTATATGTTTAATGTATTCAGTTTTCTTTAAGACTTGGAATGTTCAAACTCAACAAAACTTCTAACTCAATACGCTAATCCTTCCCACATTGTTAAACAACTCTCTAATGCAGGTTCTTTTAACTACTCTACCACTGTTTACAAACTAAGTCACTTACATCATTCAATTTCAAATTAAGTGTTTAATTTGGAATCACAGGCCAATTTGTCATACACTTTAATATGCAAATTCAATTATATTTTATAAGTATTTTAAATGCCAAACAGTGATTATATTGATTGTAATACAAAATGATTAATGCCATGGGTTGGACATATTTCATATTTCTGGGGTTAAGAGATACAACCCACTGAGCTTTACTGTGACTTTAAAATTCCTGAGCCAATAACTCAGGATGTTGGGCTGCCCAGGTGGCTTAGTAGCAAAGAATATGATTGTCACCTGGGGCTAGTTGGAGTTGCTTATTGAACAGACACATTTATTTCAGGAATGCCAGACCTGCAGCTGCCTATGTCCAGTGTGGTCCTTCCTGTATCACACACTGACATACTGAGTCCAGTTTTAGTAATCTCGAAATCACAGGAGACTCCATGTCTATATCCTTCAGGCAAGGTTGATACCTCCTCTTCCGATTACACAACCACATAATACTCTTTGTAACCTCTTTCCCTTTTTCTTTTTTTTTAATTTTATTTTTTAACTTTACAATATTGTATGGGTTTTGCCATATATCAACATAAATCCACCACAGGTATACACGTGTTCCCCATCCTGAACCCTCCTCTCTCCTCCCTCCCTGTACCATCCCTCTGGGTTGTCCCAGTTTGATCATTTGACTTTTTTAACCTCCAACCAGATTGCAACTGATTTTGTTCACTCATCTCATTACTCTCAGGCTGAACTCTATTTTTCATTTTTTTCCTATGTCTTTGGGTCACAGGTTTTGGCAATCTATAGTCTTTGGCTTTATGATTACAACAGTTGTAAATGGCATAAATAAAAATAGATGCACACTGAGACACACTGAAGCACAGAATATAACAATAAAGACAGAGAGACTATCTTGAAACAACCAGAGTTTTGTGCCAATAGTACTTCTACAAACATGGTGAACATGCCTAAAACCTGCAGGACTTTCTGTAAGCAGTGTGGCAAGCACTAAGCCCTCAAAGTGGCACAATACAAGAAGGGCAGGCATTATGCATATGTCCAGGGAAAGTGGCATTATGAGAGGAAGCAGAGTGGCTATGGTGAGCAGACTAAGCCAATTTTCCAGGAAAAACTAAAATCACAAAGACTGTGCTGAAGTTGTAGATCAAAGGATTCTTGCTATTAAGAGATGTAAACATTTTGAACTGGGAGGATTTAAGAAGATAAAAGGTCAAGTGATCCAGTTCTAAGCATCCTCCTTTGCTCTTATAAAGATAATACAGTCTTGAAGTAAAAAAAGGTAGAAAAATTACATCAAAGTGGAGTGATAGCAGACTTCTAATTAACAACAGTTGAATAGTATCTTCGAAGCAAGAGAAAATAGCGAATCTGCACTTTTTTACTCAGTCAAGCTACCATTCAGGAATGGGAAAACAAAAGTCATTTTTAGAAAGGCGAAGTCTAAATTCATTAACAGACACTGAAAAAAAACTGCTGAAGTACATGGATCTTTCTGTATGAAAACCCTTGCTATTTGCTATCTGAAACTAAGGAATGAAAAAGATTTGCATAACATGGTGTACTTTTCAATCTCAATACCCCAAATCATCATCCAAATCTAGGAACCCAAAAATTCAGATGCTGAAAACAACTTACACTAAAGAAAGAAATTAATTCACAAAGAAAGAAGTGAGCCTCAAGAAGGAATGATGAGCTAGGAAAATGACAAAGTGTATGGGTAAATCTAAATGATCCTTGATTGTTTAAAATAATAAAAAACCAACCTGTTTCGGGGGAGTATAAAAACTACATAAATAAAGTATGCACTTGGAGAACGCAATGGCACCCCACTCCAGTACTCTTGCCTGGAAAATCCCATGGATGGAGGAGCCTGGTGGGCTGCAGTCCATGGGGTCGCTAAGGGTCAGACACGACTGAGCGACTTCACTTTCACTTTCATGCATTGGAGAAGGAAATGGCAACCCACTCCAGTGTTCTTCCCTGGAGAATCCCAGGGACGGGGGAGCCTGGTGGGCTACCATCTATGGGGTCGCAGAGTCGGACACGACTGAAGCGACTCAGCAGCAGCAGCAAAGTATGCACTGAACATGTAAAGTAGCATAGGTGATGTGAACGGACAAGTTAAAGGTTTGGTAAAAAGCAGTCGATGTTTAGGAATGTTGGTTGTAGTAGACACTGTTGTTGTCACTAACCCATATTCTCTCTGTCCACCTAAGTTCATTTATTGATGGGATAGACAGTTTAACAGGCTGCCAGGTGTTGCTCCAGCACATGTGTCTCCCTTCTATGCCTGATGTTTTTCTCCTGAATCATAGAACTTTCTCTGCCTTAAGCAGGTGTAATCTGGACATGCAGGGGAGTTAACACTTCCGGGAATGACTTTCAATCAATGGAGGAGTCAGTAGATTAATGTTCCAACCTTCTTATCTCCTCACAGGAAAACTCTGAACCAAGCTTCATGTGGTTGTTCAGAGGATTTGAGCCCCTGGCATCCACAATAAACTGCTCATGAGCGTTTCCTAGACCTGCTTTTCTCTTCCCCTGCCTCACTTCCCCCTTCCTTGTTAGCCCTTCCTGATGTCACCTCCCAAATGCCTGTATTCAAGGTCTGGTCCTAAGGGCAACTCTTGGGAGAATCCAACTTAACACACTGGTTAGTTTTAGCATTTAATTTATGTATGCTTGTGACAATTTTAAGAGTAAATCACTAAAATGGTACAGATAGAATGTGCAACTTCCAAACAAACATAGGTGAAAAGGAGAAATTTTTTTAAAGTCTTAACTCAATAAAGATAGGAAAGTGATGGAGGGGGAGAGAAACTTAAGAGAGTAAATATCACATTTCATAGAATGTAAGATGACATCACTTGTAAAATACACCTAAATTTTTGCATGCTAATAAAGAAGAAAAGAGATGCTAATTACAACTTCAATTATACAGGTATCATAATTTCAAAGATGTTTAAAAGTGGGGGAAAATGTGTGTCATAGACTTGATGAAATTTGATAGTGTGAAGTAAGATTTTAGAAATACAAGTAAATATTCAATAATTACAATATGAAGGGGCTAAAAAACTCAGCAGTGGCCACAGGACTGGAAAAGGTCAGTTTTCATTCCAATCCCAAAGAAAGGTAATGCCAAAGAATGCTCAAACTACTGCACAATCGCACTCATCTCATACGCTAGCAAAGTAATGCTCAAAATTCTCCAAGCCAGTCTTCAGCAATACCTGAACTGTGAACTTCTAAATGTTCAAGCTGGTTTTAGGAAAGGCAGAGGAACCAGAGATCAAATTGCCAACATCTGCTGGATCATCAAAAAAGCAAGAGAGTTCCAGAAAAACATCTATTTCTGCTTTACTGACTAGGCCAAAGCCTTTGACTGTGTGGATCAAAATACACTGTGGAAAATTCTGAAAGAGATGGGAATACCAGACCACCTGACCTGCCTCTTGAGAAATCTTTATGCAGGTCAGGAAGCAACAGTTAGAACTGGACATGGAACAACAGACTCATTCCAAATAAGAAAAGGAGTACGTCAAGGCTGTCTATTGTCCCTCTGCTTATTTAACTTACATGCAGAGTATGTCATGAGAAACGCTGGGCCAGAAGAAGCACAAGCTGGAATCAAGATTGCCGGGAGAAATATCAATAACCTCAGATATGCAGATGACACCACCCTTATGGCAGAAAGTGAAGAGGAACTCAAAAGCCTCTTGATGAAAGTGAAAGAGGAGAGTGAAAAAGTTGGCTTAAAGCTCAACATTCAGAAAACGAAGATCATGGCATCTAGTCCCATCACTTCATGGGAAATAGATGGGGAAACAGTGGAAACAGTGTCAGACTTTATTTTTTGGGGCTCCAAAATCACTGCAGATGGTGATTGCAGCCATAAAATTAAAAGACGCTTACTCCTTGGAAGGAAGGTTATGACCAACCTAGATAGCATATTAAAAAGCAGAGATATTACTTTGCCAACAGAGGTCTGTCTAGTCAAGGGTATGGTTTTTCCAGTGGTCATGTATGGATGTGAGATTTGGACTGTGAAGAAAGCTGAGTGCCGAAGAATTGATGCTTTTGAACTGTGGTGTTGGAGAAGACTCCTGCAAGTTCCTCAGACTGTAAGGAGATCCAACCAGTCTATCTTAAAGGAGAAAGGTGTTCATTGGAAGGACTGATGCTAAAGCTGAAACTCCAATACTTTGGCCACCTCATGTGAAGAGTTGACTCATTGGAAAAGACTCTGATGCTGGGAGGGATTGGGGGCAGGAGGAGAAGGGGACAACAGAGGATGAGATGGCTGGATGGCATCACTGACTCAATGCACATGAGTTTGGGTGAACTCTGGGAGTTGGTGATGGACAGGGAGGCCTGGCGTGCTGCGATTCATGGGGTCGCAAAGAGTCGGACACAACTGAGCGACTGAACTGAAAATCATTTAGAAGATCAAATTGTCTAATTAGGCTTGTATTTTTTTTGAAAACTAGCTGTACACTGTTCATAAGAGATATACTTCAAACATAAAATATGAGGTCACATGTAAAAGAACTGAAAAAGATAACACCAAGCAAACACTGACCAAAAAAAGCTGGTATAGCTAACTCAAAATGAAGACAGACTTCATCTCTGGAAATGCTTTTTGTTGTAAGGAGGGTCAGTTCATAATGACACATTTTCAATTCATAATGAAGAAATGGTAGTTCTAAATAGTATACACCTCACCTCAAACATAGCCTCAAAATACATAACACAAAAAATTGAGAGACCTACTAGGAAAAATGTCAAATCACCAGAAGGGAAATTTGGGGTATTCTGGTGGTCCAGTGGCTAAGGCTGTGTTCCCAATGGAGGGGGCCCCAGTTGGATTCCTGATCAGAGAGCTAGATTCCACATTCATCCACTAAGACCCGGTACAGCCAAATAAATAAATGAATGAATAAATTAGAAGGAGATTTTTTATGTATCTTAATTTTGATGGAACAAATAAACAATAAGTATTTAGAAGCTATTAATGATATAATGGAGAAGGCAATGGCGACCCACTCCAGTACTCTTGCCTGGAAAATCCCATGGACGGATGAGCCTGGTAGGCTGCAGTCCACGGGGTAGCTGAGTTGGAGATGACTGAGCAAATTCGCTTTTACTTTTCATTTTCATGCACTGGAGAAGGGAATGGCAACCCACTCCAGTATTCTTGCCTGGAGAATCCCAAGGGCAGGGGAGCCTGGTGGGCTGCCATCTATGGGGTCATGCAGCAATGATATAATAAATGTGATATAATGAAGTTGAGCACCGAAGAATTGATGTTTTGAACTGTAGTGTTTGAGAAGACTCTTAAGAGTCCCTTGAAACGCAAGGAGATCAAACCAGTCAATCCTAAAGGAAATCAGTCCTGAATGTTTATTGGAAGGACTGATGCTGAAGCTCCAATACTTTGGCCACCTGATGCGAAGTACTGACTCATTGGAAAAGACCATGATGCTGGGAAAGATTGAAGGCAGGAGGAGAAGGGGACAACAGAGGATGAGATGGTTGGATGACATCACCAACTCGATGGACATGAGTTTGAGGAAGCTCCGGGAATTGGTGATGGACAGAGAAGCCTGGCATGCTGCAGTCCATGGAGTCACAAAGAGTCGCACACGACTGAGCCACTGAACTGAGCGAACTGAGCATATATTGAACTCTATACCTCAAATTTAAAAATATAAATTTACTCAAACATAAAGGGAACATTTATGAAAATTAGCTACATATTAGTCCACACATCAGTTCAGTTCAGTTCAGTCACTCAGTCGTGTCCAACTGTTTGCGACCCCATGAATCACAGCATGCCAGGCCTCCCTGTCCACCACCAATTCCTGGAGTTCACCCAAACTCATGTCCATTGAGTCGGTGATGCCATCCAGCCATCTCATCCTCTGTTGACTTCACATTCCAGGATGACTGGCTCTAGGTGAGTGATTACACCATCGTGATTATCTGGGTCATGAAGATCTTTTTTGTACAGTTCTGTGTATTCTTGCCACCTCTTCTTTATATCTTCTGCTTCTATTAGGTCCATACCATTTCTGTCCTTTGTCGAGCCCATCTTTGCATGAAATGTTCCCTTGGTATCTCTAATTTTATTGAAGAGATCGCTAGTCTTTCCCATTCTGTTGTTTTCCTCTATTTCTTTGCATTGATTGCTGAGAAATGCTTTCTTATCTCTCCTTGCTATTCTTTGGAACTCTGCATTCAGATGCTCATATCTTTCCCTTTCTCCTTTGCTTTTCACTTCTCTTCTTTTCACAGCTATTTGTAAGGCCTCCTCAGACAGCCATTTTGCTTTTTTGCATTTCTTTTCCATGCGGATGGTCTTGATCCCTGTCTCCTGTATAAAGTCACAAACCTCTGTTCATAGTTCATCAGGCACTCTATCAGATCTAGTCCCTTAAATCTATTTCTCACTTCCACTGTATAATCATAAGGGGTTTGATTTAAGTCATACCTGAATGGTCTAATGGTTTTCCCTACTTTCTTCAATTTCAGTCTGAATTTGGCAATAAGGAGTTCATGATCTGAGCCACAATCAGCTCCCAGTCTTGTTTTTGCTAACTGTATAGAGCTTCTCCATCTTTGGCTAAAAAAAATATAATCAATCTGATTTTGGTGTCAACCATCTGGTGATGTCCATGTATAGAGTCTTCTCTTGTGTTGTTGGAAGAGGGTGTTTGCTATGACCAGATGACCATTACATCTACTTCTGTGGGCAGGAATCCTTCAGAAGAAATGGAGTAGCCATAATGGTCAACAAAAGAGTCCAAAATGCAGTACTTGGATGCAATCTCAAAAACGACAGAATGATCTCTTTTCGTTTCCAAGGCAAACTATTCAATATCACGGTAATCCAAGCCTATGCCCCAACCAGTAATGCTGAAGAAGCTGAAGTTGAACGGTTCTATGAAGACCTACAAAACCTTTTAGAACTAACACCCAAAAAAGATGTCCTTTTCATTATAGGGAACTGGAATGCAAAAGTAGGCAGTCAAGAAACTCCTGGAGTAACAGGCATATTTGATCTTGGAGTACAAAATGAAGCAGGGCAAAGGCTAATAGAGTTTTGCCAATAGAACGCACTGGTCCACACATCAAATCTCTACAAATACTAAAATAATCAATATCACACAGATTACATTATCTGAGTATAGTACCATTAAGCTAGAAAGCAATAACAAAGATCATAGAAATATATTTGGAAATTTAGAAACCTCACTGTTAAGCAGTTTTGGGGTCAAAGACAATATTGTAAGGGACATTAAAAAATATTTCAACTGAACAATAATTAAAATCTACATATCAAAACTCATAGAGTACAGCCAAAGCAGTACCTTTAGAGAAATTTACATCTTCATATCCTCAAAGAAGTCTGAAAATTTATGAGTTAATCATGCAACTCAAGAAGTTAGAAAGAACAGAGTTCAAAGTAATTAAATAGAGGATAATAAAGATATGATCAGCAATTAATTGTAGATTGGATTATTAGTCTCAGTTTTTCATTCTCCTGTAATAGGATTATACATAGACACCCACACTCACTCATCAGCCTGTGAAATTACCCTATAAAAACTGACAGCCCCTTCTAGGATGGCCCAGTCTGTCTGTGGAGTGTGTTTCTCTCTAAATAAATCCACCTCTCAGCTATCACTTTGTTTCTCCCTGAATTCTTTGTGCGATGAGACATCAAGAACCCGGGCTTCATTAAGTCCCGAGGCCAGGTGTGTACTCTTAGTTAAAAGACCATGAGCTTTGGTTGGGTTCAAGTCAAGTCCCAACCTGAAGGGCACTGTTTCAGGCTGAGGAGGACAAGACATGAACAGAACCTGAAACTTGGAGTCTACATCCTGAATTATAGCCATGCCCTGCTGATTTAGCTGACTCACATATCCTTTAGAAAGAAATCTTGTTTAAATGCTGAGCTGTGGTTTGATATGCAAAAGAAGGCTGAGTGCCAAAAATGGATGATTTCGAATCGTGGTGCCGGAGAAGACTCTTGAGAGTCCCGTGGACAGCAAGGTGATCAAACCAGTCAGTCCTAAAGGAAATCAACCCTGGATATTCTTTGGAAGGACTAAACTTAACCTCCAATACTTTGGCCACCTGATGTAAAGAGCTGACTCACTGGAAAAGACAGTGATGCTGGGAAAGATTGAAGGCAAAAGGAGAAGAGGGTGGCACAGGAAGAGATGGTTAGATAGCATCAATGACTCAATGGACAAGAATTTGAGCAAACCCTGGGAGATAGTAGAGGACAGAGGAACCTGGCATGCTATGCAGTCCATGGGGTTGCAAAAAGTCAGAGATGATTCAGCAACCGAACAACAGCTGCAGCAAAAGCTAATTCATTTGTGAAACAGAAAATATATAATAGAGCATTGCCAAACCTAAAATCTGATCTTCTGAAAAGACATCTATCAGAAGACTTTGCCAGACGTGATGGATGACTGGGGGTGGGAGTGGAAGGGAGGGAGGGAGGAACAGAGAGGAGGAAGGAAAGAGAAACAAATGACCAGATGATGAATAAAATAGGAGGCCGAACTATAGATACATCAGTGAGCTTTAAAATGAAAGACTGCTGTGAATAATTTGATGCCAATGAATTTGGAGCCTTAAAGTAAATAATGTCCTGGAAAAACAACTTACTGAAATCAAATGAAAGAAAAGAGAAAATCTGAGTAAGTGTATAACTATTTTTAAATTAACAAGTAATTCAGACTTCTGATCAAATACGTCATGGAATAAACATACTTTTCCCTAGTCTCTACTCAGAGTACAACCAAGAACCCTGAACATTAAATATAAAACAAACCTAAGACAACTCTGAAAAGAAGAGAGGAGGCTGACCGCCTAGGGACCACAAAGTAGTGAGTTTCCTGGGTTTTCTTTTTGCCTCATAAATCCCAGATTTGAGGCCGAATATTCCAGAAACCAAAAAGCTAAAGTGTGTTAGTTGATCAGTCGTGTCTGACCATGTGCGGCCTCATGGACTCTAGCCCTCTGGCTCTCTGACCGTGGGATTTCCCAGGCAAGAGTACTGGAGCGGGTTGCCCCTTGTGCAGACAAAAGACGTTCTGACAATGCCACACTTAGCAATACTAATCGGACCACTAGTAATACTAATACCAGTATGATATCTTAGTCTAAGAAATCTGTACTCAGGTTAAGGGTGGCATCGATATTTTTTTCTAAGAATGAGAGCTGCAGAAGGAAATGGCAACCCACTCCAGTATTCTTGCCTGGAAAATCCTATAGACAGAGGAGCCTGGTGGGCTACAGTCCATGGGGTCGCAAAGAGTCAGACACGACTGAGCTGCACACCGACACACACACACGAATGATAGCTGGGTTGTTCATGAGGAGTATTTAAAGGTTCTATTTTTACACTTTTTCTTTTTTATTTGGCTAAAACTCGTGGTATACAGGATCTTAGCTCCCCGACCAGGGCTGAGCCCTGGCAGTGAAAGTCCAAGTCCTAATAACCACTGCGTCGCCAGGGAATTCCCTGCACTTTCCCCAAAACAACATATTTATTCCTAGAAGGTCTTTTATACGGATAACATCTTAAAATGACAAAAGTTAATCCATGTATATAGCCCAAGTAATGGAGAACACAGTCTCTGACTTACAATTTACAAAGGCATGAAAATGATATGCACTGTATAGCAACCAAACTTAGAATTTTGATCTTTTCTTGGGCTAGACTTATGTGACATGATGCTCTCCAGTGATGCTGCTCCTCCAAGTCAGCCATGCTACCGTGAAAGTAAAAAAAAAAAAAAATATACACACACACACACACACTTAACCATCCTGTTAAGGGTTTTGTAAACATACAACCTTTTTTTTTTAATTTTACTTTCAGTACATTATTCAGTACATTGTATGAGATATTCAATACTTTATAATAAAGTAGGCTTTGTGTTAGATGTTGCCCAACTGTGTGTTGATGTAAGGATCCTAAGCACATTTAAGGTAGATTAGGCTAAGCGCTCATGTTTGGTAGGTTTGACCCAGACATCAAACCTGCATCTCCTGCATTGGCAAGTGGGTTCTTTACCGCAGAGCCGCAAGGGAAACCATGTATTTAATTGGTGCCCCTCGAAGGGGACTGGGCCAAGCTCTGAGGTTACAGGCACTTTCTTTTTATAATCACTCAGCTTCCTTTGCTGGTTCTGGGATGTACTCAGTGGCTACCATGTCTCAAATTTCACTCCATCTTTTTAGATTCCTTTTGGTAAGGTACATCTTTCATTTTTAACACACAGGGCTAGTGGGTAGCAAACTTTCTGGATCTTTACACATCAGAACACATGAGCAGCTGTCATGAGTGCACACCCTTCGGATCTCACTGCTGCTGTGAGATCCATCGTAGAGTTCATGCTAAGCCTTCCCATAGGCTGCCTCCAGCCAGTGATGAGCAGGGAGACCAGGGACTCCACTTGAGCTTGAGGACTTCCTGGAAGCCTTTTTGAAATTAAAAGATGCTTACTCCTTGGAAGGAAAGTTATGACCAACCTAGATAGCATATTGAAAAGCACAGACATTACTTTGCCAACAAAGGTCCGTCTAGTCAAGGCTATGGTTTTTCCAATGGTCATGTATGGATGTGAGAGTTGGACTGTGAAGAAAGCTGAGAGCCAAAGAATTGGTGCTTTTGAACTGTGGTGTTGGAGAAGACTCTTGAGAGTCCCTTGGACTGCAAGGAGATCCAACCAGTCCATTCTGAAGGAGATCAGCCCTGGGTGTTCTTTGGAAGGAATGATACTAAAGCTGAAACTCCAGTACTTTGGCCACCTCATGCAAAGAGTTGACTCATTGGAAAAGACTCTGATGCTGGGAGGGATTGGGGGCAGGAGGAGAAGGGGTCGACAGAGGATGAGATGGCTGGATGGCATCACTGACTCGATGGACGTGAGTTTGAGTGAACTCCGGGAGTTGGTGATGGACAGGGAGGCCTGGCGTGCTGCAATTCATGGGGTCGCAAACAGTCAGACACGACTGAGCGACTGAACTGAACTGAAGCTTTCTCTGCAGTCTAAGACACTCCCACACACCCTTTCTCCCTTCCTTCTCCCCTTTCCCTGGAGTCTGAATAGCCTTGTGGCCTGTAGTCTGAAGCCTCAGACACCCTCTTGGGTGCCTTTATCTCTTTAGGTGTTTGTTTCATGCACTTCTTACACAACTCTGTCTTGGCATGTTTCTTACAGGACCCAAACTTGCACAACATCTTAATTTCAGCTCACATTTGATTTTTTTGCACCTAGAATCCTATTCCCAGTCATTTTCTCCCCAGTTTTTGATGGCATTGCTCCACTGTCCTTTAGTGTCCAGAACTGCTGATGAGGTCTTTATTGTTTCTTTGCAAAAACATTTTGAAATTTTCTCATTCTTAAGATACAGAAACCTCAACTAGTAGGTACCTAGGTGTGTGTATTTTTGAATTTTTGCCTGCTTAATACTTGCTGGGCTCTTTCAATTTAATGACATATTCTTAGCTGTTATCTTCTTAGTGATTTCCTTTCCCCTTGTCCCACCCTCAGTTCCTCTGTTCTGTTCTTCTGAGACTTCTGTTAGAACTTCTCGGGTTTGCACTCGTGAGAACTATGTGTCTTGGCAAAAGAGCTGGGTTTTGTTTGTCTTCTGTAGTAGTTGGTTTGGAACTATGAGAAGCCCAGGTCACCTGGTAAGACTAGAACAGGATCTGCAGGGAGAGAGGCCCTAAGAGAACCGTGGGAAAGCAGACACCAAGCCAGGTGTGTGTGGCTTTGGGCTCTCACCAGGTCAGGCTGTGAGCTTGGAAATGCACCCTTTGTGGTTATGAGCGTATTGGTTCAGTACAACCTATGTTTCCTAAATTTATGGAGATAAGAATATATACTTGAGTGATAGAAAATTCACTGTGTTGGAAAGCCTTCCTCCCACCCCTTTAAAGACCCAGCGAGCCGAGCTCTGTGTGGGAGGAGATGGTCTGGAAAACATCGAAGGTGATGAGGTTTCAGCTGGCCTTTGAAGGCTCCATTGTAGAATCCAGGCACAGGGATTAGCTTGGCCTGTGGTCAAGAAAGTACACGGTAGTTTTGGAGTTTATATACCCCTGTGGAAGAAGCAGGGATCATCTGCTGCAGGAGATGAGGCTAAGATGGAGGGCTGGGGAGTCAGACAGCAGGGGCCTGACCTGAAGGCCCTGCAATCAATGTGAAATTTTCCTGAAGGAATTCTTCGAAGGTTTTTTGGAACAGGGAAAACACTATGATCACTACGTTTGGGTTTTATTAAGATACTTCGGGTAGAAGGTAAATTTTGAGAGGGATATAGGAGCCTGTCCACATTAGGGCAAACCTGTATTTCTGTTTTCATGACTGGGACTGGGCAGCCAGATCAGGGCAGGGTGAGCAGTTGGTGATCTGTCCTGGGAGCTGGTATACTGAAAATCAAGGAGGCAAGGGCAGAAATGCCCAGAGAAAACTAGTAGGGTACTGTTCTGCTCCTCTGATCTAAGAGGGAAATAAGAGGTTGCTTGTGAGATGTGTGAGATGTGATGGCATTGGAGGTTGGGAAAGTGGAAAAATACTGTAGGACCTGGCCAAGAAAACTACCTGGAGAGGACTAAGAGGAGATTTCACTAGGGGCAGGAAAAGAAGAATGTGTGGGAGAAGCCAGCTCCCTCGCTCTATGGGTTGGCTCATGATCTTAGCGGCTGCCCAGAAGGTGTGGAGAAAATCAAAGGTTCCTTTCTGACATCTTCTCCTTTCCTTCTAGGACCCTGTGTTCACCTGGTTTTCCTTCTACCCCCCCCCCCCCCGCCCCCAACTACTTTGCCCCAGTCTTATTTGGCTAGGTGGGTCCACTCTTCCAGACCTCTAAATGTAGAGGTATCGCTGAGGCCCAGACTCTGAACCCCCTCTGTGTACTTCCACCTCTTGGATGATGTCCTCTGGCATCTTGGTTTTAAATGTCATTGGTAATCTGAGGACGCCCACTACTGATACTGTCTATCAAACGGCCCACTTAATATCTCTACTTGGATATCCAACAGGCATCTCAAACAAGTAAAAGGAATGACTTTTGATTCCCCTTTCATCCTCTGCCAGCCTACTCCTCCCCCATGATTATCCATCTCATAAAATGACAATGCTCTTCATCTTGGAGTCACTCCTAAGTCTGTCTTGTCATCTTTCCCTTCTGAGTCACATTCAATTCATCAGCAGACCCTGTCAGTTCTACCTATGCGTCTCTGTCCTGCCCCTGAGCACCTATCACTCCCAATGACAGCCAGCTCCTAATAAAAGCCGATACAACACTCCTCCCCAGCATTCCTGCAATAGCGCTCGACTCTGTTCTCCAGTGATCATGTCACTCTCCTACTCAAATTCTCCCTCTGGGAATGACTTCCCATCACAGTTAGAACAGAAACTCAATATGGCCCCCTAGGTGCCATCTGAGCTGGCCCTAGTTCCATTTCCTCCCTCCCTTCCTTTCCATCAACTCATCCAACCATCCCCATTTGGAATCCACCTGCCAATGCAGGAGATGCAGGTTTGATCCCTGGGTTAAGAAGATCCCCTGGAGAAGGAAATGGCAGCCCACTTCAGTATTCTTGCCTGGAAAATCCCATGGACAGAGGAACCTGGTGGGCTCAAGTTCGTGGGGTTGCAAAAAATTTGGCATGATTTAGTGACTAAACAACAACAAATATACCAACCACATTTCTCCCCTCACAGTCTCCTGGAAGTTTTTAAAAATTTTATTTTGGAACACTACCTAACACCATGCACAAAAATAAACTTGAAATGGATTAAAGACCTAAACATAAGACCAAACACTATACAACTCTTAGAGGAAAACATCGGAAAAATGCTCTTTGACATAAATCACAGCAAGACCTTATTTGACCCACCTCCTAGAGTAATGAAAATAAAAACAAGAATAAACAAATTCGATCTAATTAAACTTAAAAGCTTCTGAACAACAAAGGAAACCATAAACGAGATGAAAAGAACCCTCAGAATGGGAGAAAATATTTGTAAATGAAGAAATTGACAAAGGATTAATCTCCAAAATTCGCAAACAGCTTATGTAGCTCAATATCAAAACAACAAACAATCCAACCAAAAAATGGGTGGAAGACCTGAGTAGACATTTCTCCAAAGAAGACATGCAGGGCCATGAAAAAGGCCATATACCTTTTCATACAGGTATATGAAAAGATGCTCAACATCACTAATTATTCAGTTCAGTTGCTCAGTCGTGTCCGACTCTTTGTGACCCCATGAATTGCAGCATGCCAGGCCTCCCTGTCCATCACCAACTCCCGAAGTTCACTCAAACTCACGTCCATCAAGTCAGTGATGCCATCCAGCCATCTCATCCTCTGTTGTCCCCTTCTCCTCCTGCCCCCAATCCCTCCCAGCATCAGAGTCTTTTCCAATGAGTCAACTCTTCACATGAGGTGCCCAAAGTACTGGAGTTTCAGCTTTAGCATCATTTCTTCTAAAGAACACCCAGGACTGATCTCCTTTAGGATGGACTGGTTGGATCTCCTTGCAGTCCAAGGGACTCTCAAGAGTCTTCTCCAACACCACAGTTCAAAAGAATCAATTCTTCAGTGCTCAGCTTTTATCACAGTCCAACTCTCACATCCACACATGACTACTGATTATTAGAGAAATGCAAATCAAAACTACAATGAGTTATCACTTCACACTGGTCAGAATGGCCATTATCAAAAAAAAAAAAAAAATTTACAAGCAATAAATGCCGCAGGGGGTGTGGGAAAAAGAACCCTCTTGCACTGTTGGTGAGAATGTATATTGATTCTTCCTGTAATGTTCTAATCCAAGATATTGTCCTGCCTCACTCTTATACTCCATTCAGGTTAAAAGAGCCTTTCCCTGGCCACTCTTATTATTTTCTGTAGCCCTAATCACTATATGAAATTGTATTACTTGCTTACTTTTCACTATATATTTATTCCTTCAGTGAAAATTATCTACCACCAGTAGAACATAAGCCCCAGGAGGAATTTTGCTCCTCACTGATGTAGCTTTGGCACCTAGAAAAGTATCTAGGTAATAGCAGGAACCTGTTGCTTAGTCGCCAACTCATGTCTGACTCTTTTGCAAGCTCATGGACTTTAGCCTGGTACCACTGAGCCACTTGGGAAATCCAGTAGGTATTCAATGAACATTTAGTCAGAGAATGGAAGGCAGCATAGTTGACCCCAAACTGGAAACTGGCAACTGGCAGGGTAGAGACAGCAAAGGTCAAGGGCACTGGGGAGTTGAGGGAGTTGGTGAGAATATAGCTGGCACAGTTGGCCATGGATTCAAAGGTATACACAAAGGGGCAGAGGTCGGGAGCCTGGGTAAACTTGGCGATGGCTGGTGGGGTGGTTGGTGATCAGTAAGTGTGGGCAGAGGGTGGGATGGAAGAAAGGAGCTTAGTCAAAAAAGGAATATTGGAGTTGGAAAATCTGGAGAAAGGAAAATGTGAATACATTATATAATTATGAATTTTTTCAGAACAGGAGCTTTTTTTTTCTTAGCTTTCTTTAAATAGTTTAGCACATACCAGACATTCAATTCATTGGTGAATGAGGACACCCAATCTCCAAGTGCGCATTCTTATTCTGGCTCCTTGGGTTTTCCAAAGACTGCCAACAAGGACATCACGTTCTCTTGCTGTGTTAACGTCTCACAGTCAACAATTCCTTCTACTCATTGCCACATGGGCTCCTCCAACCTCAGAAGAATTTGGGACAATGCAAATCAGGACACCTGAATTGGAGGTAGAAAAATTTGCCCGATGTTGCCCAGAAAGTGGTGTCAGAATCAAGACTCAACCACCTCATGGGCACACTAGTGTTTCTCTGATTCTCCTCAATTTCCGATATTGTAGGATTTCAGATGCATACTAGTTCTAAATGCCTCTGCAGAACCTTTTGAAATTGCCCTTCCAATTTCTGCTGCTCTGAGCTACTCACTCCAACTGCTGAATTACTTCCTCCTTTACTGATGCTACACTTTTGCATACACATCCAGATTCATCTTCTAAATATCTTCTCCTAGCCATGACACTCTGCTGACATGTAGATTTCTTGCACCCAACACAAGTCCTGGTATGCAGGAAGCATGCAGTGAGAGCTTGCTGAATGAACAGTGGTCAATGCAGGGGCAGTGATTCAAGAGAACAGCTAAAAGCCAGATCTTCTGCTCCATGGACCGGACCCCTTGCCTCCCCTCAGGCCAGTTCCACTTCTACCTCTGGAAACCCTTTCAAGCCTCCCCTCCCCTCTTTCCATGTTCTTTCCCTAGTGATGGGTAGGGAAAACAGGCCCAGTATCTCAGGAAAGCAGGGTGGAGTCCTGTGCCGACAGGAGAGAAGAAACATAATCCTTGGGATTTATGCTGATAACGCAGCCTTGCAAAATCATTCCCCCAAACAGGGGGAAGGGTGTTTGTTTTGTCTTGCTTGTTTTGCATCTGTTTCACTGCTGGCAGAACTGAACAGATGGCAAGTCAGTCCATTTCAATGATTTCGTAAGTGTTAACTGAGCTTCACAACTCAGAGGCAAAGGGTACATTCTTAAAGGACAGGGAAGGTCACAAACAAGATCTCTGCAGGTGGCAGTGGGCCTCATATTCACAAAAGTCCTCAATTGCGGACTTTCAAGCTTAACTTCAAATAAGATCGTCTATACTAAAATCCTAGGCACATCATAAAGGGATGGAAAGACGTTTGTGGAAGTTAAAATTGGTGGCCCAATATCAGACTATTTTCAGTATGCTGTGACCTGATTGCGTTCTATGAATCCTGAAATTATCTTGGGCACAGTATAATATTTGCAAACTCCTGTATTACATTCATTAATAGATTAAGTGTAAAAATTTTTCAATGATTTCAATTTCACACATGAAAGAAGGCAGGGAGTCATTTTAAGAGATCAACAAATGACTTCAAAGAGCAGACAATTGTTTTTTTTTTTTCATAAAATTTTGACTATATCCTCTTTATCTTTGTCTCTTTCTCCCTTCTACCAGCTCCTCTCTCCGCTCTTCCTCCAACTGAAATTCAAGCTGAAGTAGATGATGTTCAAGGAACTCCCTGGCCCTAGAAATCCACCAGGAGTGGTGCCAGGAGTCCTGCTCAGTGGCTCCTGTATCATCTACCCTTTTCCCGAGATGAGCGACAGACAGACACAAGGCACAGCTCTGCAGTTGCTCTTCTCCTTCCAGCCTTCGGCTTGGCCATGCTCCAGGTTTAAATTGTGGGGAATGGAAGAATCAACTTGCTGGGCCGGAACTGTGCCCAAGGCCGCTAATAGAGGTATTGCTATTCTGACCCCAGGGCAAAGAGAGTTGTAAACAGAAGCTGGGGGTCAAGAACTGGAAATAGGGGGAATTTTCCTCTTCGGAAATATCTGGACTGTAGGGCAGACACCTTATCTTCTGATGCCCTCATAAGTCATGTATGAGTGTGCTATTGGTCACCACTGCTGGTGGGGAGGAGACATGGGGGAGGGGTGTTGTCTTGGTAATAGCAACTTTGGATAGCACTGTCCTTGACAATGGCATCAGTATATCAGGCATTATGGCATATCTAGTGAGGCTGGCCCTTTCAGCGTAGATATAGGGCCCCTAATATCTCACATGGGCTTTGGTAGCTCATCAAGCAATGGGAGGGGGGTGGTATTCATGAATGAACTGCAGAAGGACACATCAGCCCAGGGAGCTAGAGCTTGTTTATTTATTTTTTAAGCAAATATGGCATTACTGTTACCAAGATGACTGGAGTTGTTGACTGGCACTCACAATTCCCAAAATCATTGAGAAGGAATAAGAGGGGGCTGAAGGTCATTCAAAATAGCTAGTGAGGGACCCATAGAAATGCCACGTTCTGCTAGTATTGCCATCTCTTGTCTACGTTAATGACAAGGGTCTTGGAGGATGGTTAAGGGAGCATCGCTTGCAAGGTTAGAGCCCCATATTTCCAGGTAGAGAATTGTGTTCACGTGCACAGAAGTGAGAAGACTAGGGGAAGAGAGGCTGAATTTAGAGAGACAATCAGTGAGGGACCAGGCAGAGAGGACAGGGTATTCCTGTCTCCTAGGTTGACGAGGTACAGAGGCAGCTGGAGGGGTGGAGGGTGGAGCGGGGGTGGTGATCCTGCAGAATGATTTCCAAAGGTGTCCACTAGATGGCGGCCTCAGTCAGCACATGAGTCTGCAAAGGTTTCTTGGGGAATAGAGGGGGCTCAATGGAAAAATGTCATTTCACAGATGGGAAGGTAGAGGATGGGGAGGCGGGGCGATTCGCTCCGAGCATTATACCAACGACTAGCCCTGTCCCATTCTCCTTGCCTCAGACTTTTAGGGACAATGCAATGACTCTAGGTTCTGCTTCTAGAACTGTAGAAGCGGTTTTTTTTTTTTTTTTTTTAAGAATCAAAATAAGAAGTGCCGATCTGAGCAGATCAATAAGAGGTCATGAGTCTTAGACAGCAGCTACACTGAGGTTCCCTTTGACCTGTGGGATAAAGTTCAAATCTACAGCATGAGTTGTAAGAGATTCCCTATATTGCAGGATTTCCTTCCGTTTATATCTCTATGCTACTTAAACAGCACCATGCAGAGTGTAAGGAGCTTCATGTTCAGAAACCTATGTATTAATGGTCTCTGAACTGCTTCTTTGGGAAGCACTCTCTGACCCATTTAGCAGATTTGAGCATTGCTGGCTCTGTGCCACTGCTTTATCTCCTCTAAACTGTTAAGGATGTAGATTTGGAGGTGGTATTATGGCCGGGGTCCTGAGGACAGATGGGTATGTGGGCATTTCTAACAGTCCCCTGCTAGATGAGTAAGGACTCTCTTGGTTGTGATAGAAATCCAATTAAATCTACCCAAACCACAAAGAAGATATCATTGACATCAGTAAGGGTGCAGGTGCAGCTGGGGGAAGATTGGAATTAAGGATTTCATGATCTCCCTAGAACATTCTCATGGCTCTACTCTGCTGCTTTAAGTGTCAAATTCATCGTGCCCTGCGGAAGGCTGACTTTCTCTATGCATCACTTGTCAATTTCACTACCAGAAAGGAAAAGGCTCTTCTCAACAAAGACTTAACAACAACAAAAAGTGATACTGCAGACGAGGGGTATGTGATCAAAGCAGGGCCAATCATTCCTGTTGGCAAGGAACCAGGTGCCCTGATTGGTCTATCTTGGGTCATGTGTCCATAGCCTATGATTGACAACTTGCTGCTCAAACTGCCTAATTGCAGTAGAGGAGGAGAATTCGTCAAAAGAAAAGTATTGTTACTGAACAAAATTGGTATTTTGTGGGGGAGGAAGGATGCTGAGCAAGTGAGAATAGATCTCTACTCCTCAGCTCCCCAGGGACCCAAAGGACACATTTAGGAAAAGTAGACAAAGTGTCGCTTCTATTAGCTAGGTCAAGGACATGTAAACCTGAAACAGAGACCCGAATTATGCACAAGGCTTGGATTTGAGGTTTAAGTAGAACCAGTGCCCTACCCCATCAAGTCAAAAGTCATAGATCAGTAATCGATGTGCTCAGAAAAAGCAGAGCTTCAAACTACAAGGAAGAATTTAATGAAGTTACCCACACAGTGGGCTTCCCTGGTGGCTCAGTGGAAAAGAATCTGCTTGCAATGCAGGAGACCTGGGTTCGATCCCTGGGTTGGGAAGATTCCCTGGAGGAGGAAATGGCAACCCACTCCAATATTCTTGCCTGGGAAATCCCATGGACAGAGGAGCCTGGCAGGCTACAGTCCATGGGGTCACAAAGAGTTGGACATGAGTGAATGACTAAACCACCACCACCCACACAATAAAGATCACAACACTTCCTGAAGGCCTCTCTCGTTCCAAGTCACAGAAGCTGTGCACTGGGTCAGGAACCCCCAGGAGGCCCAGTTCTTCCCCAACTAGTGAGTGAGACACAATTGACATCTCAGCCATCAGGGTAGATAACAAATCCTCCCGGGTGGTGAGTAGGGTTAGGAAAAAGCAGGCTGATTAGTGGAACTCTTTACTCTGCATTTACTCACTTTCATTTCTGCTGGCCCAGTGAGCTCAAGGTTATGGTTTTCACTCATGGCTCTGGTCAACCAGGAATGAGACAACCTCCTTCAGTGGGGGAGAGCAGCAGTCATCAAGGGAAACCTCTGAGGCTATGCCCTAACACTGACCACTAATTTTTATAAACTCTTGGGACTAGAGAAACAAGCAGTTCTGTTGTTGATTCTAGAAACATCTCAAATGAATAGAATAAGACATTTTAGCCTCAAATCAGAGAGTTACCAAAGGTTAACCTCCTATTGTATTTCCCAACCAAATAATTACAAGCCTATGACAAACCTAAGACAGCATATTAAAAAGCAGGGACATTACTGACAAAGGTTTGTCTAGTCAAAGCTATATTTTTTTCCAGTAGTCATGTATAATGTGAGAGTTGGACCATAAAGAAACCTGAGCACTGAAGAACTGATGCTTTTAACTGTGGTATTGGAGAAGACTCTTGAGAGTCCCTTGGACAGAAAGGAGGTCAAAGCAGTCAATCCTAAAGGAAATAAATCATGAATATTCATTGAAAGGACTGATGCTGAAGCTCCAATACTTTGGCCACGTGATGCAAAGAACTGACTCATTAGAAAAGACCCTGATGCTGGGAAGGATTGAGGGCAGGAGGAGAAGGGGACAACTGAGGATAAGATGGTTGGATGGCATCACTGACGCAATGGACATGAGTTTGAGCAAGCTCCAGGAGTTGATGATGGACAGGGAAGCCTGGTGTGCTGCAGTCCATGGGGTCACAAAGAGTCGGACACGACTGAGCGACTGAACTGATAGAAAAATCTAGAGCAGCAAAGTTCACTAGAGCAGCAAAGTAACACATGTACAATGGCCACAATATAGAAATGGTCCCAAATTGAAACCATATGAATCCCCACCCTTTATTAAATTCCCTCAGAGATATTTAAGTTCTAGCAACAAACTCTCCCTTTCTTTGTTGCCATGGAGAAAACAGAATCTCTCATCCCTGGGGGAAATTAAAAGTCTCAGAGAAATTAGAAGCAAGTCTCATTGTAATTTTCTAATTTATCTCAATCAACTAGAGACGGCCTCGCTGTGTTGATTCTGTTTACATCCCTGCATGTGCCACTCACCTTTCTCGGGGCCTTTTCTGCCCTGGGAGGTGGTCCCTGGAAACTGCACCATTGGAGGTCCCTTGCTTGCCGGCTCCTCGTTAGGTTCAGCCAGTGAGTGCCGTTGACAGACTGGAGGAGGGGAAAAGAGATTGGAATATTTCCTCCAGCTTTCTCCCTGCTTTGGGACACATTTCCGGCAGTGGCTGTTTACCTAAACAACTGTAGGTTTCTATCTGGCAGCCCCTTCTCCCCAGTTCTCTGTCTCACGGGGCTAAGATAACATTTTTTCCTCTCCTTTCTTATTTCAGGGTATCACCAGATTCCTTCGGTTGACAGCCTTGGGTAGCTCAACCTCCCTGTTGATTCTCTTGATTCTGTCCATACCTCGGATAGTCCCTTTAAGTACATCCTCTTCCTTCAATCCGTTGGTGTCGCATCCTGGTGCTTGCTGTGATCTTGATTTCGCACTTCAGTACCTGGTACCAGGCAGCCTAGGTCCTTCTCTAGCAGCAGGACTCTGGGATGTCTTCCAGCAATGTAAATGGAGTCATTTCCGCACCCGCCTTGTTGAATTAATTCCAACTTGAAGTCTCATCTGTTCCCCTTTCCCAAAGTTCCAAAGGGTAATAAGACACAGGGATGTCATAGAACCAATCCTAGATCCATGCCATTTAGGTACAATAGCAGTCTCTAAACAAGAGTGATGTTTCCAGAACACAGTGCTTATTACAGTCTCTAGACCCACATTGCTGTTGCCAGCTGTCGACACTAACACAGACGAAGTGCTACCTGGGGGGAATTGGGGTAGACAAGAAAGCAAAAAGAGAAGAGGAAATCTGAGTTTCAGCTTCAGGGATGCCAGAGCGCTCGTCAATAATGCTGTTCACCAAATATTTATCCATCTTTCCCATTCCTGGTTCCTTGTGGTTGGTTAGGGTGTTATGACATGACTAGTTTAGCCAATGAATCTTGAGTCGGAATGACTGGGAGTGATGTGTGCCTGTCTGTAGCCAAGCATTGACCATCTGGTGTGAGACTCCCCAGGAGAGCTCTTTGCTTCTGGTGACATGAGCTGTCCAGTTCCAAAATTTTAGAACCTTCACCAGTCTGGGTCCCTGAGTGACTATGATGAGAACTACCAAGTTAATCCATTATGAACATGATGTATGACAGAAAAATACATCTTTAAGCCACCAAAATGGAGAGATTGTGTGTTATTACAGTACAATCTAGCTTGTGTGTGTGCTCAGCCACTCAGTCATGTCCAGCGTTTTGCAACTCCAGGTACTGTGGCCCACCAGGGTCCTCTGTCCATGGAATTTTCCAGGCAAGAATGCTGGAGTGAGTTATCATTTCCTTCTCCAGGAGATCTTCCTGGCCCAGGGATCAGACCTGCTTCTCTTGCGCCTTCTACTTTGGCAGGAAAGTTCTTAACCACTGTGACCCCTGGGAAGCCCAAACAATCTAGCTTGTCCTAATTCAAAATTTTTAATATAGTAGTAGTCCAGTGAACTCAGTGACCTTTGCCACTTCTTTCCAAACCTTGCAGAACCCCCACTTGAAGAGCTACAGAACCTGTCCCCTTGCTTATGCTCAAAAAACCCAATGCAATGCATCAGGCTCTCAGGACCATACTCTTTCCTTAGCCTTTGGATCCCCAGGCCATGGCTGACTTTACTACACCAAAGGCAGCACCCAATCTCTCTTTTCTACCAGTTTGCTAGCAGCATTGGTTCCCCACTTGTGAAGCAAAAAATATCCTGAGAAGCATCTAAAAATGAGTATTTTGAGATGAGGGAGGAACAGTTGTGATGGCAGAAGCCATTCTACCCAGAAAGATTAAAGGGCTTGTTTGGAATTGCACTTTCTCTGGCCCAGGCCATCCCTGCCCTCTCCAGGTGGAGTAAGATTAGTCAGCAGAGACTCATAACAGGTGCAGCTACTTCCACAATTTAATGTCTCAGAGAGAGTCTCCTCTGACCTTAGGATTTCCCTGAACCCCTGCATTTCTAATGCAGACCATGATCCAAGAACCAGTCATATACTAGAGACTGTTAGCCACTCAGTCGTGTCCAACTCTTTGCAACCCCAGGGACTGTAGCCCACCAGAGTCCTCTGTCCATGGGATTCTTCAGGCAAGAATACTGGAGTGGGTTGCCATTTCCTTCTCCAGGGGATCTTCCCAACCCAGGGGTCAAACCTGGGTCTCCTGCATGGCAGGCAGATTCTTTACCATCTGAGCCGCCAGGGAAGACCACTAGAGACCATAACCTTCTATTAATAACAATGGAATGATTGGTTCCCAGATTCTGTGAACGTACCCACTTTGTCTGCCATGACTGTCCAAATGTTATAAGCGGAGGAGGAGGAGTTTAATAACACTAGGTGGCATTTCCATGGGACTCTAGAGTGTCAGTGATTCCTCCAGTCCACAATGTTCCTTAGAGAAGCACAAGGAACAGGAGCTGAAATGAAAAGCATAGCAATTATTCCTTGATTGCTAGCTGGACTAGGGCCTCCTCCTCTGACACTTACTCTTTGCTAGGTAGGAGGGTCAAGGAGGATGGTAGCCAGCTTCCAATATGACCCGCAATGATTCCCATCTAATGATACCCAGACTCAAACACCCCCAATGATTCCCATGCCTAGTGATATCCACAGTCTTGTGTCATCTCCTCCCACCTTGTATCAGGATTGGTCTGTGTGATTAACGGCATGCAGCCATAGCCACCTCTAGTTATAAAAGACATTGAAGCGTTGTTTTGGGTTCTCTCTCCCTTTTGGATCACTTACTCTAGAAGAAGCCAGTTGCCATGTATTTTGAAACCAGAGAGAGCCCTATGGACAGAGAGGCCCCTGTGGTCCTCTTTCCAACAGCCTGGGAGGAACCAAGGCCTGCCAACACCCACGTGAGTGAGCTTGGTAGCAGCTTCTCCAGCATCAGAAGCCGGGTGCCCTGGTCAGCAGCTGACTGTCACCTCGTGGGCTGGAACTACCAAGCTAAGCCACTCCCAAATTCCTGGCCCTTAGAAACTATACAACATGTTGTTTGTCCTTTTAATCTAACTTCTGCAGTATTTTGGTACATAGCAATCAATAACTAATAAAAAGCCAGTGGCTGTCTGAACCCTGGGACCTCTCCAAGCCTCTGGTGGCCTACATTGTACCAGAATTTGAAGCAACATTCAGCCTCTTGGTTTTGCCTTCTGGAATTGGGCACCGTGACCTTGGGCACTAATAGACATGACCAACCCATCAACTCTGTCTATCCATTTGGAAGCAGAGGGGCAAGACAATAGGAAGGGAATGGTGATACATCCTGTGATGGAGAAAGGAGGCTGTTTGAGATTTCTTTTATTCATACCTATGCAAATGTTTCTTTTTATTGTCTGTGTAATGTCTTGTTGTTGGCTGAGCTGGGCTTTTCTCATTGTGCAGATTACGCCTCCACTTCCTCTCTCCCAAACATACCTGACTAAGCACATAGATACCAGATGACAGATTCCGCTTTGGAAATTGGGGGAGCAGTTTTGGCAGGAAAGGAAAGTCTAAGGAGCAAGTGTAAACAAAGGTAGCACGAGGTCTGAGCCCCACAGTCACAGTGACAGAGGTTGGACCTGCTTTTTGGGAGAGACTGTGATACACAGGCAGTGGCACCCCACTCCAGTACTCTTGCCTGGAGAATCCCATGGACGGGGGAGCCTGGTGGGCTGCAGTCCGTGGGGTCGCTAGGAGTTGGACATGACTGAGCAACTTCACTTTCACTTTTCACTTTCATGCACTGGAGAAGGACATGGCAGCCCACTCCAGTGTTCTTGCCTGGAGAATCCCAGGGACAGGGGAGCCTGGTGGGCTGCTGTCTCTGGGGTCGCACAGAGTCGGACACGACTGAAGTGACTTAGCAGCAGCAGTGATACAGAGTGAAGCTCTGGGCCCATGAGAACCACCTTCGACTGAGAGAGGAAGCTTTTCTCCCTCGTGGTGCTGTTAACCCAGGAACTCATGTATCTCCAGGTGGGGAAAACCCAGGATGCATGCCTCTAGTAGTGGTGGGTCACTGTCCCTTTGCAGACAGAGACAGGGTCAAGTTAGATTAAACCATCGCAGGTAGAGAACTGACACCCACCTGGAGCTAGGTGTCTAAAACTCCCATTCTAGCAGCTGAATGGAAGAGAAGCACAGGGCAAGATAAGGATGAGGGGTTGCCCAGCGCCCCATGCCTTCCCTAGAAGTGCCACCTGCCCAGCACCTCAGTGTGTTCACCAGCTGCGAAGTCCTTTGAACCTCAACATTTAAAGGTCTTTTGGCTGTTTCATTATGTGGGTAGGATTGATTGAATCATTGGTCATTGGTGATTGGAACTCAATCTCCTGCCCTTCTTCCTTCCCTGGAGGTTGAGGGGTGGGGCTGAAGCCTTCAACCTTCTTATCACGTGGTTGGTTTTTGTGACAACTAGTCCCATCCTAAAGCTATCTAGTGACCTCTCCTCCACAAAAAAAGTCAAATATTTATTATGCTACAGCAAGAGACTTTAGAATAAAGTGACAGATTTGGGGCGACTTTTGCTAGTACCCAGAAGTCATAGTGTTGAAACTCTAGCTCCCTGCCCCAGCTCTGCAAAATGGGCTGCTCCAGTTGTAGGCACATCCTACAGGTGAGCTCTCTCATCACATGGGAGAGGGAGGGAGCCAGAGACAGGACATGTTTTCCCAAAGGAGTCACTTCAGGCAGAACTGAACTCTCAAAAGTGCCTCCCACTACCTGCTCAGGGGCGACTTCAAGCAATGTCTCAGGTGAAGTTTCCTATGCACTAGGCTAAACCTAAGGTATGGGAAAAATACAGACTATTCCCTTGAATGCTTAATATTTTTCACTAGGAGTCTTGAAGCATGAAAACAAAAATGAGAATGTGAAACGTATAAGCAAATGATCCTTGGCTCCAGGAAAAATCAGACTAAGCATATTTTGATTTCAGTATTATAAAGGCAATTAAATTACCTTTATATTGCCTTTATAATACTGGAAATACCCCTGCAGGAAAACTATAATTTTCCTTTTAAGAGGTGGTTTTATTTTTTTGTCCTTATTCAGTTTTAAAGATCTTGAGTTGAAAGCCCCTTTACTAATACCAAAACCTACTGATGGTTTCTTGGCATATTTGCCTGGATAAAACTGATCACATTGCATTTCCCATGCAGCCATATTGTACATCGAGGGAACCAAGTCTGTGTTGGCTGTAGGAGGCTACAGGCAGGAGTTGGTCTCATTCTTCTCTAGGAGTCGAACTGTCTTCATAAGAAAAGGGGACTTCCCTGGTAGTCCAGTGGTTAAGAATCCACCTTGCAATGCAAAGAACATGGGTTCTGTCCCTGGGCAGGGAACTAAGATTCCCCCATGCCAGGGAGCAGCTAAGCCCACATGCCACAACCTCTGAGCCCACGCTCTAGAGCCACAACTAGAGAGTCTGTGTGCCACAACAGAAGATGCCATGTGTCCCAACTAAGACCCGATGCTGCCAATTAAGTAAATATAAAAAAATAAAGACAAGGTGGGGTGCACTGAAGTGAAAGAACTGAAGTTATGTTACTTATTTTAGCAATTTTCTGCAAAGCAAAATATCCTGGAAGCAAACAAAACAGTTCTTAAAGATGTGCCTTATGCTGTTTCAATGCACACAAGCTTCTCCAAAACTAAAATGCACCAATAAATGAGTTGCTTGTTACTTTCCACACCTGGGGAATTGCACAGGGCGATGGTAATATACCTCGTCCCAAGTATGGCAGTTGGTAATGGCAGTTTTCATATGCTTGCGAACAGTTGAGATGAAAGTCAAAAGTACTTCAATCTTGTACTCTTTTTTTTTTTTGTATCTGCAAAGTTCTGTATGTGATTCTTTTACTCACTAAAAGACTGTAGTTTTTAATACGTGATTTGTAAAACTTAATTCTTGTTTGAGGATTTTTAAAAAACGTTTACATTTTTGCCCTCCAAATCTTGCTTTTATTGTTTATAAGGAGGCAGTCAGGACACTGAAATATCAAGATGTTTTTAAAAATTAAAGGGAACAAGGCCATAAAAATTTCTTTTAAGTCAGGCATGAAATGCCTGGTACATTTGGGTCACACGCATCTGATTCTACATCAGACAATGGCTTATTAAATGCTGTCTGGGTATAGACACCAAATATTTTGCATATTCAAGAATATTCAATCCGCTATTTGACTGCTGAATGTTTACCTATTGGGATTTAGCTTCCTCATTTGTCAATTGAGAGTCTTAGATAAGACTTCTAAGGCCAGTTTTAAAAAACACTTTAAAGATTAGAGCTTCCAGCTTCTCAGTCAACTGTTTAATAGTATCATCTCTATTAGCTAGGGTCAGGTTCTCAAATTTGGCCTCACACTGCAATCACTTGGGAAGTTTTAAAGCATCTGAAAGCCCAGACATCATCCAAAATAAATGACTTGCTCTGGAATCTTTCAGTTCCTCCACAAACAGATGCTGAGACAAAGACACTGGAATTGCCTACTTCTTGTAACTAATCCCCTATGTTTATAGCTCAGCTACTTCTGCATATTTAAATGTGATGCTCTCAGATAGAAATAAGCATTGTCTTCCATCACAGAGAATGTTTCAGTGCTCAGATATCTGAACTAAACACCTTTAATTGTCTATAATACTCAAAGGGGTTCTTGAACTTTAGACTTTATATAAAGACAAGAGAATGGCTTTATAAATTGCAAATATTTCATAATATGCACAGTCACTCAATCATGTTTGGAACAAGTAGGCGTGAATAAATTTAATGTGGCTGGTAGGCTGCAATATTAAGCTTAGTTTACAAACATAATTTCAAGCTACAGATGCATGGCGTGAACCTAGTATGGCTGATCGTTTGCACTAGGAAATCGATTAATCCCAGGCAAGCCCTCCCCTTTCTCAGCTGGGTGGGTTTATTGGCTGATCCTCCTCTGAGCCCATGCTGTTCCAGATCTTCTACAGGTCTATGTTAAATCCTTTGTTACCGTGCACAAGACAGGCAGGAGGTGAACTTTGCACATATAAGTGATTATTTACACACATCCACACATATAAAATAGATCACTGCTCAGCTTGCATCAGCTGTGTTTTCATAGTCCTAGTTATTTGCAATTTGCTAACTCAACCCCGTGATTTAGAACATAATTTACTTCCCTTTAATGTACTGTATGAAATGAATGACAGCCATAAGTAATGGTGTTTCTGAACCGTGGCTTTCATCTGGGGGCGAAAAGACCACTTTTTGACTAACTACTGTCTGAAAGCCTTCCCTGCTGGGCCGGACGTTAGTGGACATTTACTGAAGACTGACCTTTGAAAGGTTCATTCAGGGGCCACTGTGACGGGTACCACCACAGCACACGTGGACAACCTACAGCATACATGGTGGGTTTCGGGGGAGTCACTTGTTTTCTCAGAACCAGTTGGAAAGCAAACACCAGCGATCAAGCTAGAATCCTAATTGCTGGTAGTGCTGAACTGGAGACTGTGGCTTGGATCTGAATCTGTTTCATTAAGATCCTCCCCGCTCCAGCTCTGCAAGTCTAGACCTTACACCCCCAGCAGACAGACTAGGCATACAGAGCAGATACTGCTGCTGCTAAGTCACTTCAGTCGTGTCCGACTCTGTGCGATCCCATAGACGGCAGCCCACCCGGCTTCCCCGACCCTGGGATTCTCCAGGCAAGAACACTGGAGTGGGTTGCCATTTCCCTCTCCAATGCAGCAAAGTGAAAAGTGAAAGTGAAGTTGCTCAGTCATGTCTGACTCTTAGCGATCCCATGGACTACAGCCTACCAGGCTCCTCTGTCCATGGGATTTTCCAGGCAAGAGTACTGGAGTGGGGTGCCAGAGCAGATACACCTGCCCACAATCACTGGGTGGAATATATGATCTGAACACAGGATGGGCCCTGGGTCGGCTGACCAACTCCACCCATGGATGAGGTTGGTCAGCCTGTCTTAGGAGGCTTCTAGGTGTGAAAAAAGAGGGAAAACTATTCTAGGTAAAAGCGCTGAGACAGTGACTCTACCCCACTAGTGAAGCGTGGCCCGTGGATGTCGGATTCTGACCTACTATACTAGCCATTCTCCTCCCACAGAGGAATGAGGTGTGCTGAAGGGTATTAGTCAGTCCTCTGTCCTCATGCTCCCTCAGGGAGGTGGAAAGGAGGTCCCTTCTTTCATGGTCCATGCATGTGGTGCTCTTATGCCCGTTCTCCCCTGATCATAAGTCTACTATGCAGGTAGACCTATTAAATCTCTTTCAAGTCACCTCATGTCTTTGTCTCCTGGGGTCATGCCCCTAGCCCAGGCCGCCAAAATGCTGGGATCACCACCAGAGCCTCATGTGCAAACTTTTCTTCATTTGCCCCTCTACATCCTTCCCTGGGCCCCAGGAGGCTGACCCCCACAGGCCGCGTCTCTGAGGTTTTCATGACATCTGTCTTCTGGTTTGATTAGGCTAGCGGGAAGCATGGACTGAGCTCATAGGGGAGGGTCTTCCTTCTGTTCCCCTCACGGCATTGGCTGCATTCTTCTGCAGTCCCAGCTTCTGTTAGATGGCCGCTCTTCTATGACTCCAACTCTCTCCCTTTGAGCTTTCAGGCTTGGTATAATAAAGGCTCCCACTAGTGCTAGTCTCCAGGTGCTGCACCATCCTTTCTGGGTTGTGTAAACAGTCTTTCATCAACTTTTCGTCAATAACACCCTATAATTGTGTCACATGTTTCCCATGGTAAGCTGAGACACCCTCTAAATGGTCCCCTTGCAACACACCCCTATAATCTACTCTGCACACAATGGCCCAGAACCATTTTTCTAAAAGGCAACCCTGCTACTTTCCTCCTGATTAGCACACACCAACATGATTCAGTGTCCTCAGGCTCAAGTCCAAACTCCTACAAGATCCTGCGTGATCTGTTCTCATGTTTCCTCTTGCCATCGTCCCTCTTTCTTCTTTCAGTCCAGCCAGAAAGTTTAGAGCTGCTCAAAACCTCCTCGTCTTGACCGTTTACACACACAGCTGTCTCCCATCGTCCACGGCTTTGCTTTCTGTAGTTTCAGTTCCCCATGGTCCACTGTGGTCCGAAAACACATGAGATGAAGGGTTCCAGAAGTAAACAATTCATAAGCTTGGAATTGCAGCCATTCTGACTTGTGTGATGAAACCTCGCGCCATTCTGCTGTATCCTGCTTGGCATGGGACTCATTCCCTTGGCCAGCGTGATCGTGCTGTGCCTGCTACCCACCCATCAGTCACTTAGCAGCCATCTGGGTTATGGGACTGACTGTCGTGGTATCACATTCACACAACTTTTATTCCAATATATTAGTGTCACTGTTCTATTATTGTTGTTAATGTCTTACTGTGCCTAGTTTATAAATTAAACTGACACGTGTATATATGCAGAGAAAAAACTATAGTCTATATAGGGTTTGGTACTCTGGTTGAAGGCATCTACTGGGGCGGGGGGTGGGGGCAGGTCTTGGAATGTATCTCCCATGGTTAAAGAGGGACAATTGCACTGCCTTCTGCCTGAAACATGCCCTCTTTTTCAAGTATCTCTTATCCCTGAGCCCCGCAATTCCAACTCTTTATCTGGATGAATTCTACTTGTACCTTAGGTCTTTGCTTGACTGTCGCCTCTTCTCCCGTTAACAGTCTGGTTTAGAGATTTGGTTTTCATGGAACTGGTTTATTTGCCCTTGTGTCCCAGCAAACTGTGACTTCCCTGCCTTCCTGAGGTCTCATTCATACCATCCTGCTTCCAGTCTCAGGAACAATGCCTGGGAAAGGGACAGGATGGTCAACAGGTCAGTAACGATGACACTTGTTCACTGGTTTTTGGTTTTTTTTTTTTCTGCAGAAATTATCTCCTGCTCAGTCTGCAACTGTGGTATACAACTAAGAACCTTATAAGGAAAGGAATGATACAGGAACTCTCAGGCTGAGAGGGATCCTATAAAAAGAACAACAAATAGAATGATTCTCTGGCTTCAGGTCACCCTACTCTCAGGGCTTAATGCTAATGAATGGTGCACATCCATGTTTCTTTTAAAATTCATTTTCAATTGGGGAATAATTGCTTTAGAATGTTGTGTTGGTTTCTGCCATACAATAACATGAACCAGCTGTGAATATACACACATTACTTTCCTCTTGATCCTCCCTGCCACCCCTCTAGGTTGTCATAGAGCACCAGGTTGAGCTCCCTGAGCTATACAGCGACGTTCCACTCACTATCTGTGTTACACATTGCGGTGTGTATATTTTGACACTCCTCTACTCTCACAGTTGGTCCCACCCTCTCCATGCCCCATCTGTGCCCACAGTCCATTCTCTGTCTGTGTGTCTACTCCTGCCCTGCAAATAGGTTCATCGGTACCATTTTTTCCAGATTCCATACATAGGCATTAATATTTATTTGTTTTTCTCTTTCTGACATACTTCACTCTGTATGACAGGCTCTAGGTTCACCCACCTCCATATTTTAACTCAACCTCTGGATGTTTGAGAATCTGTCCACACATACAGCCCTCTTTTCAAATATAATCACAATAGAACCAGTCCCGTATGTTTTTTAAAAAAGTCAATCTCACATAGAATTGGATTATGGATTAGCTGTAATCTTGGTTTACAAAGCATTCATCATCAACCCATGACTGACTTGGCATTTAGCTATTTTACTAATATAATACTTATAGTCTCCACCTTCCCCTCTCCCCGAGTCACCTACATCTAACAATGCAGATTCACCCATCCCCTGTCCTCGTTCTTCCTGCTTCAGGGAACCACCATCCTGAATCTTGGGTTGATTACTTTTCTACTTTTCTGCTTTCTTTTTATTACCACTATTGGCATAAAGAGTCTATGTTTGCATTTTAGTATTTTTAATTTTATAAAAAGGCATCTTGATATAATTTTCTATACTAAAAAATAATCCTTTGGATTGTTTCACTTTACTTACTTGGTTAAAGTTCATATGTATGGTTATATGTCACTGCGTTTATTTTGTTCTTTCTGCTGAATAATTGCCCACAGTAAATATATCGTAATTTATTCATTCTCCTTCAGGGGACAGGCATTTGGATGGTTTCCAAAGCCACTGGGAATAACAGTGCTATGAACAGTCTTTTACATGTCTCCTGTTGTGTGTGTATCAGTCAGAATAAGGTATAATTTGCTACAGTAACAATCTTTAAAATCTAAGCCTTAAAACACCAAAGGTTTATTTCTCACCATGCTATGTCTCTTTGTTGTCAAGAAGAAAGGCTCTGCTTATTATAATCACTTAAGGACCTAGGCTGACAAAATGGTCACCGCTTCAAACGTTGACGGTAGGTATGCCAGAGGGAGAAAAGGGACCCCTGGATGTTTTGGCATCAGCAATTCAGGGCTCCGGTATTGTAGTCACATATCACTTCCACTTAGAACTAGACCTGTGGGCCACCTGGGCTTCCCTTGTAGCTCAGTTGGTAAAGAATCTGCCTGCAGTGCAGGAGACCTGGGTTCAATTCCTGGGTCAGGAAGATCCCCTGGAGAAATGGACCACCGAATCACAAGAGACCAGGAAGTTTTTCTTCTCGGAAGAGCTTTTGGAGATAATGTCCAACACTTTACAACCCAGTCACCCCCGTCCTGTGTGTATATGCAAAGAATTTTGCACACTGTGGTATTTATTAATGCTATCTTCCAAAGTGACTGTACCAAATTAGACTTCCACTTGCATGATAAGAAATTTTGTGAATGCATAGCATTTCCAACTCTTAGTATTGTTATATTTCAAGACTTCTTTTTTTTTTGCCAATTGAATGGATATAAAACGGTGTTTTGCTGTGATCTTAATTTGTACTTTTTGGATCACTGATGACTGTCTTGTTTTATTGGTTATGTATCTTTCATCTTTTGTGAAATACCCATTTATATCTTTGCCTATTTGCTATTTACTTGTAGGACCTCTTCATATATACTGAATATTAGTATTTAATAATTAGTATGTATTACAGAAATCTCTGTTTGTAAACTGTTTTTTTCACTTTAATGAAAAAGTCTTAATTTTAGCATAGTCAGGTTTCTCAAGTTTTCTGTCATGGTAAATGCTCTTCCTGTTTTAAGAAAAATTTCCAAAGTTTTTTTCCAAGTTTCAAAAAATGAAACTTTACAACTCTCAGGAAATAAGTGAAAATTTTTAATTCATGTAAAGTTACTGGATGCATATGTGTTTGAGACTTGTGTGAAGTACAGTTCAATTTGATTTTACTACACATAGTTAAAATTTGGGCAGGGGGGATACTTGTTGAAAGATTGTTCCTTCACCTATAACATGACATACTACTGTCATGCAGTGTTTCTGGGGGTCCCAATTCTATTTCATTTGTCTATTTGTCCATTTTTTTTTCAGTTACCAGCCAGTTTAAATTAATGTAGCATCATGCTTAGTAATTATATCTGATATGGAAACTCCCCCCTCCTCCCTTTTTTGGGAGATTATTTACCATTCCATATAAAATTTGCAATCATCTTATTGAGTTTTATAAAACCCCAGCATTAAGCTTTCAATCAAACATGATGTAACTCTCTAATTGTTTAAATCTTTCAAAATATTTATGTTTATATGGGTGTTACCTCTTTTTGTTGGATTTATTCTTAAATCCTTTATATTCTCTGATAGTGCTGTAAATGGTTTCTTCTCTTCAACTACATTTTCCAATTGTTCAATGCTGGTATCTAGAAATACAACCAGACTTCTTAATATATGTTGTTTCTAAAGTGCTGCACTCAATATGCCAGAAAATTTGGAACACTCAGCAGTGGCCACAGGACTGGAAAAGGTCAGTCTTCATTCCAGTCCCAAAGAAGGGCAATGCCAAAGAATGTTCAAGCAACTGCACAATTGCACTCATTTCACATGCTAGCAAAGTAATATGCAAAATTCTCCAAGCTAGGCTTCAACAGTACATGAACCAAGAACTTCCAGATATTCAAGCTGGATTTAGAAAAGGCAGAGGAACCACAGAACAAATTGCCAACATCCATTGGATCATAGAAAAAGCAAGGGAATTCCAGAAAAACATCTACTTCTGCTTCATTGACTATGCTAAAGCCTTTGACTCCATGGATCACAATAAACTGGAAAATTCTTCAAGAGATAGGAATACCAGACCACCTTACTTGCCTCCTGCGAAGCCTATATGCAGTTCAAGAAGCAACAATTAGAACTGGACATGGAACAATGGACTGGTTCCAAATTGGGAAAGGAGTATGTCAAGGCTGTATATTGTCACTCTGCTTATTTAACTTATATACTGAGTAGATTATGAGAAATGCTGGGCTGGATGAAGCACAAACTGGAAATATCAGGAGATATTTCTGGAATGCCAGGAGAAATATCAATAATCTCAGATATGCAGATGACACCACCCTTATGGAAGAAAGCGAAGAGGAACTAAAGAACCTCTTGATGAAAGTGAAAGAGGAGGGTGAAAAAGTTGTCTTAGAGCTCAACATTCACAAAATTAATATCATGGCATCTGGTCCCATCACTTCATGGCAAGTAGGTGAGGAATCAATGGAAACAGTGACAGGTTTTATCTTCCTGGGTTCCAAAATCACTGCAGATAGTGACTGCATCTATGAAATTAAAAAACGCTTGCTCATTGGAAGAAAAGTTATGACAAATCCAGAGAGCATATTAAAAAGCAGAGATGTTACTTTGCTGACAAAGGTCCATGTAGTCAAAGTTATGGTTTTTCCAGTGGTCATGTATGGATGTGACAGTTGGACCATAAAGAAGGCTGAGCACTGAAAAATTGATGCCATTAAACTGTGGTGTTGAAGACTTTTGAGAGTCCCTTAGACAGCAAGAAGATCAAACCAGTCCATCCTAAAGGAAATCAACCCTGAATATTCATTGGAAGGACTGATGTTGAAACTGCAGCTCCAATACTTTGGCTACCTGATGCAAAGAGCCTACTTATTAGAAAAGACCCTGATGCTGGAAAAGATTGAAGGCAGGAGAAGGGGGTGACTGAGGATGAGATGGTTGGATGAAATACCCGATTCAATGGACATGACTTTGAGCGAGCTCTGGGAGATGGTGAAGGGCAGGGAAGGCTGGTGTTCTGCAGTCCATGGGGTTGCAAAGAGTTGGAACGACTAGTGACTGAGCAACAACAATATATAGATTACCTTCTACAGTCAATGACGTTTTAATTCCTCCTTTCCAGTCCTTATGCCTATATTTTTCTTGTCTTATTACACTGGCTGAGACTGTCAATATAATGTTGAACAAGTTTGTGAAATTTTTTGTTTCATTTCTAATTTTAAAATAAATGCTTTTAATATTCCATTTAAAAATTTTCAATCACAAATGGCTACAGAACATTATGACATGCTTTATTATGAGCTTTTTAGATAATTGTCATGAACTCTGAGGGTTTGAGATTTTAATCCCCATGCAAGCTAGTCAGTGCGCCTACCATGGCTTTATAGACTCTGGCAAAAGACATGAGGCTCTTATTAGAAATAAGGGACTACTATTCATGGTGCGCAAGAAGCATTATATTCATGCTAACATCATATCCCCTTGCCTCTCAATACCTCTAGGAACAACACAGGGCAGTAAAGGTGAATGATGCACATGCAGTGGATTTGCATTATCGCTGAGAAAACCCAAATCTTTTGAAATAGGCTACAAGCAAATCTATCCAACATTTGGTCTGAAGTGAGACATTATCTTTATCATACTGGAGAATGAAAAGTCTGTCATCTGCTTCAAAAAGACAATATCTTTCAACCTATTTACACAATGATCTTGAAGAAATGGGAGGTCTTGAAGGTCACAGGAGTTTCTGCTCACAAAAGATGCATAAATGTAAGATCCATAGAGGATTGTCTCTCAATATTTTCTGTTAACCTCGTATGATGCGGATTGTACTTGAAAGTGAAAGTCGCTCCGCCGTGTCCAACTCTTTGCAACTCCATGGGTTACACAGTCCCTGGAACTCTCTAGGCCAGAATACCAGAGTGGGTAGCCTTTTCCTTCTCCAGGGGATCGTCCCAATCCAGGGATCAAATCCAGGTCTCCAACATTGCATGTGGATTCTTTACCAGCTGAGCCACAAGAGAAGCCCAAGAATACTGGAGTGGATCCTATCCCTTCTCCAGGGGATCCTTCTAACCCAGGAATCAAACTGGGGTCTCCTGCATTGCAGGCGGATTCTTTACCAGCTGAGCTATCAGGGAAGCCCGGATTGTATTTATGTGTTTTCTAATATTAAGTGAGAGTTTTCTCCCTTTCCTCTTTTGGCATTTCCTGCTTTAACTTTGCCAGTGCTCATCTTGGAGGAAGGAGTTAATGTTGGTTAGTTCAGCATATTGGTGGCTTTTCATCCTTCAACATGGCTTCAAAAGTTCTCTTTACCTACAAGCTTGTGTGAGGGGGTCAAAGTGTATTCCCCACCCAACTCCAGATGGGAATTAAGGCTTATAACATTCAGTGACCAGCCCAGAGACCAGGATGATTTTCACAGTCACGTCACCCCATTCGAGGTCTGGGCTGGCTCTTCTGACCTTCCACCTGCATCACCCTTCTCCTACTTTCCCACTCACCCTCAAGGAGCACACAGCTTGTCAGGAACCATACTTCTGTCAACTTCCTCTCTTGCTAACCCATGGCTGTCAAGATCATACCTCCTCTTAGGCAGTTTTAATGAAATTCCCTACACAGGCTACATAAAATACAAAATAACCATCATGAGGCTCTGCCCCAAGCAGGTTTCCTGAGACATGTACCAGGCTCAGTTGGATGAGAATGAAACCAAGACATGAATAGGCAAGTAACCATTAGATAAGTTCAAGCCTATTGATCTCCATTGCATGATTCTTCCTATCTGTCCAGAACCCTCAAGCTGCAAAACCCTCCTTAATCTGCATTCAACAGCCCAATATTTTTTCATCTTTTCCTCCTTCTCCCTTTCAAAGCTTGTCAATCCCTTATTTTACCTTAATAGCATAAAGAACCATCTATACTGCTAGGAATAATAGACCCTGGTAGATTTAAGATCTTCCCCTCTAATATAGGTATTTTATCTACCTTATTTTAAAATACTCATAATTCCATAAGAGTGTTGAAAATATTTAGAGGTAAGTAGGTACCTTCGAGAAGTATATGTTAGGGGTTAATTTTTTCTTCTTCCCTAGCATTGATTCTGAGGTGCTAGAAACTACTGGCGTGAGAGAGACAGCCTAAGAACAAGGATAGACAGGAAGAGTATTTGGGGCTTTTATCACACCTGCAGGTACCAGAGATGGGAACTACCACATCTGTGCAGAGGCAAGAGCTGCAGAAACAATGTGGTTTCCCATCTCTAGACCCCTAAGGATGCTCACTCTAATTTTGCACAAATCTTCTGTCCTTTCACATCTGACGATCCTCCTGGCTTGACAGACATGGGAAAGGACATGGAAGGAGGGATGCAGAGATCTAAACAGTAGTCTGGAGCTATTAACTCAGGCTTTTTGGGTTTGTCATCACTGTGTGGGTGCCTCCCCTCACCAAATACCCTGTTTCTCATGGAAGTGGGTAGGGAGGAGGGGAAGATCAGTTTTAGATATGTATCATTGAAAAGGTCATTTTCTGATTTCCTAAAGCCTTTGCACGGAGAAGGCAATGGCACCCCACTCCAGTACTCTTGCCTGGAAAATCTCCTGGATGGAGGAGCCTGGTGGGCTGCAGTCCACGGGGTCGCTAAGAGTCGGACACGACTGAGCAACTTCACTTTCCCTTTTCACTTTCATGCATTGGAGAGGGAGGTGGCAACCCACTCCAGTGTTCTTGCCTGGAGAATCCCAGGGACGGGGGAGCCTGGTGGGCTGCCGTCTGTGGGGTCGCACAGAGTCGGCCACGACTGAAGCGACTTCGCAGCAGCAGCAGCAGAGCCGTTGCAACCATGTCAGAATTCCAGCCATGCCCAAGATATGGCACGCAGCCACTCCCCGCCCCACACCCCCCAGGTGTATCCACACACCTCTCCCTCTACTTAAATTCCTTTCCCCACTTAATCTAGGTAATGCCTTTCTCCCTCTAAATCCAGTCTCACTGTCACCTATGAAGTTGCCAGTAATGACCTCTCCATTCTGACCCCCTTCCTAAGAGGGTGGCTTTGAATACGCTCTTTGTTACTAACTAGAAGCACCCACAAAGTGTCAGGTGTGATGCACCATCATGCTGCTTAACTGCTTTCCTGGTGGCTCAGACGGTAAAGAAACTGCCTTCAATGTGGGAGACCTGGGCTCAATCCCTGGGTTGGGAAGATCCCTTGGAGAAGGGAATGGCTACTCATTCCATGTTCTCTCTCTCTCTCTTTTTTTTAACTTATCTTTTTATTGAAGGATAATTGCTGTACAGAATTTTGTTGTTTTCTGTCAAACCTCAGCATGTATCAGCCATGGATATACATATATCCCCTCCCTTTTGAACCTCCCTCCCATCTCCCTCCCCATCTCACCCCTCTAGGTTGATACAGAGTCCCTGTTTGAGTTTCCTGAGCCATAGATACGGCAAATTCCCGTTGGCTATCTATTTTACATATGGTAATATAAGTTTCCATGTTACTCTTTCCATACATCTCACCCTCTCTTCCCCTCTCCCCATGTCCATAAGTCTGTTCTCCATGTCTGTTTCTCCACTGCTGCCCTGTAAATAAATTCTTCAGTACCATTTTTCTAGATTCCGTATGTGTGTGTTGGAATACAATATTTATCTTTCTTTTTCTGACTCACTTCACTCTGTATAATAGATTCTAGGTTCACCCACCTCATCAGAACTAACTCAAATGCGTTCCTTTTTATGGCTGAGTAATATTCCATTGTGTGTATGTACCACTACTTCTTCATCCATTCATCTGTTGATGGACATCTAGGCTGCTTCCATGGTCTAGCTATTGTAAATAGTGCTGCAATGAACAATGGGATGGGAGAAGGCAATGGGACCCCACTCCAGTACTCTTGGCTGGAAAATTCCATGGACGGAGGAGCCTGGTGGGCTGCAGTCCATGGGGTCGCTAGGAGTTGGACACGACTGAGCAACTTCACTTTATTTTTTCACTTTCATGCATTGGAGAAGGAAATGGCAACCCACTCCAGTGTTCTTGCCTAGAGAATCCCAGGGACAGGGGAGCCTGGTGGGTTGCCGTCTATGGGGTCGCACAGAGTCGGACACGACTGAAGCGACTTAGCAGCAGCAGTAGCAGAACAATGGGATACATGTGTCTTTTTCAATTTCAGTTTCCTCAGGGTATATGCCTAGGAGTGGGATTGCTGGGTCATATGGTGATTTTATTCCTAGTTTTTAAAGGAATCTCCATTCCATCTTCCAGAATGGCTATATCAATTTACATTCCCACCAACAGTGCAAGAGCACTCCCTTTTCTCCACACCCTCTCCAGCATTTATTGTTTGTAGACTTTTTCATAATGGCCATTCTGACTAGTGTGAGGTGACATCTCATTGTGCTTTTGATTTGCATTTCTCTAATGACGAGCAATGTTGAGCATCTTTTCATGTGTTTGTTAGCCATCTATATGTCTTTTTTGGAGAAATGTCTGTTTAGGTCTTTTTCCCACTTTTTGATTGTCCCCCCCCCCCCCCCCCCCGGCCGGTATCGAGGTGTATGAGCTGCTTGCATATTTTGGAAATTAATTGTCAGTTGTTTCACTTGCTATTATTTTCTCCCATTCTGAGGGTTGTCTTTTCACCCTGCTTATAGTTTCCTTCATTGTGCAAAGCTTTTAAGTTTAATCAGGTCCCACTTGTTTGTTTTTATTTCCATTACTCTAGGCCGTGGATCATAGAGGATCTTGCTTTATGTCATTGAGTGTTCTGCCTATGTTTTCCTCTTAGAGTTTTATAGTTTCTGGTCTTACATTTAGGCCTTTAATCCATTTTGAGTTTATCTTTGTGTATGGTGTTAGGAAGTGTTCTAATTTCATTCTTTTACATTTAGCTGTCCAGTTTTCCCAGCACCATTTATTGTAGAGGCTCTTTGTGCCATTGTATACTCTTGCCTCCTTTGTCAAAAATAAGGTACCCATAGGTGCATGGGTTTATTTCTGGGCTTTCTATCTTGTTCCATTGGTCTATATTTCTATTTTTGTGCCAGTACAATACTCGCTTGATAACTGTAGCTTTGTAGTATAATCTGAATTCAGGAAGGTTGATTCCTCCAGGTCCATTCTTTCTCAAGACTGCTTTGGTTATTTGGGGCTTTTGTGTTTCCACATGAATTGTGAAATTTTTTGTTCTAGTTCTGTGGAAAATGCCATTGGTAATTTGATAAGGATCACATTGAATCTGTAGGTTGCATTTGGTAGTATAGTCATTTTCACACTTTTGATTCTTCCTACATGGAATCTCTCTCCATCTGTTTATATCATCTTAGATTTCTTTCATAAGTGTCTTATAATTTTCTGTGTACAGTTCTTTTGTCTCCTTAGGTAAGTTTATTCCTAGATATTTAATTCTTTTAAGTTGCAGTGGTGAACGGGATTGAGTCCTTAGTTTTTCTGGTTTTTCATTGTTAGTATATAGAAATAAAAGTGATTTCTGTGTATTGATTTTGTATCCTGCGACTTTGCTAAATTCACTGATTAGCTTTAGTACTTTTCTGATACTATCTTTAAGGTTTTCTATGTACAGTATCATGTCATCTGCAAACAGTGAGAGCTTTACTATTTCTTTTCTGATCTGGATTCCTTTTATTTCTTTTTCTTCTCTGATTACTGTAGCTAGGACTTCCAGAACTATGTTGAATAATAGTGGTGCAAGTGGACACCCTTGTCTTGTTCCTGAACTTAGGGGGATGCTTTCAGTTTTTCACCATTGAGAATAATGTTTGCTGTAGGCTTATCATATATGGCCTTTACTATGTTGAGGCAGGTTCCTTCTATGTCCATTTTTTGGAAGAGTTTTAATCATAAATGGGTGCTGAATTTTGTCAAAGGCTTTTTCTGCATCTATTGAGATTTTCATATAGTTTTTATCTTTCAGTTTGTTAATATGGTGTATCACATTGATTAATTTGAGTATATTGAAGAATCCTTGCATTCCTGGAATAAACCCAACTTGATCATGGTGTATGAGCTTTTTGATGTGTTGATGAATTCTGTTTGCTAACATTTTTGTTGAGGATTTTTGCATCTGTGTTCATCAGTGATATTGGCCTGTAGTTTTCTTTTTTTAAGTTGTCTTTGCCTGGTTTTGGTATCAGGGTGATGGTGGCCTCATAGAGTGAGTTTTTTTTGGAAACCATTTTAGAAGGATAGGCATTAGCTCTTCTCTAAATGTTTGATAGAATTCTCCTGTGAAGCTGTCTGGTCCTGGACTTTTGATTTTTGGCAGATTTTTTAAATCACATCTTCAATTTCAGTGCTTGTAATTGGGTTGTTCATAATTTCTATTTCTTCCTGGTTCAGTCTTGAAAGATTGAACTTTTCTAAGAATCTGTCAATTTCTTCCAGGCTATCCATTTTATTGCCATATATTTGTTCATAATAGTCTCTTATAATCCATTGTATTTCTTCATTGTCTATTGTAACCTCTTTTTCATTTCTAATTTTGTTGATTTGATTCTTTTTTCTTGATGAGTCTGTCTAAAGGTTTGTCAATTTTATCTTCTCAAAGAACCAGCTTTTAGTTTTATTAGTCTTTACTATTTTTTCTTTTATTTCTTGTTGCTTCTTTCTGCTCTGATCTTTCTTTCCTTTTACTAATTTTTTGGGTTTTTTTTGTTGTTGTTGTTCTTCTTTTTCCATTTGTTTTAGGTGTAAAGTTAGGTTGTCTATTCAATGTTTTTCTTGTTTCTTGAGGTAGGACTGTGTTGCTATGAACTTCCCTCTTAGAACTGCTTTCACTGCATCCCATAGGTTTTGAGTTGTCCTGTTTTCTTTGTCATTTGTTTCTAGAAATTTTATAATTTCCCTTTTGCTTTCTTCAGTAATCTGTTGGTTATTTAGAAACGTGTTGTTTAATGTCCATGTGTTTGTGTTTCTTACACTTTTTTTTTTTGTAATTGATATCTAGCATTGATATATAGTGTTGGGTCACAAATCAAACCTCAGTAAATTTAAGAAAATGAAATCATATCAAGCATCTTGTCTGACCACAAGATGTGGTCTATCCCAGGAAATGTTCCATGTGCACTTGAGAAGAAGGTGTGTTCTTCTGCATTTGGATGGAATGTCCTGAAGATATCAAGGAGATCCAGCTCATCTAGTGTATCCTTTAAGACATGAGGTGCTAATCCTGTCTGCAAATGACCGGGTTTGTAGTTTTGTTTTGTTTGTTGTTTAGATGAGGGGTCCCGCACAGGGTGGTACTGGTGGTTGCCAGGTCTTGGATTCATATGGTTTTCTTTGTGTGAGTTCTCACTGTTTGATACTCCCTAGGGTTAATTCTCTGGTAGTCTAGGGTCTTGGAGTCAGTGCTCCCACTCCAAAGGCTCATTCCTGATCTCTGTCAGGAATGAAGATTCTGCAAGTGATTTGTTGTGGTATTAAGCAAGAGTAAAACAAATATCCAAAAATAAGAAACCAAAGATGAACCCCAAATGACAATTACAAAATCAGGCAAATAATAATTAAAATAAGGGAATATACACATATACATATACACCTATGAGCAAAGTCAAAACGGTCCAACAAAAATAAAGTACAATAGACTGACCCAGTGAATAAATAAAAAATTATGTTTACCAGTTAAGAACAAAACTAACTAAAGCACGAAGTGGAAAACAAAACTACAAACCTAAAGCAAGGTGCTAAGTGGGGAATAAAGCAATGAAACAAAACTAACAAATTTATTGAGAGGAAAGGAAAGAAACAATACATATGCAAAGTTAAATAGAGGTAGATGAAGATTTATATACATTAAAGATTAACTCCAAGGGGAAAAGAACAGTAGGAAAGGCAGAGGAATAAATGTAGAAAAATATAATAGATTAAAAAAATTAAAAGTTATTTTATAAAAAAGAGGGAAAAAGGAAGAAGAAAAAAGGGAAAAAAAAAAAAAGGAAAACTCCCCAGAACTGCAAAAGCCCAACACAGAGACGGGGGTTTATGACAACAATAAAAAATGTGACTGAGGTGGGAAAAAAAGCTCAAAAGCTTAGATTTCACAGTGCCAATAAAATAAAAAACTACAACAGAGAGGGGGGAAAAAAAAGAAAAAATCCAAAATAATCTACAGAACAAGTCAAAACATAAAAATAACAAATGTTTTTCATGAGTCACTGCTGTCAGAGTCCTTTCCCTCGATGGGAGTCACCTCCCTAGGATGCCCTCCAGCACTGCGCTGATCTGTGGACCGGCTGTGGGGGCAGCTCAGATTCTAATCTGGTCCTACTCCTGTGTGTTCTTGCCTCCAGTGTCCACAGCTATCAGAACTAGTGCATTTTCTTTTCTGGGAGCTCTCCATGACCTTTTATACATTCCATAGACACAGAGTCTGCCTAGTTGATCATGTGGATTTAATCTGCAGCTTGTACAGCTGATGGGAAGGTTTTGGGCCTTCTTCCTTAGTCATACTGTCCCTGGGTTTCAACTGTGGTTTTATTTCTACCTCTGCATGTGGGTCATTCACTGGGGTTTACTCCTGAGGCTGCCCTGGAGGACTTGGGTTTGCACCTGTGAGGGCCAGGTGTGGAGGTGGTGCGGCTGCTTGGGTCACAGGGGTTCTGGCAGCACCAGGTACTCAGGGGAGTTGGCAGCTAGGGCAGCAGGAAATACAGTGCTCTAGAAGGGTGTGGCAACCAGCATTGGCCAATACACTCCAGTATTCTTGCTTGGAGAACCACCCCCCCTACACCCGCCGCCTGACAGAGAAGCCTGGCAGATCACAGTCTACAGGGTCGCAGAGTCAGACACTACTGAAGTGATCCTATGCACATAGATGCAAGAGAGTTTTTGCCTGTGGCAGCTCTGCCCCAGTGAGAGTTGAGTGTGAAGGTGGTGCAGCTGCTTGGCTTGCGGGGACCCTGGCGGCGCCAAGTGTGCAGGGACACGGACTGCCTCCGCTGCAGGAGTTATGGGCCTATCAGAGTCTTTTTTCGAGCCTCTTGTAGCTTGGTGATCAGAAGGCTTCTTTGGCCAGTCTTTCTCTGTAGCTCTGCCGTTCAAGCAATTAGAGGGCTCCCTTGCCTGCGGTCCTGTTGTTTGGCGCATCAGGCACATAAAGGGGCGCCCTGGGTGGGGTCCGGGTCTGTGGTTCACTGTGTCAGGCATTTGATGGGCCAGCCTCTCTATTGTTAAGCTGCCAATGCTGACGTGTGGGGGGAGAGAGGCTATGGTGATGGCTCAACCCGCTATGCATGACTCAGCAGTATCATCTTGCTTCCATGGCTGCCTGGCTTTCCTCCACAGGCATTTCCCACCACAATCTCCTCCCTCACACCCCCTCCATCTGTCTCTCCACCGTCAACAGCAGCCTTCACCCTGGGATTGCTCCACAATCTCTAAACTCAAGCTCCCAGCTGCTGCACCTTCCAAGGGATCTGTGTCCCTGTCTGGGGTACGTGTGGCTGCAGCAAGGACTGTCTGAGTCTCATTCCATTTAGGCTGCCATAGATCAGCAGTTTCAAACTCTCAGCCTTAAATGTTTCTCCTCTGACTCAGACAATTGCCTTGATGTGGTGGTCGGACCCCTGCTTCAGTTCCCCCACCCACCGAGGGCAGGTCCAATCCTACTAACGCTCCTGTCTTTCCCCCTAGTTCCTTCATCCTACTGAGTTTTGTGTGGGTCTATGTGTTCTTTTCCACTGTTCAGGTCCTCCTGTCCGCTCTCAGCTGGTGTTCTGCGTGCACTTCCATGTCTGAAGGTGTATTCCTGATGTATCCGAGGAGAGAGATGTACTCCACGTCCACCTAGTCCTCCGCCATCTTGTTCTCCCCCCACGCCCACTTCATATTCTTGCCTGGATAATTCCATGGACAGAGGAGCCTGGTGGGCTGCAGTCCATGAGGTCACAAAGAACTGGACCTGACTGAGCAACTAACACTTTCACTCCCTTTCTAAGCGGGATTTCTGGGAAGCAAGGCATCCCTTTCTCTCTCTCTCCCCGGTGCCTAGCACAGCAGCATTCTATCCATTTGTTTAGAGGACATTTCCCCAGCAGCCAGGGGGCTGTGTCTCTCCTTGTCAGGGTTCCTCGTCTATCAGACTGATGGTGACGACAGGTCCACTGTGACTGCCATTGTGTGGCAGGGCACCCTCGCCTGGTAAACAGCCCCTCCACAAATCAACAGCCTTCCTCCTAATGGGAGTTCTCCTAGCGGGAGCCATCTGTTTTGGTTGGGATCTTGACTGATATTTATAACTTTATAAAATATGTTTATATTTCCATACAAATTGTGAAATTATTTGTTCTAGCTCTGTGAAGAATACTGTTGGTAGCTTGATAGGGATTGCATTGAATCTATAAATTGCTTTGGGTAGTATACTCATTTTCACTATATTGATTCAAGAGCGACACTGCCCACAGACCAAGTCACATCCCCTCCGCCCCCCTGGCATTTACCCTGGTGTCTTCTGAGCTCACCGTCAACACCCAGGGAAGAGCATGAAGAAAGAAAGAGTCCTGGTGTTCCTGAGTCTACACCTGAGGGTTTGAGGAAGAGCTGAACTTGAGTGATTATGTAGAAATTATGAGAGTAATTTACATTTAAAATAAATTTTTAAATTTACACAGTTTAAAAAAAAATAAAAAATAAAATATGTTTATAAGTACAGTTTATATAATGTCATTATAAATATGTTTTTTGGGTTTCATAGCTTAATATTTTATTACTACACTGGTACAATTTTTCTTCTGAAAATTGATGGATTGTGGTAAAGAATCCACCTGCCAATGCAGAAGACACAAGAGACACAGGTTCAATCCCTGGGTCAGGAAGATCCCCAGGGAGTAGAAAATGGCTACCCACTCCGGTATTCTTGCCTGGATAATTCCATGGATAGAGGAGCTTGGCAGGCTACAGTCCATGGGGTCACAAAGAGTCAGACACGGCTGAGCATGTGCACACATGCACGCACACACATGGGGGGTGGGGCCTGTGATCATACATTGGCATCTTGGAGAAAATAGAGGATGAGAAGCCACTTGGTCTTTAAAGGGGATGCTAACCCCTGCCCCGGGCACAGGCAGCCCTGCTTCTTGGCTGGTGAGCAGCTTGTACTGGAACCCACTAAGCAAGGGCAGAGCCACATGCAGTCTCTGGTTTGACAGAGGACTGGGCACCCAGTGGCTGGCTGGCTGAGCGCAGGCACCCCCACCCAGGTTCTGTGTGGCAAGGCTGCGGAGCACCAGCCCAGCCCAGCACAGGCCAGTGCCCTGGGCCATGCGAGGGAGAGAAGCAGGTCTGCTCAGCCGCAGTCACGGACTGTGCAGCCTGCAGGCAGTTTGCTTCCCTCTGAGGTCTCATCTGTGGGGGACCCACAGCCATCTGAACGGTGCTGACATCCTTGTTAAATATTTAAACTTCATTTGCTGGAGCAGCAGGGAAGATGCAATTAGATTTTACAGGAAAAGATGCTTCCGAGAGCTAGTTCGTGCTGCATCAGGGGACCCTGTACTCTCCCTTCCGTGGGGCAGCATCCTCCGGGAGCCTTTGATTCCTCTCAGACTAGGTTAACAGTTCGCTTGGGATGGGAGCCTGGCTGAAGGAGAGGCTGTGAGTCCTGATGGGGATGGGAAAGGGCTAGAGAAGGAGAGGACCGCATGCTAGACAGGACGGGAAGAGAAAGTGTTGAGCCTGCAGGACAGAGGATGAGATGTGTAGGAAAATAGGTGCTCGCATTTGGGCTGAATAGTAGTAGATACTTATCAGTGTTTTAAAATTCATAAAACACTCTCATATTCATTCTTATTGAATCAACAGAACTAAGAGGTCAGATTACCAGTTGTAAATACAATGAGCATAGAGTTTGGGGAAAATTTCCCCAGAGTCTCAAAGCTGGTCCTCCCATTCAAGTCTGATGACACCTCTCTCTGGGCCATAATATCAGACCCTCAGCCTCACAGGGTCCAACTCTGTCACATTCTCCAGCCACTGCTGTCACATTCTGCCTAGAAGTTCCTCTCACTCCTGACCCCTGCAGGCAAAGCTGGAAGCATGGGCACCAAGCAGTTGATGTCCAAATGGGCATCAGGGAAGAAGAAAACAAGGAGGAGCTATGACAGAAAAACTCATGTGAAGACAGAGACTGGAGTGATGTAGCCACAAGCCAAGGAACACCTGGAGTCACCAGGGCTCCTTAACTAACGAAAGAAGGGGGCCAGGAAATAAATGCTCTTCAACTTTGCCCCTGGGATGGATGATTCTGGGGATCCTGACATAGTTCCTAGAGTCTCAGGAAAGCACACTTTCATCATCCACGTCTGTGACCAGTTTGATGAATAACACATGCTTACCTTGGGATCCCTTCTTTTCTTGTTGCTAAATCTGTTTCCTCACTCAACCTCTTGGACTCACTTCTACAACTGAATTGCCTACACATAAGCCCTTGCTTTAGGCTTCCATTTGAGTCTCTCGAGCTAGGACCATCATAATTCCTTCTTCCACAGGTGCAAGTGGTAGGGGTGGGAGCAGGACTGATATAGATGGTTTGCTAATTACTACCTACTCGCCCCTGACCCCCACCCACCCCGAGGCTGCTGTAACAAGTTACTGAAAACTTTGAGGCCTAAAATAACAAATTTATTCTCATTAGTTCTGCAGGCCAGAAGTTCAAATCAAGGGCCACACTACTTCTGAAGCTATATACAGGACCCAGTATAGGGGACCCAGGTTCAACCCCTGGGTTGGAAAGATCCCATGGAGAAGAGAATGGCTATCCACTCCAGTATTCTTGCCTGGAGAATCCCATGGACAGAGGAACCTGGTGGGCTATAGTACATAGGGTCACAAATAGTCAGACATGACTGAGAGACTGTTTCATTTTCAAATAAGGTTACATTTTCTCAGGTTCTGTGGGTTGGGATTTTGACATATTTGGGGGGCATTGTTTTCCCTATTATACAATGCCTTTGCAGAAAATGTGGGGATATATAGGCACCTTGAGCTGAGAATACACAGAAGAACTGTACAAAAAAGATCTTCACGACCCAGATAATCACGACGGTGTGATCACTCACCTAGAGCCAGACATTCTGGAATATGAAGTCAAGTGGGCCTTAGGAAGCATCACTATGAACAAAGCTAGTGGAGGTGATGGAATTCCAATTGAGCTATTTCAAATCCTGAAAGATGATGCTGTGAAAGTGCTGCACTCAATATGCCAGCAAATTTGGAAAACTCAGCAGTGGCCACAGGACTAGAAAAGGTCAGTTTTCATTCCAATCCCAAAGAAAGGCAACGCCAAAGAATGCTTAAACTACCGCACAATTGCACTCATCTCACACACTAGTAATATATGAACCATGAACTTACAGATATTAAAGCTGGTTTTAGAAAAGGCAGAGGAACCAGAGATCAAATTGCCAACATCTGCTGGATCATTGAAAAAGCAAGAGAGTTCCAGAAAAACATCTATTTCTGCCTATTCACTATGCCAAAGCCTTTGACTGTGTGGATCACAATACACTATGGAAAATTCTGAAAGAGATGGGAATACCAGACCACCTGACCTGCCTCTTGAGAAATCTGTATGCAGGTCAGGAAGCAACAGTTAGAACTGGACATAGAACAGACTGGTTTCAAATAGAAAAAGGAGTATGTCAAGGCTCTATATCGTCACCCTACTTATTTAACTTACATACAGAGTATATCAAGAGAAATGCTGGGCTGGAGGAAGCACAAGCTGGAATCAAGATTGCCAGGAGAAATATCAATAATGTCTCAGATATGCGGATGACACCACCCTTATGGCAGAAAGTGAAGAAGAACTAAAAAGCCTCTTGATGAAAGTGAAAGGGGAGAGTGAAAAAGTTGGCTTAAAGCTCAATATTCAGAAAACGAAGATCATGGCATCTGGTCCCACCACTTCATGGGAAATAGATGGGGAAACAGTGGAAACAGTGGCTGACTTTATTTTTCTGGGCTCCAAAATCACCACAGATGGTGATTACAGCCATGAAATTAAAAGACACTTACTCCTTGGAAGGAAAGTTATGACCAACCTAGATAGCATATTCAAAAGCAGAGACATTACTCTGCCAACAAAGGTCCGGCTAGTCAAGGCTATGGTTTTTCCAGTGGTCATGTATGGATGTGAGAGTTGGACTGTGAAGAAAGCTGAGCGCCGAAGAATTGATGCTTTTGAACTGTGGTGATGGAGAAGACTCTTGAGAGTCCCTCAGACTGCAAGGAGATCAAACCAGTTCATCCTAAAGGAGATCAGTCCTGGGTATTCATTGGAAGGACTGATGCTGAAGCTGAAACTCCAATACTTTGGCCACCTGATGTGAAGAGCTGATTCATTGGAAAAGACCCTGATGTTGGGAAAGATTGAGGGCAGGAGGAGAAGGGGACAACAGAGGATGAGATGGTTGGGTGGCATCACCGACTCAATGGACATGGGTTTGAGTGGACTCTGGGAGTTGGTAATGGACAGGGAGGCCTGAAGTGCTGCGGTTCATGGGGTCCCAAAGAGTAGGACACGACTGAGCAACTGAACTGAACTGAGCTGAGAATCTCAGGATCTGAAAACCTAGAACAGAAGTCAGGCAAAGAGAAGGTGCAAGCGTAGAAAAAGAGCTAGAGGGAGAAGAGCCTAGTGGTACAGTGTGCAGTAGTGGCCAAAATGCAAGGCTGAGAAGCTAGATGTAACCAGTGTGTGGGTACCTCTCATGGTACCTAGGCAGGTTGTGTAAATCAGAACCAGGCCCCAACAAGCTGACTCTTAAAACAAATTTCAAAGGTAACTAGATCTCATCCAGGTAACTTTGCACCTTCATGGAAAATGGAATGCACAGGTCTTGGAGTATAGCAGACTAGATCTGGTAATTCAAAATTATCTAGATCTCAATTAACTAGATCTCAAAATCCATGCTCTAAAGGAAGTACAAGTTTTCCAGGTTTGGTCCAGAGAAGAGTACAAGATTGAGAGGCTGCATGGAAGGAAAAGAAATGAATAGGCTCTATGTATTGGCTGTGTAGGCACTAGGCACTCAGATATCTGAGTCTAATTAAAAATGCTCAACAACTAGGTATTTTGAAAGTAATGAACACAGATTATAGGCACATCTGCTATGTACTCTATGCTGCTGCTGCTGCTAAGTCGCTTCAGTCGTGTCCGACTCTGTGCGACTCCATAGACGGCAGCCCACCAGACTTCCCCATCCCTGGGATTCTCCAGGCAAGAACACTGGAGTGGGTTGCCATTTCCTTCTCCAATGCATGAAAGTGAAAAGTGAAAGTGAAGTTGGAAAATCATAAATGTTGCTTGTAGTAAAATCAACCTGAAAAAGCCACTATTATATTTAATGCTTGCAAAAATGAAGTTGCATTGTTTTTTAATTATATCTTATATTTTCATATGTCAAAGTACATCAGCATTTTTTCATGATGGTAGAACATTCTATTGTATAGAGCTACCATAATTTAATCACATTGCCAAGTATTTAAATTGTAATTTTGTGTATTTTTTCCTATTATAAGCAGTACAATGATTGCTTTTAAATACTTGTCTAATGACATTAATTTTCAAGAGTAGAATTTGCTAGGTTAAAAGGGTATGTGTATTTTTTTCCTTTCAAGCCTAATTTTCTTTTATCAGTCAGATGAGGTCTGAAGGTGTACAACCCAATAACTTTTGACAAAAGTGTACACCTACTCAAGACATAAATCATTTGACTCACCTAAGAAAGTTCCCTCAACATGCTCTTTTAGCAGTCAACCCCTAACCCTACCTTTCATAGGCAAACACTATTCTGATTTCTTTCCTATTAGCTTTGCCTCTCCTTGAACTTCTTAAATACGGAATCATACGGTTTCTCTTTTGTGTCCGACTTCTTTCAATGAACCTGTTTTTCAGATTCAGCCATAGTGTCTTATGCATCCACAGATCATTCTTTTTTACTTTTATATTTATGCATTTATTGTAATTTTTATTTCACTGTAGAAAAAAATGCTGTAATTTGTCTTCTGCTGATTTAATATCATTGTTATTTTCAAAAAGATTTATTTACTTGGAGCTGCACCGGGTCTATGTTGCTGCTCATGAGCATTCTCCAGCTGCAGAGCGGGGGCTCCTCCTGGGCTTCTCACTGCAGCGGCTTCTCTTGCTGTGGAGCATGGGCTCTAGATGCGTGGGCTCAGTGGTTGTTGCACACGGGCTTAGCTGCCCCACAGCACGTGGAATCTTCCTGGACCAGGGATTGAACATGTGTCCCCTGCACTGGCAGGTGGGATTCTAAGCCACTGGATCAGCAGGGAAGCCCCATATTGTTGTTATTTTTATTGTACTGTATGACTATACAGTCAATCCTCCATGTATGTGGATTTTGCATCCACAGAGTCAACCAACTTTGGTTTGAAAATTTTTGAAAAAAAAAAACAAAAAACAAAAAACAATTCCCGAAAGTCCTAAAAAGCAAAACTTGAAATTGTGTGCTGGCAACTATTTACATAGATTTTACACTGTATTTGCAACTATTTACATAGCATTTATGTTGCATTAGGTATTAAAAGTAACCTGGAGAAGGCAATGGCACCCCACTCCAGTACTCTTGCCTGGAAAATCCCATGGATGGAGGAGCCTGGTAGGCTGCAGTCCATGGGGTCGGTAAGAGTTGTACGTGACTGAGTGACTTCACTTTCACGCATTGGAGAAGGAAATGGCAACCAACTCCAGTATTCTTGCTGCAAAAATCCCATGGACAGAGGAGCCTGGTGGGTTACAGTCCATAGGGTGCCACAGAGTCAGACAGGACTGAGCACACATGCATGCACATCCTTCACTTTAAATCATCTCTGCTGCTGCTAAGTCACTTCAGTCGTGTCCGACTCTGCGACGCCATAGACAGCAGCCCACCAGGCTCCCCCGTCCCTGGGATTCTCCAGGCAAGAACATTGGAGTGGGTTGCCATTTCCTTCTCCAGGGGATCTTTCTGACCCAGAGACTGAACCCACATCTCCTAGATTCTTTACCACTGAGTCAACTGGGAAGCTGGAGAGCGTGCATAGGTTATGTGCAAATATCACACCATTTTATAGAAGGATTTTGAGCATCCATAGATGTTGGTATGCATGGGGCTTGTGGGACCAGTCTCCCCACAGCTACCAAGGGATGACTGTACCACAGTCCCATCATTCTGATTTACAGAGAGGGTACAGGAAAATGGTTAAGTCCTAGAATGCCAGGGTCTAAAAGATCCCCACATCTTTGCCCCTGAAAAGTTGGAGATGATTTAATGCCCAAGGGGTTGGGGATTTTCTTGGTACAATTCTGTCAGGTCTCTGAGAGACTCTGGAAGCTTTAGGTTAATCATCACTCATTTACGACTTCCTTCTGATCAAGACAGGGAGTGGAAGAGAGGCTTGGGAAGATGTAAGGGTTTGGCTTTTGGATAATAGTGTTTCTCCCTGCCTGGTAATTTAACAACTCCAATACTCCCAGGGGCAGTAACTCTGGAGGAGGTCGGTTAATTACTGCCAGACTTCAGAATAAAATTTCCCCAAGACCCCCGTTTTCTGAGCTGCAGTTCATACCAATTAAAAGTTTAATCCAGTGGGACTCTTTCCTGGCAAATTAACATCGTGGACTTTGATGAACTGATGCTTTTAATAGACTATGGTATTTTGGTGGACTTAAGTCACAGCTGTTGCTCCTCTCCCCAGTGAGGTTAGCAAGGCTAGGTCTGGGGGATTTGGGTCATTGGTACCAGGTGAACCAGAGCTGTGAGGGTGAAGGAGAGTGAAGTTTGGTTAGGAACAGTCCTTTCATTGGGCTCATTCATTTTTGACCAACCTATTTATGATCAGAAGCAGCTGACAGGAATTCAATTATTCTGTAGGAGTTCATTCAATCATTGGAGTTCTTATAATGCCAGACACTGGGGACAGGAAGATAAATATGACTGTTTCTATCTCCAGGAGCTAAGAATTCAGAGGGAAAAAGACCTCAAACACCCTCCTACCCCCATATACACATGTTCACACCCCAAATCATGCCCCACTGCCTGATTTCATAGTTATGCCTATGAATCAAAGCTTTATATCTAGAATGTTCTGGTTAAAAATCTACTACAATGGACACATTCTAAGTGTCACTCTGTTTTTCTCCTGGGAATTTTAACAAGTACTATGGTATACCTAGCTTCCCTCATGGCTCAATGGTAAAGAATCCGCCCGCCAAAGCAGGAGACTTTGGTTCAATCCCTGGGTAGCGAAGATCCCTTTGAGAAGGAAAGGGCAGCCCACTCCAGTATTCTTGCCACAAAAATCCTATGGACAGAGGAGCCTGGAGGGCTACAGTCCATGGGATCACAAGAAGAATTTAACATGACTTAGCAACTAAACAACAATGGTATACCTGCTCTTACCAGCACTGGGGGGTAGAGAGTACAGAAGCAAGGGGAACTCTGCTTAAGAGTCACTATCCTTTTAGTCTGGAGGATGGCCTCTTAAAATCTAGAATATTGGATTGCCTTAACTTCAGATGGGGACCTATCTCCAAATTATTTCTGGGCTCCTCTAAGTACAATCAGATACCAGGAGATTGGGTTGATAATTAGATTGGAAGAGCTCATAGAATTCCGGTTGTCAGACTTTATATCATTTTTAATAGCAGCGTCCATTTTCCAAATCAAAAATCAGACTTGGGTCTAAAGTCATATGTTTCCTGCTGCTACAACTTCATCCCATTCCTTCCCATCTTAAGGCTGGTGCAGGGACTTCCCTGGTGGTCCAGTGTCAAGACTTCATGCTTCTACTGCAGGGGCCATGGGTTTGACCCCTGGTCAGGAAGCTAAGATCCCTCATGCTACATAGCGCAGCCAACATAGAAAAAGACTGTAATGAAATGGAGCCATGGACACTACCTCCCTCACTGATAATAAGGTTGTGGTGGGGATCGCTACCTAGTTAGTTGTCCTTCATTGAGGAGCTGTTGAGGTTCTTAATAAGTCCTTAGAGGGGTCTGCTCAGCTCAGGGACCTTGGGAAATTCTCACTCTTGCCAACAGAAAAATCAAGGGTGTGTGAGTGCCCTGCACTTCCTCAAGCTAAGCTCTCTACCTTTTCTGTAGCAGGTGCCCACATGGACACATAAGTCAGGCTGGATACAAAAAGTGTGGAACAAATGACCATAAGTACCCTTCATTCCCAAATCCTCACCGTGGGTATAGATCTGTCAAGGGAGTGTTTGCCTTAAAACGTCTTGCACAAATGTTGAAATGCATGGTAAACATTCCTGCTCTATCCTAGACTGCTTTCCCTATCCCCGCTTGAATTCATGCAGACCTTTATTTAACACAACACCTTCCCCGTGTCTCCCATCCTTTTTTACATGGCTAATTGCTACCCCTTCTTTAAGGCTTAAGTCTTCCAGACTTCTGGGAAGACTAATACCTCCATAGCAGGGCTGCATAGCAAAGAGTACCACTGTTATTGATTTCATTAAGAGCACTTGTACTCGCCCATGTGTGTCCATGTGACATGATTTGGTCAGTGAAACCTGATGTGCCACTTCGGGGTAGAAGCATTGCAGTCCCTGTGGTTTATACACCATTCTCTCTGGTTCCCCTGAAACCTCAGTTAATAGTGGAAGCAAGCATCGATGTGGAAGTTCAGAGTCACACGAGAGCACGCTACTCTGGATGGTCCCACCAGAGGAGATTTCAGCATGAGTGAGAAATGAACTTCTGTTGCTTAGAGACCCTACGATTTCAGAGCTGTTTGTTACTACAGCATAACATAGCATATCCTGCCCACTACGTGGCGTGCACGTGCTCAATCACTGAGTTGTGTCCCACTCTTTGCAACCCCATGGACCTTAGCCCGCCAGGCTCCTCTGTCCATGGGGTTTTTCCAGGCAAGAATATTGGAGTGGGGTGCCATTTCCTACCCCAGGGGATCTTCCTGACCCAGGGATCAAAACTGTGTCTCCTGCATCAACAGGCAGATTCTTTACCAGTGCACCAGCTAGGAAGCCTCTATTATGTAGTATCAGACTCCAAATATTCTAAGCAGGTATCAACAGCTCATTGTCTTACTTCCTGTGGCTGCCACTTTGAGTTGCCCATTCATGTTTTTATTTCCCAAAGCACCGCAAGCCTGCTGTATCTGTTACAAATTTTGAAAGCTCAGTCACTTAATACATTAATGTTTTAACTGGTGCTCACATCAAATACAGTATAGATTGAGACAGCACTCTAAGTCTTAGAGCTGAACCGTCTGAAACACTTGGTCTTCAGCATTACTGTGGCTGGAGAAGAGAAGAGGAAAAAGCATCAGATGTTTATATCAGCACATATTAGATCCATTCATTCCATTGGCCAGAAATTGTCCCAACCTAATTGCAAGGGAGGTTGAGAATATAAGGAGCACACGGACTATTTGGTGGAAGCCCGCTGTCTCTAGTTCACCCACTGTCTGTACTGGTAGAGTCCCATGGTCTCTAGTGCAGCCACTATCCACCCTGGTGGAAGCTCAGTCTCTAGTTCACCCGTTATCCATCCTTTGATGAAAAGTTGGGGGTTCAGGATGAGGGATTACACCCCTGCAAAGCTGGAAGCAAAATGTTAAAATCCTTCTTGAAATCCTCAGCTAGCCCCATTCCAGGAATTTCTTCATGTTCCCTTGGAACCCATCTGCTAATGTCTCCTGTAAATATCCTCTCCTTCCCAATGAACTTCACTGGATGCTCACTCCTCATCCCACATGGTATCTATTTTGCATTCTCAAAGTCTTTGCAAAGAAGGGAGGTACCGATTCTCTTGCCTAAATGGAACCATCTGTCACATTCTCCACTCAAAGCAGAGCAAGACTCTGTGGGGCGCTCTGGGGGAACTGAAGCCCTTCTGTGTCCCTCATTTCTTGTTCCTAGGAAAAAAGCTGCCAGCTTCCTAGACCTTCCTTAAGGCCCAAATGGTAGATCCACCCTTTGGTTGGATTGCTTACCAATTAGGAGAACAACAGTGCAGGATGGGGCTGATCTTGTTCCTCCTTGGGGGATGTGAATAACAATTTGATACACACTTGAGTTCTTCTACAGGAACTAAGGCCCCACTCAGGTGGAGGAAGGTGACTTCAGGTTTAGCACAATCCCAGATGGGTTGAAAGCAGAAGGCTTTTTTGAGATTCCTGGAACACTCCTCTGTTACCAGTCAGTCAGAGGAGGGTTACACACTCTGCAGTCCTATAAACACTTCCTCCCTGAAATCCACCAGGTCTTCTGAGGATGAGTCACTGATTCTCCTCATTTATTGGGCCCCCAGTAAACCGTTCTCTGATCCAAACTCCAACGGTTCAGTTTGCTTGGCCTCCTGTGCATCGGGCACATGAGCTTGGGTTCGACAACACCCTCTTAGATTAATAAATCACAGAACATTTAAAATTGATTTTTCCAAAGTTGAATTAGATCAAATTCTCCAACAAAATCCTCTCTTACTAGTTGTTTCTAAATCAAAGGGAATTGATAGAGAGTTTGGCTTTTCCTTTAGAGCAGGTGTTAATAAACTCTGTCAGTCTCAATGCAGTCTCAAACTACTCATCTGTTTTTGTATTTTTATTAGAACATGGCCACAGCCATTCTTCTATGTATTGCTGTGGCTGCATTTGGGCCACGATGTTATGATGAATATTTGAGACACAGACCAATTATCTGGCTCTTTAAGAAAAAATTTGTTGATCCTTAGAATAAACTCAAGGGAGTGTTTTCTTTGTATATACCTGACTTATTTTTTGCTTTTTTCGCTTCTCTTCTCTTCACAGCTATTTGTAAGGCCTCCCTGGACAGACATTTTGCTTTTTTGCCATTTCTTTTCCATGGGGATGGTCTTGATCCCTGTCTCCATTACAATGTTGGAGAAGACTCTTGAGAGTCCCTTGGACTGCAAGGAGATCCAACCAGTCCATTCTGAAGGAGATCAGCCCTGGGATTTCTTTGGAAGGAATGATGCTAAAGCTGAAACTCCAGTAATTTGGCCACCTCATGTGAAGAGTTGACTCATTGGAAAAGACTCTGATGCTGGGAGGGGTCAGGGGCAGGAGGAGAAGGGGACGACAGAGGATGAGATGGCTGGATGGCATCACCGAGTCCATGGATGTGAGTTTGAGTGAACTCCGGGAGTTGGTGATGGACAGGGAGGCCTGGTGTGCTGCGATTCATGGGGTCGCAAACAGTTGGACATGACTGGGCAACTGAACTGACTGGCTGAACTAACTGACTTATTCTTGAAACTCTCTAAAACCCCACCCCGTGTAGCCCCCCTGCAAACTCCCTTCTCACTGCCTTTCATGTTTATTGTGACTGCGACCAGGAGGCTTCCATCTGCTTCATGGCTTCATCTCCAGGCCTTGCTCATGAAAGGTACCCAAGACATTTGTTGAATGCCTGAGCTTTAGCATTATCTCATCAAGGTCTGGCCTGCAAAAGTAGTTGATTTCCCTTTTTTTTTTCATGGAAATAGAGACACGTGGGAACCACTGGTAATGAAGACTGCTTAGAAGGATGCTTTCAGATGGGAATGGGTTACCAGCGAACTGAATAGTTTCCTGCAGCCCCGAGGACAGCAGCTAAAATGCCCCAGCCAGGGGCCTTCAGTGACCACAGTACAATGATCATTTTCTGTGAATTCCTTGATGTGTAAAAGGGATGGGAAGGCTGACTTAGAACTGAACACAGGAGCCAGGGACATGCCAACACCCCGATCTAACTAGGGTACCCTGATGACCCCAGAGCCATTCTGAGCTGAAAGCTCCTCTTTCACAAATGAGGGAGGTCTGGACTGATAAGAACCAAAGGAATTGGACCCCTATGGAAGGGAAGGCTGAGAGAGAAAGGAGGATAACCTGGAAGATGAAAGAAACCCGTCCCTTTTTGCAAACTTGGCTGCCATCTCTACCTCCAAACAAAGTATAATGACCAAACAGGTCATTTGGGTTTTTCTGTAATGTCTTATGGAAAAACCTAAAAGAACTTTTTGGCCAACCCAGTAGTTCATTGAGACAGGCCCTTCCCTGAGCTCTACCTAAGCCTCCACATGTCAGGGCTGTAATTACTTCTCTTTTTCACAGGCCTTGACATTCATAGAGCCCCGCTTTCTGAGCTCAACTCCAATAGCCCAGACAGCCCCCTGGGGTTCCTTTACTTGTTCAAACATGCATTTTCTGAACACAAATGCATATCACATTTAATTAAAACATATTGCCTATCACCAGGGAATAAGGATGAATAAGACAGTCCTTCCTAGAGGAAGTGCACAGTTTTACATTGAAGTTTGCAAACTGGTCCAGCTCCCTGGTGCTGGATGATTTGCTCACCCCTGGATAAACTCTGCAGAGCTTCACTATAACCCCCACCCCTCCATCAAAAGGACCACAGGAGGGAATGGATGCTAAAGACTTGCTGTGTGACCCTGGTCATCTATACCTGGTCCATACATCTTTCTCTGGCGTCAAGTGGTAACGGCCTTTGTCTCTCTTCACAATGTACTCACGTCCTGAGAGGTATACCCTTAGCAAAGCTGATCTTTCTCCTTTCCCCACAACAAGACTTGCTCTGAAATTTAAATTGGGGAGGAAGTTTTGAAAAGAACATCCCCAAACAAAAAAATAAATTAAAAAAAAAAAAACAAACAGACTTCCCTGGTGTCCTGTAGTTAAGACTCCGCCTGCTAATGCAGGGGACATAGGTTCAGTCCCTGGTATGGGAAGATCCCACAAGCCTAGGGACAACTAAGCCCGAACACTCCAACTACTGAGCCCATGCTCTAGAGCATCCTGTGCTTTGCAACAAGAGAAACTGTTGCAATGAGAAGCCTGCACACGGCAACCAAAGGTAGCCCCCACTCACGACGACTAGAGAAAACCCACACACAAGGGAGAGCCAGCAGAGCCAAAAATAAATGAACCCCCTCCCTACACACACACACACAGACAGAAGTCACGGGAGCCCGATTATCCAGGTGGGGAAATTGGAGGACTTGCAGGACCCCAAGCGTGCAGAACCGAGTGCACTCTCAGCAACCTCCCTGTGCTCCTCCTGCCTTTGTCCCTTTCCTCTCCATGATGCCACCTGAAGTGCCACTTTCTATTAGAAGTCTCCTAGATGCATTGGAGAAGGAAATGGCAACCCACTCCAGTGTTCTTGCCTGGAGAATCCCAGGGACGGCGGAGCCTGGTGAGCTGCTGTCTATGAGGTCACACAGAGTCGGACACGACTGAAGCGACTTAGCAGCAGCAGCAGCCACGCATGGAAGGTAGAGGGGGCACTTCTCAGTACCTGTGAAAGCAGGAAAGCAAGGAACCGATGGACGTTTCTGGTGCGTTTGGATGTAACTTGATACGCTGGTAGCCAATTATTTACAAACGATGTTTACTTGTAAAGGACTGGACACTTTCAGATGGACAGTCCAGAGTTTTCCTTATACAGATCATTTGCTTCTCCTCTGCTCCTTCATCACTCCATCATTAATCCCTACATCAGTTTTACGCAGAAGGGGAGACTGAGCTCACAGAACAGGCCTGTCACGTGGCCTAGAAGACCACATTCTCCTCCTCAAAGCACGAAATTCTTAATGTCCCTGGTGTACTGTATCCATGGACAGGAATGGGAGGGACGAGGGAAGTAGAGAGAACCCATCATCACTTTGAAACCCCAGCCCCAGTGCCCTGAGGCCTCCCAGGAAATCTTCTGCCTGAACTCCCACCTCACCTCCACCCAGAAGAAATGGACTTTGTTACAGACTGAGTTTTACTTCTTTTCAGGTGGGGCAGCCAGAGTGCTTTCTGGGATTTGTACCTCGAGGATTAGTTACTCACTTTGTCAACAGTGTTGACAACAATAAGCAGAATCACTATTAATGTTAGAGGATGGAGGCTCAAGAAGTGGATGCCTTTTGTATGAAAAGATCAGTAGAGTTAAAATACTTTGATAAGAACTTCCAAGCCCTTCTTCCATGCAGCTGCCTCAGTCTCCCTCAACTCTTCCCAGCTGTCTGTGACTTCCCTTTGGCAAAACAATGCATTTAAAGTTAGGCATAAATTTGCCAATTCTTCAGTCGACAAGAAAAAGAAGCCCCCTCTAGCCACCCCCACCCCCAATTTTGTGGGCATGGGGAGAGGCAGTAGTACTGTCTGGACACTAGAAGAAAAGTTCTCCTGAAGGATGCAGTGGCAGACATCCACACAGCAGCTCCCTGCAGAGGGACTATACACGGTACAGATGCTAAAGACTCACCTTAAATACCTAGAAGAGTCCTTATACCTTTCTGGGATGGGTTAATGGGCATTTTTCAGGGGACTTCATCGTAATTGCATCCCTCCTACCATCTTGTTGCAGCTTCTTCGTCTTTGGACATGGGATATCTTTTTTTGGTGGATTCCAGTGTCGTCCTGTCGATGATTGTTCAACACCTAGTCACAGTTTTGGTCTTCAGGGGGATTTATATCAGAAAACTCTTGAGGCATTCTGACTAGTCTGAATAGCCTTAGTCAGTTGGGATTTTTGGATATGGTAGTCTTATTTTATCAATGAAAATTGGGCAAGACCATTCTACTTTCAAACCAAAGTCACACACCGACTAAAACAGCAAGATCGGACAATGGGATCAGTGGTCTGAGCTGAGTCTAAGACCTCAGGATACCTCAAGTTGAAGTGCCCAGTGTCTTAGGTTGGATCCTGTCCAGGAAATAAAATCCTACGTGCTGAGGGGCAACGGAGCCCACGCACCGCAACTACTGAAGCTTGCGTTCCGCAACCAGAGAAGTCACCGCACTGAGAAGCCTGCATACCGCAGCTAGAGAGTAGCCCGCGCTCAGCAACAAAGGCCCAGGGTAGCCAAAAACTAAAGAGATGAGAGGCCGTTATTTGGGAGGTGAGCCCAGGAAAACACTGGTAAGGGAGGGGAGAAGTGAGACAAAGAAGGGAAGGCAGTCAGTGAATGACGGACGATACTACCAAGCTCAGCACCTCTCCAGGGCGTTCAGAGAGCCCAGGCATCTCAGGCAGCCGGGGTGTTCATCCGTCAGCTCCTGTTTGTCGGCCACTGGCTGAGGGTGCTCCCTGTGGTGCTGAATTCCTGCCCCTTCAAGCTGCCATGTGCCCGCTGTCAACAGCCAGAGAAAGTCCTCAGATGAAGAATCATAGGTGCAGCTGGAGTCGGACTTGAGTCCGCTGCAGTGTGAAGGCCAGGCGATGTGGGCAGGCCACCATCTGACCGAAATGGGCTCTCACATATGCCAGGCTCTGTAGCATCTGTTTAGAGGGCACTGCCGAGTGTATTTAAGAACCAGGCTGCAGAGCCTTGGAACCCCTAGCCAGGTGATGTCTTGAGACTCAGAGCCTGGCGCTAGCTCCTGTGGGAATGGGCTCAGCTAAGGGGTCTTTGTGGGTGTCACCCAGGCACATGGCCTGCTGTAAATGTGGGGGTTGAACATCTCTGTCTCCTCTGGAGCTGATTCTCACCATAGGCCTCTGTCAAGGGTTGGCAAGTATTCTGTAAAGCGCTAAACATGTTAGGATTGAAGGGCCATCTGTTCTATTTGAACAATTCAATTCTTCCAATGTAGAAAACCTCTGCAGCCATAGCCAATTATGTAAGGAGTCCTGGGATCACCAGAATGAGTTGGTGATCCTCGTTAGAAGTGTGTACCAGCCGCCTTGGGAGCAGATCCTCCAGCCCCAGTCAAGCCTTCAGAGCTGCTGTGAACCAGAACCACCCAGCTTGGCTGCCTTGGATTCCTGATCCACAGAACCTGATACAATGTTAAGCTGCTAACTTTTAGAGTAACTTGCTGCACAGAGTGTGTATGTGCCCATTAACTCATTTCTGTCTGACTCTTGTGACTCCATGGACTAGAGTCCGCCAGGCTCCTCTGACCATGGGATTTTCCAGGCAAGAATACTGGAGTGGGTTGCTATGGCCTCCTCCAGGGGATCTTCTCCACTCAGGGATCAAACCTTCATCTCCTGTGTCTCCTGCATTGGCAGGCAGATTCTTCACCACTGAACCACCAGGGAAGAACTTGCTGTACAGCAGTAGATGACAAACACATGCACAGAGGAAAGAAGCAGACTTTCTGCCAATTCTTGGGAGTGAAATTTGATGGCGGCATAACTGAAATGAAGAGAAAAATGGGAGAACTTGGCCCTAGATATGTTTCTTGAGATGCATTCATCCCCTACCCACTGTGTCCTGGGAGGCTGATCTGTAAGGACTGACTCCATCACTGCTGTCTGGAGGGGCTCAGTCCGTAAGAAGCCTGGGCAGAATATCAGAGTAGGGGAGGGAGGTCGTTTCTCCTTGGCTGTGCCCTTGACCAAAGGGCGCTGTGAAGAAGAGCCGTGATTTTTCTCTGGGACTCGTTCACCCTCCCCACCCCCAACCTCCAGGCCCAAGGTTGGTAACAGCTGCATGGCTTGTTACTGACCACTCCTGTGGTTCCTCTACCCTCACCCGCAGCTCTGAAATGAGCTCTTCTGGAAAGAAATCCTCACCGAAGGATCCAAACCTAAGCGAGACACCTGTTACCTATCGGGACCCCATGGACAGATGCAGAGGAGTAAGCCGCTACTGGGCTCTGACCTCAGCATCAAGAGCCTCACCTGGCTGGTAGCTTTCTGGGACAGTGCAGGGAGGGATCTGGGAATTGGTCCAAACTCTGCTGACAGGTGGGACTGAAACAGGAACGGCCTTAACATCTGTCAGCACTATGTCACCACCCCATTTGGATAAGCAAATATATTTAAATTTATATTTAATTGTAGGATAATTGCTTTACAATATTGTGTTGGTTTCTACTGTACAATACTGTGAATCAGTCATACATACACATATGTCCCCATCCCTCTTGAACCCCCTTCTCACCTCTCAGCCCATCCCATCCCTCTAGGTTGTCACAAAGCATGGGGTTGAGTGCCCTGTGTTATTCAGCAACTTCCCACTAGCTATCTATTTTAAATATGGTAATACATACATTTCAATGCTATTCTTCTCAATTCTTCCCACCGTCAATTTCCCCTGCTGTGTGCACAAGTCTGTTCTCTATGTCTGCATCTCTATTTCTGCCCTGCAAATGGGTTCATCAGCACCATTCTTCTAGATTCCATAAATAGGCACTAATATACAATTTTTTTCTGACTTCACTCTATATAACAGGCTCTAATTTCATCCACCTCACTAGAGCAGACTCATATTCAATCCTTTTGATGGCTGAGTAATATTCCACCCTATATATGTACTACAACTTCTTTATCCATTCATCTGAGAGTTAGCAGAACTGCAGCATTTCCTGGAGGGGAGAATGCTTCCCTTTTCTTGGTTTGTTTTCTCTTTTACAATCACCTAGGATAGTGGTCCTGGAGCTGGGGGAGCTGGAGAAGTTTGTCCTTTATCCACGAGTGCGTCTGACCAGCTCCCAGCTCCCGTTGACCCCTGCTCTTGAGTGTTGAGATCAGGGGAGCCCTGCTTGCCCTGCTGTTTGACCCAGCGGCCAAGGAATGGCCAGGTTGATATCAGGAGCAGTGGTGTCAGGATTCCTATAGAGGTAGATGGACATGTAGGTTGTGATAAGCAATATTTTAAGCTGTGCCAAGAGCCCCTAACAGTGGGATATGCCCGAAGAGTAGTGTATGGCACAGCCAACTGCAAGGAAAGAGCAGCTCTTAGGACAAAGCCCAGGCAAGGTTCAGGTCACAGAGCCTTGAGAACCCCAGCCAAGTAGGATCCTGAGACTCTAGGGAGCTTGGACTCAGCACCTGTGGGGATGGGCTTTTCTCAGTCCAGAGGGCATCTTGGGGATTTCTAATCACCCAGGCACTCCCCTAGCTGCCTTCCTGCCTGGAACTGGGCAAAAGAAGCAGGCAATATGGCCTTGCCTGTCCAGACTTCATCTCAAGGAGACAAGGAACAGGGCAGTCAAGTGGCTGCAGCCGGGGCCAGGTGGGGACGGATGCAAACGGGTCTGGGGTCTAGTTTCACACAGCTCAGCCTCCAGCCTGGCAGTCACAGCTGGAGGAAGGCAGGCAGAGCACCTCTAGAGGAATCCTGACCACCACTGCTCCTGATATCAGCCTGGCCATTCCTTGGCCGCTGGGTCAGACAGCAGGGCAAGCAGGGCTCCCCTGCTCTCAACACTCAAGAGCAGGAGTCAACGGGAGCTGGGAGCTGGTCAGACGCACTCGTGGGTAAAGGACAAACTTCTCTAGCTCCAAGGACCACCATCCTAGGTGATCGTAAAAGAGAAAACCAACCAAGAGAAGGGAAGCGTTCTCCCCGCCAGGAAGAGCTGCAGTTCCGCTCTCAATTAATTACCGATGTTTATCTAATTACCTAGTTCCTTAACACGTTTACTGCTCTGTAATCACTAGCTCTCTGTCCAAGAAGGATTCCCACGGGCCTCAGTCCTGCTGTCTCAGTCTGAGTCTGGCTGTTTCTGGAAGGAAGGAAGATGGGAAGGCAGCAGAAGAGGCTATGAGTTTGATTCTGGCCCATCCCTTCAAAGCCAACTTCAAGTAGCACCTTGATTCAGATCTATGTCAGGAGGAACTGAGGGGACCCACGACAAAACCCCACTCTCCTGTGAAAGCAGTAGGGACCCCACCTGCACCCTCCCCGGGGATTCAGGAGGTGTCCTCTTGGCTTCCACAGCCTGGAGCCAGAACAGAATTGGCAAAGAGCAGCCTCCTGGGAAAGAGTCTTAGAGCGGGGATCTGGGTGGTACATCTGCATATCAAGGAGGGACTTGAGGCCATGTCTTTCCAGGGAAGTTTGTGCCCAGTGACAGCAGGTATCAGTATAATGCCCTGGTCGTTTTGGCCCCAAACTGATGGCCTCCAGTGTGCCCTGCTGGGTGGCTACAGGCTTTACGTTGGCTTCACAGCTCTTCCTCTGCCCTACCCTGCTTCCTTTCTTTTCTTCTTAGTTGCTGATCCCTAACAAACTTGCACCCATGATGGAGAAACGATATACAGAGGAGATAGATATTCATAGTCCATCCTTGAAGGAGTTCCATCTATGGTAGATGGGATCCAGAGCAGGATTCAAAAGGCTATTTAAATGAAGGGAGATCTAGATGAAATGCAGAATCATTCAAACAGGCCATGGAGGTGGGGTGGGGCGGGGGTGGTGGTTAGGGAAAAGTGGTATAGCAGCGAAAATTGTGACTCTGCCCTTAAGTTCACTTCAGTCTAACAGTTCCCTGTCTTTAGCCCGAGGTGCACAGGTCATCCCCACCACCCCTCCAGACTGAGAACAGCCTGCCCTACCTGCTGTGCTCCCAAGGACAAAGGACATTTGCCTCCGTGGGCCATCAGCCAGCTCCCTTCACTGGGACCCCAACCCGACTCAGACGGGTCCTCAGAAGCCTCCTGCTCTCTCAGGGAGGATGCGTCACTGAACTGCTTAATCACTTCAGTCAGAGCTGCATCATTTAACGTAATTGCGGTGGTTTCCTTGACAGCATACAGGGGTGTAGCACACAAGGCTGACATCCACGCACACCCCTGGAGACAGTGTCAGCCACGTGTAGGTTCCCACACAGCTGGTGAGAACCAGACGACGGGGACGGGATGCGGAGGTGAGCCCACCTTCCAACTGCTACGCACATCCTCTGACTGCCTGGGCTCCCTCAGATCAAAGGGCACCAAGCTCACTTTAACTCCACACTTTAAGGGGAGGAATAGAGTAGTAAGAACACAGGAATGGGAGGTGAGTATCAATTATTGGCTACTTGTGGGTTATTCTGTGTTTACCCCAAAGTGATATTCTGCTTTGCTGTGCCTGTGGGTGGCTAGCCTGTGGGGACTGTGACACCCATCTTGCTTGATGCTACAGGTTGAAATGGAGTTTGGGATGCAAGGTCTTACTAGGTATCAACACCTGTGAGAGGGAGGGAAGGAAGCTGGACTAAAACAGAAATCAAATTGTAATGCACACCCAGTGACCTCTGGCCAGCCTGACAGGGACTTCTGAAGTCTTGCTTAGCTATGCCATCCTCACAGGGCACATTGAACAGGACCTTCTACCTCGCTGAGTCACTGGCTAGGGGCTGCTGCAGGTCAGCATGACCTTGAATGATGGCTGTCTGCTCCTGGGCAGCAAGATAGAGATGTGTCCCCTTTCAAGGCCTGTCTCCCATACCTTCCATCTGACGTTCAGTGCTTTCAGCCCATGGAAGGCACCTACAGAGGAGGGCCAGAGTGGGAGGAATGAGGCTGCAGAGTTTATTCCCCAGGCTTCCTAATGCACCATCATCTCTGGAGGGACCGAATCCCTCTACCAAAAGCCACAGCTCTTATTGGGCTGTTGGGGCCACTATGAAGAAAGCAAGAGAGACTCCATCTTGAAGCCTGTCATCCATCTTAAAGACAGGATGTGAACTGGGCCTGAACTCTGCCCAAGAATGAGCAAACCATTGCTAACAAAAACCAGGTCTCCTGGAGACTTCCCTCCCTAGAGATGACAAATGGAGACTGGAGTCGAGGTCAGGCTCCCCCTGTTGGGTTAACCATGGAGACATCCCCTCGTCATGTATAATCATTGTTCCCCACTTTAACCTTAATTGCTTGTTCTACTTGCCAGCACCTGCTTGGTGTAAAACTCAAACATATACATCAAAGACATTGCTAACGCATAACCAGTCACGTAGTGAGGGGTATAAAACTCAGCCTCTCAGAAACATCAGGGTCCCTGTTGGGAACTGATTCTCCTTGAAGCCGCTGGCGTGATAAACTGTACTCACCGTCTTGAGTGTCTTCCAAGGTTTGAGTTGTGACTCTGGATTCCACAACAGGGCTACCTTGGACTAGGTTCCAGTAACAACCTCCTCTCCACACCCCACCAGGCGCTGTGGTGGTTACAGTTCTCTGTCTATACACCCTTGCTGTTTCCCTATTATTTTGTTAGTTTCCTCAACCCTTCCTCTCTTTAAAAGAGATCCCTTTATGACCACTCTGTAGTTACATTCATGTAGGATGCCATTTCCTTCCTGCCAGGATCTGACTGGACCAGCAATCCAGGGATTCTCTTCATGCTGGTTCTCCTGTTCCATGTTCCTTTGTAACATCTAAGATACTATACTATCCTATAGTCTACCTCTCTATATAATATACCTCTGTAGTATAGTACCTCTATATATAGTACATAGCATACTATACCTCTGGAGATAGGAGATAGATGGGCCCCAGGCTGAGCAGCTGCAACCTGTCTCCTGACACTTTGAGATAAATATTAGCAGAAGCATTGGGCTCTGATTGGATAAAAGACAAAGCACCCACATTTTTCCCATTCTTGTGGTCAAGGGGATTTCCTAGCCCACACATGCACAGGGAAGGCCCTCAGTCTAGGGAAGGGGACCAAGGGAGAGACAGACACCAGTCAGCTGCCCAGAAACCCTCAAGCTGGAGTCTGTCTTGGCTGAGGGATGCACACGCCTACCAGGAAGGACCCTGGGTCAGGTCAAATACAGCCACAAGCAGGCTGACTTGCCAGAGACAGCCTGGAAGCCTGCCTCGGTTAAGTGATCTAAGCCGCCCAAGTTGGGCGCAGCTCGCTGTGTTCACCCCTGTGCTCCTCTACACGTACTTTGCTTCTAGTAAATGCTTTGTCTATTTCATAATCTTGGTCTCTGATTTTTTATTTTTTTCCAAAGATGACAAGGATTGAGGTTCTGCTTCTATTCGACTTGTAACTGGGAAGGGTTAATCTTGAATGTATTCCTGATCTGCTTCTGCGACTTTAACCCTCACCTTGCCACTTTCGTTGTTGTAGGCAGGAGTAATGGCCTGCCTCAGGGAGATTACTTGAGCCACCCACCTGTGAAGGACTGTAAGGAAGTGAAACTAACACGTCCCCCTGCCTGTGGCTTGCCATTCTAGGGGACATTTGAGGGGACTGAATAGTCTTTATTTTGTTTCCTCACGCCCCCTACCCTCCCCGCATCTCTGATCCATAGAAGTGCCTGGCAACCAGGCCCTGACAACAGGGTTATTTTGAGGCGCTAGCCTGCCATCTTCTTGGTCAGTCAGCTCCTGAATAAAGTGCTTCGGCTCAGATTCATTGTCCTCTCTTGCAGCTAGCAGAGCGAGCCTGGACTTGGTAACAGTCTTGCCCCCTACCCCTTACTCCAAACCAGTTTTTTAATCTCAATAATCTACATGCTGCTGTTTGTAGAGTTAAAAAACAAAAAAAGGCAACCCATACTTTAGATCTCAGTTACGGTTCCTAGAAAGAGATCCTGAGATGAAGACAGGGTACAAGTGATTCACTAAGAAAAGGTTACAAAGGGGATCGAAGAGAGTCTGGGAAGCAGACAAGGGAGGGAATCAGAGTAGGTATATGACTCAGGCAAGGTCCCACATAAGACAGCAGCAGCCTGACCCCACAAGGGAGCTCGAACAGGAACTGTGCCTCCAAGTTTGATGGATATGGATCACCTTTGCCCTAGGGGGGAACAGTCATTGACTAGGGATTGCCCTAGGAAAGCAAACTCCAAGTTGCTGAGGGTCTCTTCCTGTAGATGAGGTATTTCAGGCTTGAGGGCAGCCCTCCAAAAAAGTTAGTAGAGGTACAGACTATTGGAGGCAAAGGCTCAAAGCCAGGGAGAGATGGACAGAAATGGTGAAAATGGGTTGGAGTGACATGAACAAGATGGCAGAAGAGAAAGCACCAGTTTTTCATGCCCCCCTCAGTGGAAACACTGAATAATAAGCAGGCCAAAGGAGCTTTACAAGAACCCTAGAACCAAGTTAAACTGCAGCAACCAACCTAACCAAGAAAAAGCTGCAGTCGTAACAGTAGAAAACTATCTGGGATTTTTGTTTGCAGTACTCTACCCTCTTTGTGGTCAGTTGGGAGGAAGCTGCCCAACTCCTGGGTCATCCCCCAGGAAGGAAGGGAAAGAGTAGAACTTGCTTGCAATGTTCTGGTTTATCTGAGGGCTGCTTGAAGGATGGCTTCTGTCTCACTCGACTTGGAGCTCTGATGGAAAGGGCAGAATAGTCTGAGTATCAGGTTAGAGGCCCCTGAAACCAGTGGCAGTTACCACAAGGTGAGAGCTGCTGGGGGACTGCAGACACATGGGCTCCTGGGGGCAGGAGATTATGGGCAAAGGACTACAATAGAACATGAGGAGTCCCTTTGCAGGTGAGGTTTTCAGGGACCTTTTAAAGGCAACTGTGCATATAGAGAACTGAAGCACACATAGGAAGATGCATCACCAAAGAAGGTTTGAGAGAAACCTGAGCTGTTATGTTGGACTGATAAGCAAAGTTTTTCTTACATATAACTCTGTAAAGACTGGGAGAAGTGTTTTTTCAAATGCCCAATTTCCAAGAAACAATTACAATGCATATGAAAAACAGGGAAACATGACCCATTTAAAGGAACAAAATAAATCTCTAAAAATTGACCCTAAAGAAAAACAGTCCTCTGAATTATCTGAATTACTTGAGGAAGACTTCAAAAAATCATCTTAAATATGTTCATGGGCTAAGTAACAATACACAACTAAACTAAATCAGGAAAATGATCTATGAACAAAATTAGAATATCAGAGATAGAAACTATCCAAAAACTATAGAAAAAAAGTTCTAGAGGTGAATTAGTGACTGAGGTGAAAATTATACTAGAGATTCAACAGCCGATTGAATAGGCACAAGAATCAAAGACCTTGAGTGATTTGAAGTTATTCTTTTGTTTCTCAGAGTCAAAAAAGAAAAGTGGCTGTTTCACAGTAGCAGAAACCCACTGTGAAACCTGAGGGCCTTATGGAACAATATCAAATGGGCCAGTATATGCATTATGGGACTCCCTGAAAAGAAAAGAATCAGAGAGCTTATCTGTAGTACTACGGCCCTAAAACTTCCCAAGTTTGAGGAAAGAAATGGATATACAGTTACAGGAAGTTCAAACTCCAAGTAGGATAAAAAGGCACACACTGAGATGTTATTAAACTGCCCAAAGAATCTGAAAACAGCAAGACAAAAACAACTCATCACATAAAGAGAGCACCCATAGACTATCAGATTTTTCTGCAGAAAACTTACAGACCAGAAGGCAACAAGATAAAGTGCTGAGAGAAAAAATTGTCAGAATACTCTATCTGGCAAATCTGTCTTCAACAATGAGGAATAAATTCTTTCAGATAAAGAAGAGCTGAGGGAATTCATGACCACTAGACTGTCCTTGTGGAAACAGTTGAAGGAGTCCTTCAGGCTTAAAAGAAAGGACGGTAGACAGTAACTCGAAGTCACCTGAAAGTATAGAGTTCTCTGATAAAGGTAAATGTATGGACAAGTATAAAAGCCTGTATTATATAAATTTCATAACTCTTAAGTTTTAAAAGACAAATAGGAAAGTTAAATGTTTGGTACACAATATGTAATGATGTCATTGTGATATATTAAGTATGGGATACTCAAGTAGCTCTGGTCAATCTATGACAAAGGGGGAAAAATGCAGAAAAAAAAATGGAGAAAAGACAGTCTCTTGCAAAAGAGATGCTGGGAAAACTGGAGAGCTACATAAAAGAATAATAAGAGAAAATTTCTTCACACCTTATAAACACAAAATGAATTAAAGATCTAAATGTGAGACCTGAACCCATAAAACTAGGAAAGAATACAGCAGAACACTGACATAAACCATAGGAATATTTTTTGGGGGGTCTAAGACAAAAGAAAAGCAAAACAAACAAATAGGACCCAAATAACTTGAAAACATTGAATAGAGGAAACCATTAACAAAAAAGACAACCTATTGTATGGGAGACAATAATTGCAAATGATATGAACAATAAGGGGAGGTCTTGCAAATAGCTGTGAAAAGAAGAGAAGCGAAAAGCAAAGGAGAAAAGGAAAGATATAAACATCTGAATGCAGAGTTCCAAAGAATAGCAAGAAGAGATAAGAAATCTCAGTGATCAATGCAAAGAAATAGAGGAAAACAACAGAATGGGAAAGACTAGGGATCTCTTCAAGAAAATCAGAGATACCAAAGAACATTTCATGCAAAGATGAGCTTGATAAAGGACAGAAATGGTATGGACCTAACAGAAGCAGAAGATATTCAGAAGAGATGGCAAGAATACACAGAAGAACTGTACAAAAAAGATCTTCACGACCCAGATAATCACAATGGTGTGATCACTCACCTAGAGCCAGACATCCTGGAATGTGAAGTCAAGTGGGCCTTAGAAAGCATCACTACAAACAAAGCTAGTGGAGGTGATGGAATTCCAGTTGAGCTATTTTCAAATCCTGAAAGATGATGCTGTGAAAGCGCTCCACTCAATATGCCAGCAAATTGGGAAAACTCAGCAGTGGCCACAGGACTGGAAAAGGTCAGTTTTCATTCCAATCCCAAAGAAAGGTAATGCCAAAGAATGTTCAAACTACTGCACAATTGCACTCATCTCACACGCTAGTAAAGTAATGCTCACAATTCTCCAAGCCAGGCTTCAGCAATATGTGAACCGTGAACTTCCTGATGTTCAAGCTGGTTTTAGAAAAGGCAGAGGAACCAGAGACCAAATTGCCAACATCCACTGGATCATTGAAAAAGCAAGAGAGTTCCAGAAAAACATCTGTTTCTGCTTTATCGACTATGCCAAAGCCTTTGACTGTGTGGATCACAAGAAACTGTGGAAAATTCTGAAAGAGATGGGAATACCAGACCACCTGACCTGCCTCTTGAGAAATCTGTATGCAGGTCAGGAAGCAACAGTTAGAACTGGACATGGAACAACAGACTGGTTCCAAATAGGAAAAGGAGTACGTCAAGGCTGTATATTGTCACCCTGCTTATTTAACTTATATGCAGAGTACATCATGAGAAACGCTAGACTGGAAGAAACACAAGCTGGAATCAAGATTGCTGGGAGAAATATCAATAACCTCAGATATGCAGATGACACCACCCTTATGGCAGAAAGTGAAGAGGAACTCAAAAGCCTCTTGATGAAAATGAAAGTGGAGAGTGAAAAAGTTGGCTTAAAACTCAACTATCAGAAAACGAAGATCATGGCATCCGATCCCACCACTTCATGGAAAATAGATGGGGAAACAGTGGAAACAGTGTCAGACTTTATTTTTCTGGGCTCCAAAATCACTGTAGATGGTGACTGCAGCCATGAAATTAAAAGACGCTTACTACTTGGAAGGAAAGTTATGACCAACCTAGATAGCATATTGAAAAGCAGAGATGTTACTTTGCCAACAAAGGTTCGTCTAGTCAAGGCTATGGTTTTTCCAGTGGTCATGTATGGATGTGAGAGTTGGACTGTGAAGAAGGCTGAGTGCCGAAGAGTTGATGCTTTTGAACTGTGGTGTTGGAGAAGACTCTTGAGAGTCCCTTGGACTGCAAGGAGATCCAACCAGTCCATTCTGAAGGAGATCAGCCCTGGGATTTCTTTGGAAGGAATGATGCTAAAGCTGAAACTCCAGTACTTTGGCCACCTCATGCAAAGAGTTGACTCATTGGAAAATACTCTGATGCTGGGAGGGATTGGGGGCAGGAGGAGAAGGGGTCGACAGAGGATGAGATGGCTGGATGGCATCACTGACTCGATGAATGTGAGTCTGAGTGAACTCCGGGAGTTGGTGATGGACAGGGAGGCCTGGAGTGCTGCGATTCATGGGGTCACAAAGAGTCGGACATGACTGAGCGACTGACCTGAACTGAACTGATACTATCACTTCATGTAGAATCTAAAATTTAAAAATGAATATAAAGAAAACAGAAATAGATTCAGATAGAGAACAAACTTACCACTGATGAGAGAAAAGGAGGACCAGATAAGGTAGAGGATTCAGAGATACAAACTACCGTGTAAAAAATAGATCAACAAGGGTGTGTTGTGGAGCACAGGGGGAAAATAGCCATTGGTTTGTACAATTTTAAGTAAAGTATAATTAGGTCCCATTTGTTTATTTTTGCTTTTATTTCCAATATTCTGGGAGGTGGGTCATAGAGGATCCTGCTGTGATGTATGTCGGAGAGTGTTTTGCCAAAACCACTATGAGGTACCATTTCATGCCAGTCAGAATGGCTGCGATCCAAAAGTCTACAAGCAATAAATGTTGGAGAGGGTGTGGAGAAAAGGGAACTCTCTTACACTGTTGGTGGGAATGCAAACTAGTACAGCCACTATGGAGAACAGTGTGGAGATTCCTTAAAAAACTGGAAATAGAACTGCCTTATGATCCAGCAATCCCACTGCTGGGCATACACACGGAGGAAATCAGAAGGAAAAGAGACACATGTACCCCAATGTTCATCGCAGCACTGTTTATAATAGCCAGGACATGGAAGCAACCTAGATGCCCATCAGCAGGTGAATGGATAAGAAAGCAGTGGTACATATACACAATGGAGTATTACTCAGCCATTAAAAAGAATACATTTGAATCAGTTCTAATGAGATGGATGAAACTGGAACCTATTATACAGAGTGAAGTAAGCCAGAAAGAAAAACACCAATACAGTATACTAACGCATATATGTGGAATTTAGACAGATGGTAACAATAACCCTGTGTACGAGACAGCAAAAGAGACACTGATGTATAGATCAGTCTTATGGACTCTGTGGGAGAGGGAGAGGGTGGGGAGATTTGGGAGAATGGTATTGAAACATGTATAATATCATGTATGAAACAAGTCGCCAGTCCAGGTTCAATGCACGATACTGGATGCTTGGGGCTGGTGCACTGGGATGACCCAGAGGGAGGGTATGGGGAGGGAGGAGGGTTCAGGATGGGGAACACAGGTATACCTGTGGCAGATTCATTTCGATATTTGGCAAAACTAATACAATATTGTAAAGTTTAAAAATAAAATAAAATTAAAAAAATAATCTATACAGATACTGAATCACTATGTTATACACTGAAAATAGTATGTTATAAATCAACTATACTTCAATAAAATTTGCAAAAACAATAAAAAAAGACCAAATGTGGGAGGTAAAACTATAATGGAGTAATTTGTATTTAATTGAATGTATCAATTTAAATTGTTATAGTTAAGGATGTTTGATGCATCCCATAGTAGCCATAAAAACTATTTATAGAATACATACAAAAAGAAATGAGATGGAAATCAGAACACATCACTACAGAAGTACATTCAATTACACACAAAGGAAGGGAGTAAAAAGGAAAAGGAGAACAAAAAGCTACAAGACATATTGTAATTGTTTAGTCTCTAAGTCCTGCCTGACTCTGCACCCCCATGGACTGTAGCCATCCAGGCTCCTCTGTCCACAGGATTTTTCAGGCAAGAATACTGGAGTGAGTTGTCATTTCCTTCTCCAGGGGATCTTTTTGACCCAGTGATCCAACTCGTGTCTCCTGCATTGGCAGGTAGATACTTTACCGCTGACTCACCAGGGAAGCCACCCCCAAAATACTGCTGCTGCTGCTGCTAAGTCTCTTCAGTTGTGTCCGACTCTGTGCGACCTCATAGATGGCAGGCAGCCCACCAGGCTCCCCCGGCCTGGGATTCTCCAGGCAAGAACACTGGAGTGGGTTGCCATTTCCTTCTCCACCCCCAAAATACAGAAAACAACAAAATGGCAAAAGTAATTCCTTCCCTATCAGTAATCTAAATGTAATGAATAAATGTACTTGATCAAAAGACAGATTGGCAGAATGAATAAACACAGGATATAACTATGTGTGGTCTATAAAAGACTCAGTTTTTCCTTCTCTTACTTCTTCTTTGATGTTCTTCCCTTTATAGGTAGATTTGAGTCTCTGACCTATATTTTTCTTCTCTAGTTACAATTTTATTATGTGAATTATACTTCAACAAAACGGGAAAAAACTTAGGAACTCTATCTTTTAAAGTGAAGTGAAGTCGCTCAGACGCGTCTGACTCTTTGAGACCCCATGGACTGTAGCCTACCAGGCTCCTCGGTCCATGGGATTTTCCAGGCAAGAGTACTGGAGTGGGTTGCCATTTCCTTCTCCAGGGGATCTTCCCAACCCAGGTCCCAGGGATCGAACCTGGGTTTCCTACATTGTACAGACGCTGTACCGTCTGAGCTACCAGGAAGCCCATTTTAAAGTTAAGGAGAAGTCTTTAATGACAGCCCCGCTTCCAATCTCTCAGAGCCGACTCCTCATCTACAGGGGTCTTGTTAGGGGTCTGTGGAAAGGGGTCAGCCTCCCCCATTTCTGCCATTTCCACAGCCCAGTGAACTACAGGGAGCAGCTCAGCCACCCCTGCTAGCTGGCCTTGCCCAGGTCAACCTCAGAGTGGCGGTGGGGCCTCCAGCAGAGATTATGTCACTTGCCATTGAGGTGAAGTGGACTCAGTCCTCACCTCCACTCAGCCAGGGCCCAAGCCAATCAACCCAGCCGGCCTGGACTCCAGTTCTTAAAGTTCATTTCCTAGTCTGTTCCATCCACCTATTTCCAAAATCCATCAGTATTACTGAGGATCACCTGGTGTATCAGAAACCTCTATGTTCGTGGACAAAATTATGGAATAAAAAGAGAAGGCGATGCTGACCTCTCTCCATGCTGCTGCTGCTAAGTCACTTCAGTCGTGTCCGACTCTGTGCAACCCCATAGACAGCAGCCCACCGGGCTCCCCCATCCCCGGGATTCTCCAGGCAAGAACACTGGAGTGGGTTGCCATTTCCTTCTCCAGTGCATGAAAGTGAAAAGTAAAAGTGAAGTCGCTCAGTCATGTCTGACCCTCAGTGACCCCATGGACTGCAGCCTTCCAGGTTCCTCCATCCATGGGATTTTCCAGGCAAGAGTCCTGGAGTGGGGTGCCATTGCCTTCTCCGTTCTCTCCATGCTAGAAATTCTAAACTTTAAGTTCATTAAGTCAGGTGATGAGTGTTGTGATATAAACAAGTTAACATTTCTTGCCAGTAGACCTGCCTTGCAACAAATCCCCTCAATTTGTTGGAGTCTTTTATTTTCCTTTTTATTGGAGTATAATTCTTTCACAAAGTTGTGTTAATTTCTGCTGTGTAACAAAGTGGATCTTATATATGTATATATATGCCCTCTTTTTTTGGATTTCCTCCCCACTTAGGTCATTGCAGAGCACTGAGTAGAGTCCCCTGTGCTATACAGCAGGTTCTCATTAGTAACCTATTTTATACGTAGCTGTGTATGTATGCCAGTTCCAGTCTCCTAAAGGATGTTTTGTAGGGTGCATAATTCTAGGTTGGTTCTCATAACTTTCTCAACACTATTTCACTCCACTATCTCCTTGCTTGAGTGGTTTCTGAGGAGAGTGAGCGAACTATGTCGCTTCAGTCAAGTCTGACTCTGTGTGACCCCGGAACACTACAGTCTACCAGGCTCTTCTGTCCGTGGAATTCTCCAGGCAAGCTCACTGGACTGTTGCGGTATCCACCTCCAGGGTTCTGAGAAGTTAGGCCTAATTCTTATCTTTCTTGCTCTATAAATAAGGTGTTTTTTCATTCAACTTTTAAGAGCGTTTGCTTGGCTTTTAGGATTTTCTTCTATATCTGATTTCCTGGTTTGTAAATGGTTTGTAAATACTATGCCCAGGTATAGTTTTTTAGGGGAAGCATTCATCCTAATCATTCTGAGCTTCCTAGATCTGTGGTTTGGTGTCTGACATTAACTTGGGGGAAGTTCTCAGTCATTATTGCTTCAAATATTTATCTGTTCCCTTTTCTTCTAATATTCTCATTATACATATGCTACAGGTTTTGCAGTTGTCCTTCAGTCCTTGGCTTTTCTTTTAAATCTTTGTTTTTGGTTTGAGGATTCTATTGGTATATTCTCTAGTTTGGAGGTTCTTTCCTTCGCCATGTCTATCAAGTTTATGAAGTCCAAAGACATTCTTCATTTCTATTAGTGTTTTGGTTTTTCTCTCTAGCATCTTTGTTTTCTTAGGATTGCTGTCTCTAATTACCCTGCCATCTGCTCTTACATGCTGCTGACTTTATCCTAATACTTGGCATATTAATCATAGCTGTTTTAAATTCCCAGTATACTTCCAACATCCCTGCCATGTCTGGCTCTAATACTTTGTCTCTTTAAATTGGGCTCTTTTGTCATTGGTATGCTTTTTTAATTGAGTTATAATTGACCTAACATTATGTTAGTTTCACATGTACCAGGTAATGGTTCAGTATCTGTATGTGTTGTGAAATCACATTTTTCTTGACAGCTAGATATGATACTTTACTGTGTAAAAGGCACTGTGTTCATTGGCCTTTAGTAATGTGGTGGTGAGGTATGAGGTTAGAGAGTGGGGATGTTCTATAGTCCCATGACTGGATTTTCCAAGTGTTTCAGTTCTTCTCTACCCCGAGGTGGACAGGCTGTCTAGTGGAGTAGGGTACTTCCCTTCCTCAGGTCAGTTAGGCTCTAATGATATGCCAGCCATCTGGGCTCCGGTAAGTACTTTCCCATCAAAAAGTTTACAAATAATGCTGGAAAGGGTGTGGAGAAAATGGAGCCCTTCTATATGATTGGTAGGAATGTAAACTGCTACAATCACTATAGAGAACAGTATGGACCTTCCTTAAAAAACTAAGAATAGAACTACCATATGATTCAACAATCCCACTCCTGGGCATATATCTGGATAAAATAATAACCTGAGAGAAAGCATGTTCCCTAGTGTTCACTGCAGCACTGTTTACAAAAGCCAAGATATGGAAGCAATCTAAATGTTCATCAACAGAAGAATGGAAGAAGATATGGTACATATAGACAATGGAATATAACTCAGCCATAAAAAGAAGGAAATAATGCCATTTGCAGCAACATGATGGACCTAGAGATCATTATACTAAATGAAGTCAGAGAAAGACAAGTGTGATATCACTCATGTGTGGGATCTTCTTTAAAAAAAAAGAAATGGGCTTCTTTGCAAAACAGAAACAGACTTAGAGACATTGAAAATAAGCTTACAGTTACCAAAGAGGAAATGTGGAGGGGAAGAGAGAAATCAGAAGCTTGGGATGAACACACACACAGCAAGGACCTACTGTATAGCACAGGGAACTCTACTCAATACTCTGCTTTTGAATATGCTATCTAGGTTGGTCATAACCTTCCTTCCAAGGAGTAAGCGTCTTTTAATTTCATGGCTGCAGTCACCATCTGCAGTGATTTTGGAGCCCAGAAAAATAAAGTCTGACACTGTTTCCACTGTTTCCCCATCTATTTCCCATGAAGTGATGGGACCAGACGCCATGATCTTCATTTTCTGAATGTTGAGCTTTAAGCCAACTTTTTCACTCTCCACTTTCACTTTCCTCAAGATGCTCTTTAGTTCCTCTTCACTTTCTGCCATAAGGGTGGTGTCATCTGCATATCTGAGGTTATTGATATTTCTCCCGGCAATCTTGATTCCAGCTTGTACTTCTTCCAGTCCAGCGTTTCTCGTGATGTATTCTGCATATAAGTTAAATAACCAGGGTGACAATATACAGCCTTGACGTATCCTTTTCCTATTTGGAATCAGTCTGCTGTTCCATGTCCAGTTCTAACTGTTGCTTCCAGAAAAGTATATGCTAAGTCACTTCAGTCATGTCCGACTCCGTGCGACCCCATAGATGGCAGCCCACCAGGCTCCCCCGTCCCTGGGATTCTCCAGGCAAGAACACTGGAGTGGGTTGCCATTTCCTTCTCCAATGCATGAAAGTGAAAAGTGAAAGTGAAGTCGCTCAGTGGTGTCCAACTCCTAGCGACCCCATGGACTACAGCCTACCAGGCTCCTCCGTCCATAGGATTTTCCAGGCAAGAGTACTGGAGTAGGGTGCCATTGCCTTCTCCAAGAAAAGTATATATGTATATGTAATTATAATTAAGTTATGGAAGTATATAACACTAACAGAATGTAACTTTATGTAACAGTATGTAACATTAACAGGAAACTTGAAAAATACTGAACAAGCTTACATATAGTTCCACCATATATTTTTTTTTTAATAATTAGATAAAGATTTGAGATTCAATATCAAATTTTCAAAAATAGAATGAATATACAGAGAAGTAGGATATAGTGGACCTGAAAAGCACTGTGAATCATGAATATATGTATAACTGATAATATGTACATGGTGCTGTACAGCTGAAACTAGCACACTTTGTGAATCAACTCTATTTCATTGGGAAAAAAAAAAAAAAAAAACCTAGTTTCCCTGAGGTCAGTCCTTGTTCAGAACAGATGGCTCTAGTATATCTCAAAATAGTGGTTCTTCTCTTTCCCTCTGTGAGTATTCTTCAGTATTTACTGTATAACATGGGTGAACACTTAACAGGTAAATTTCAATACAGTATCCCCTGAAGTTTTTAATACAGTTGTCCACATTAAGCCCCCAGCCATCTGTCAATCATAGGCTTTCCTACCCAGCACTGGTTGCCCCAGTTTTCGCTTGAGAGTCTTGGCCCTGGTAAACCATGACTGCCTGTGTTCTCCTGTCTCTCTGATCTTGGGGACAGCAGTGTGCCCTGTGTCTTACCCTCTTATAGATTCAAGAGGAATTGTCGATTTTTCAGTCGACAGTTTTTCACTTGTTAAGACACAGTGGTAACTGCCAAGCTCCTGACATGAGGAACTTCAAATTTACTTTATATGTAAGGACATGTGTAGTATAAAAAACAAACCAACCAAAATATCCAACAAAATTCGAATTAAAAGACTTTGAGGCCAGAAGGGGGCGCTCTCATGCTCTGAGGACTGAACCCAACAGGAAATCAAAAGACTTCCTGGCAAGACCTCAGCCAAGGAGGAGACAGCATCACAATTCCACCAGTGAAAAGCCACTCTGAACTCTCAGTTCCTCCAATGAACTCTGTTTACCACAGGGCTAACCTCACTTTTCCTTTTCCTTGGACTTGCACATAGCTTGCCATGGTTGTAGATCCCAAATACAATTATTTCCTGACCCCAAGGAAACTTTTTTTTTTGGTTAGAGAAATAGCTTGCAGACTATTTAAGGTGAGAAAATGGTTCAAAGTGAAAGGATGAAAAAAAGATATTCCATGGAGAAAGTAACAAAAGAGCAGGTATGGCTATAGCAATGTCAGATAAAATAATTAAATTAAAAACTGTCACAAGAAACAAAGGACATAATGATAAAAATATCAATTCACTAAAAATTAAATATATGCATCAAACATCAGAGCTCTTAACTGTGAAGTAAACATTGACAGAATTGAAGGGAGAAATACAGTTGTACAATAATACAAGACTCCAGTACCTCATTTTGAGTAATATATAAAGAACTCCAATAAAGAAATAGAGAACTTGAACAGTACAGCCCAATCATTCCTATCAGATATATACAAAACCCTTCACCCAACGAAAGAATGCATTTCAAGTTCACATGAAACATACATGATACACTGTAAGATCTCAAAACAATGATTAATAAAAAAGATCAAAATCAGTATCACAATAGAGTAAAACTAGAAAATAGAAAAAGGATGACTTGAAAATCCACGTATACCTAGAAGTTAGACAATATGATCTTAATGGAGTAAAGAAGAAATCACAAGGGAAGTTAGAAAGTATCTAACAAAAAAATACCAAAATTTATGAGGTGTAATTAAAGGAATATCGTAACAATCATTTTTAGCTGTAAAAACAAAGGATTTTTAAAACAACCTAACTTTATCACCTTAAGGAACCATAAATAGTAAAAACTAAACCTAAAGTTAGCACTAGGAAGGAAATATTAGAGATAAATGAAATAGAAAATAGAAGAAGCAAAACTAAGACTTGGTTCTTTTAATCAACAAAATCAACGAACCTTTAACTATTTGGCTAAGCAAAGGAGAAGACTTAACTAAAATCATAAATGAAAGAGGAAACATTGTAACTTTTATTCCTATAAAACTGATTGTAAGATATGAACAATTAGGTAATTCCATTTTTGGTACATAAATGAAACGGATGAATTCTTAGAAACCACCACCAAAACAAATCGTGACTAGATTATTTGACCAGACCTATAACTTGTAAACAGATTGAATCAGTGTTCAAAACACTTCCAAAGCAAAGGCCAGGATCAGATGGCTTCACTGGTGAGTTCTAATGGATTCTCAAAGTATTAAGAATACTCCTCAAACTCTCCCAAAAAAACTGAAGAGATGGAACTATATTCAAACTCACTCTATGAGACCAGCATTACCCTGATACCAAAACATATAAAGACGTTACAGGAAAATAAAACTACAGGCCAACATTAATGACAAAGGTTGATATAAAAATTCTTAAAACACTAGCAAACAATTTAATAGCACATTAAAGGATTACACACCATGGCCAAGTAGAATTTCTGGATGGTTCAGCATATGAAAATATGGTACTTTAACAGAATGAAAAGCAGGGTGTGGTCACATGAACTCTTCAATTTATGTAGGAGAAACGGATAAAATCCAGTTTTCATGATTAAAAAAAACTTCAAGAAACCAGAAGTAAACTCATAATAAAGGCTACATATGAAAGTTTACAGCTAGCATCATAATTGTGAAAGAATAAAAGCTTTCCCTTAAAAACAGGGCCACTAGCAGGACACTTTCTTTTGCTTCCATTTAACATTGTCCTGGAAACCCTAGAGCAATTAGGGGAGAAAAATAAGTAAAAGGCACCCAAATTGGAAGTAGAAAGTCTCTTAGCAAACATGATCTTATATATAGAAGACTCTAAATATTCCAGACAAACACGAGAAAAAATGAGTTTAGTAAAGTTTTGGGATACAAATACCAAAAATCTGTTGTATTTCCATATACTACAATGGTCTGAAAAAGGAAGTCAAGTCCATGTACAATAGCATCAAAGATAAAATACATAGGAATAAACTAAGATTAGAGCCTCATATTAAAATGATGCTGAAAGAAATTAAAGATGTCAATTTACAGAAAGACATTCCATGTTCATGGATTTGACTTTAATACTGTAATATTAATACTGCCCAAATTGAGGTACAGATTTCATAAAATCCCTATCAAAGTCTTGATGGTATTTTTTGTAGAGGCAGAAAAAAATCCATAAGATTCATGTGGAGTCTTGAGGGACCCTGAATAGCCAAAACAGTCTTGAAAAACAAAGTTGGAGGTCTTATTCTTCCTGATTTCAAAGCTTATAAACAGCCACAGTAATTAGAACAGTGATATATTTTCATAAAGATAGACTTATAAACCAAGGAAATAGCCCCCAGAAATAAACCTTTGCATATTTGGTCAAGTGATTTTTTGATAAGGGTGTCAAAAACTGTTTAATGGAGAATGACCAGTTTCAACAAATAGTAATGGGGAAACTGGATATCCACATTCAGATGAATAAAGTTAGAAACTTAGCTACACTACACTATAAACAAGTAACAAAATGGATCAAAGACCTAAACATCCTACGAGATTAAACTGCAAAACTCTTAGAAGAAAACACAAGGGAAAAGTTTTCTAACACTGGGTTTGCTAAAGATTTCTTGACTATAACAAAAGCAAAAAAAATTACATAAAACTTTAGAACTCAAAGGACAAAGACTGAAAAGATGACCACGTGCTGAGATAAAATATATGCTGATCATTTCTGATAGGTTAATACCCAGAACAAATGAACTCCAACCCAACAAAAACAGATAATCCAATTAAGAAATGGGCAAAGGACTTGGAAAAGATATTTCTCCAAAAACATACAAACAGCTAACAAGCCCATAAAATGCTTAGCATCATTAATCATTAGGAAGATGTAAATCAAAACTATGGCTTTCCTTGTGGCTCAGCTGGTAAAGAATCTGCCTGCATGAGGGAGACCTGGGTTCAATACCTGTGTTAGGAAGATACCCTGGAGAAGGGAAAGGCTATCCACTCCAGTATTCTGGCCTGGAGAATTTCATGGACTGTATGGGGTTACCTATGGGGTTGCAAAGAGTCAGATACGACTGAGTGAGTCCTTCTCCATTCTCAAAAGTATAATGAATACAGTCTCATTAGGATCAGTTCAGTCACTCAGTCGTGCCTGACTCTTTGCAACCCCATGAACTGCAGCAATGCCAGGCCTCCCTGTCCATCACCGGCTCCCAGAGTCCACCCAAACCCATGTCCATTGAGTCGGTGATGCCATCCAACCATCTCATCCTCTGTCATCCCCTTCTCTTCCTGCCCTCAATCTTTCCCAGCATCAGGGTCTTTTCCAATGAGTCAGCTCTTCTCATCAGGTGGCCAAAATATTGAGGTTTCAGCTTCAGCATCAGTCCTTCCAATGAACACCCAGGACTGATCTCCTTTAGGATAGACTGATTGGATCTCCTTGCAGTCCAACAGACTCTCAAGAGTCTTCTCCAACATCACAGTTCAAAAGCATCAATTCTTCTGTGCTCAGCTTTCTTTATAGTCCTACTCTCACATCCATACATGACTACTGGAAAAACAATAGCCTTGACTAGATGGACCTTTGTTGACAAAGTAATGTCTCTGCTTTTTAATATGCTGTCTAGGTTGGTCATAACTTTCCTTCCAAGGAGTAAGCGTCTTAATTTCATGGCTGCAATCACCATCTGCAGTGATTTTGGAGCCCAGAAAAATAAAGTCTATTTTAAATAGAGTTTATTTTATTAAAATAAAAAAAAACAAACTGTTTCCACTGTTTCCCCATCTATTTGCCATGAAGTGATGGAACTGGATGCCATGATCTTCGTTTTCTGAATGTTGAGCTTTAAGCCAACTTCTTCACTCTCCTCTTTCACTTTCATCAAGAGGCTCTTTAGTTCCTCTTCACTTTCTGCCATAAGGGTGGTGTCATCTGCATATCTGAGGTGATTGATATTTCTCCTGGAAATCTTGATTCCAGCTTATGCTTCCTCCAGTCCAGCATTTCTCATGATGTACTCTGCATGTAAGTTAAATAAGCAGGGTGACAATATACAGCCTTGACGTACTCCTTTTCCTATTTGGAACCAGTCTGTTGTTCCATGTCTAGTTCTAACTGTTGCTTCCTGACCTGCATACAAGTTTCTCAAGAGGCAGGTCAGGTGGTCTGGTATTCCCATCTATTGAAGAATTTTCCACAGTTTAGCTCATTAGGATGGCTACTATTAAAAAAAAGTGGAGAAATTTGAGAGAATGTGCATTGCTGAGGGGAATGTAAAATCATGTAGTCACTATGGAAAACAGTATGGTGGTTCCTCAAACTACAGATAGAATTACCATGTGATTCAGTTATTTACTTTTGAACCTATACCCAAAAAAGTTGAAAGCAGGATCTTGAAAAAATACATATATATATACCCATATTCATAGCAGTGGGTTTCCCAAGTGGCTCAGTGGTAAAGAATCCACCTGCCAAACAGGAGATATAGGTTTTATACATGGATCAGGAAGATCCCCTGGAGAAGGGAATGGTAACCTACTCCAGTATTCTTGCTTGGGAAATCCTATCGACAGAGAAGCCTGGTGGGGTACAGTCCACAGGGTCGCAAAGAGTCAGACACAACTTAGGGACTACACCACTGCAACCATTCATAGCAGCATTATTCACAACAGCCATAAAATCGAAGTGACCCGTGTCCATCAACAGATGAATGGATAACCATGATGTGGTGTGTGTATGTGTGTGTGTGTATATATGTAGATATCCATATATATATGTAGATATCCATTTATATATAGATATGTAGATATCCGTATATATAGATATACAGACTTCCTTTAAGGCCAAATGGCAAATTCATATGCTTCAACATGGTTGAAACTTGAGGACATTGATGTTAAATGAAGTCAGCCACAGAAAGACAAATACTGTGATTCTACTTAAGAGGTACCTAGGGTAGTCAAATTCAGAGACAGAATGAATGGTAGTTGCCGTGCAGGAGGGGAGAAGGGGGATGGAAAGTTGTTTAATGGGTATTCTCGTTTCTCTTTTGCAAAATGAATTCTGGAGATTGGTTGCACAGCAGTGTGAATATACAGTTATACAGTTGACCCTTGAACAACCTAAGGATTAGAGGTGTCAACCCCCTCAAATTATATTTGACCCTCTGTATTCCTGGTTCCATAACTGTGGGTTCAACCAAGCTTGGATTGTGTAGTCCTTATTATTGAGAAAATCTGTCTATAAGTTGACCTGCATGTTGTGTTGTTCAAGGATCAACTCTACGTGATGTTGAAGTGTACACTTAAGATGATTAAGATAAGGTTGATGTTACATATTGCGTCACTGTTAGAAGGAATTTGAGTCTGGAAGGAGCAGTGAGCGTCCACTATACTTAATTTTTTCCTATGAAAGGCATTTTGTAATGATCAACTTGGGCTCTTCAATTGTTGCCCTGGGATACATTCGTAACTCAGGTCTTTTGCAGTATGGCTTCAGAGGCCACTACCTCTTGCCTGAACTGCAGAGCTGGGAAAATAAAGGTGATCTCTTTGGAAGTCCCTGGGATCCTCACACAATGTCATGACTGATGCTCCCCTAGATTAAAGAGGGGTCTGTTGAACCTCAGAAATGTTATCTGAAAACGTGCCTCAGAGCTGTAGAGGATGAAGGAATCCAGGTCAAGCACGCAGCACCATCAGGTGATTACAACACAGGCCCAGAGACAACCCAGGTCCTGGCAGAGCCTGGAGTCTCTTCAAAGGAACAGAGTCTAAACAGTCATGACATGTACTCTGCTCTCTAAAAACTAGTAAAAATCTCAGTAAACTGAAGTCTTCTGCTCAGTGAGACAGCTTAAACAGCCTCAGCACTGAGGCCCTTCACCAACCCCCACAGGAAACAGCTCCTCCCTAAACTGTGATTAGCCTCCAAACAGACTCATTCCCACTCATCCCAATGTTTTTCTTTTTAACTTCTGCAATGATTTCTCTGCTGGCAGTAAAGTAACTATTATACACACAGCTTCCCTGGTTCTCATGTTTTCCTGATGACTTGGATCTGAATGAGGCCCAGGAGCTGGAGGGACGGCAGAGATGAGGGAGGGGGAGGAAGTGGCAGGGAACACTCATACATTCACCATTTGACCGTATCCCACTAGTGACTCGGAGAAGGCAATGGCACCCCACTCCAGTACTCTTGCCTGGAAAATCCCATGGATGGAGGAGTCTGGTAGGCTGCTGTCCATGGGGTCGCTAAGAGTCGGACACGACTGAGGGACTTCACTTTCACTTTTTACTTTCATGCATTGGAGAAGGAAATGGCAACCCACTCCAGTGTTCTTGCCTGGAGAATCCCAGGGACGGGGGAGCCTGGTGGGCTGCCGTCTATGGGGTCGCACAGAGTCGGACACGACTGAAGCGACTTAGCAGCAGCAGCACTAGCGACTATTTTCTAGAAGTTAGCCGTGTGTCATGTAGTATTCTGCCAGGACTGTGGGTTAGGAAGAACATATGCCTAGATATCAGAATTTTCCCTTCAATTCATTACTTGGGAAAGACGGAGTCAAATTATGAGACTCTAAAATGACTTGAGTTTACAACCGCTGTCTACAATGACTCCTTTTGATGCCGTCTTGTTTTATTTTAAATACAAAGTGTCATCTGAGAAAGACACATTAACCAGAGAAGCCCCCAACCCATGCTGGTTTTGCACTGCTAGAGGTCCCCTGACAGAATTGGTGAAGGCAGTTAGCTGTGTGAACTCACAAACACACACAAGCACACGGAGGGACACCAGCTCATTAGTTACCCTCTGGCGGATGTCCCATGTCCTCAGCCAAATTTCAGGTGTCGCTATGAAGCCTTTGAGGAATCACTGTAAAAAGCAGAGTAAGTTAGCCGTAGGAAACAAACATCTGATCATTCATTGAAAGATTAAGAGGAAAAACTGCTGTTACTTTATGGGAATGGGTCCCCATGGTTCGGGATCAACTTTCCTGCAGTTGTGTCTGATTCAAATATTGCCTATTATGTGGCTAAACACACGGACTCTGGAAAACTTATGATTCAGTATGTCACTTGGGATGACATAAATGTCAGAGCTACGTATGAAGCGTGGATTGTTATGTGACCAGAAAAGGTAGTATTGAAAAGAAATGTCTGATGATTTTAAGGGTATATCTAACCCAACTGGTAGACATTTGACAGTTTTGGCACGAAGAGCGCATATTCACTATGTCCAGAAAACATTTATGTCTTCTCACTGGAAGATGGAAGGGCATTTAAGGGCACTCATCGTCTGTATGGGGCCCAGGGCCTTACTCTGCAATGTCTTTCAGATGTAGGAACCCTGGGCTAATCCAGTTGCAGTTTTAGTACTCATAAACCAGTTAGTTCTTACATGATGGACAAGATAACTATCCTGCAACTAAGAAATTGTCTTGTACCCTTTATTAACTCTCATTATATATGGCAGCTATTGCAAGTTGGTTTCTTTCAAAACCCATTCTTACTCCTCTCTCTCAACACAAGTCCCTGCCTTCAACTTTGGAGCAATTTCAGTTACCTCTCAGTCCAAATATCTCTTAGGATCACACACCACCCCCTCAACCTAGCAGGGGGTGGCCTCTTTTGAGGTAGGTTAATCCTTCCATGTTTCCTGAATCCCAGGTTTTCCCTTTCTCTGATATACTCTATTGATTATCCATCCATCCATCCTCCTGCACCTTCAACATCTCTCCCAGTGGTTCCTTCCCCACTGCTTAATACTCCTGATCTGCCTGATCTAGTTTAAAAATCTTTCAGTGTGTTTCCTAATTATCACGGGTTTCCTCACAGATCAGCTCCTAGAAGAACTTATTCATTATATCAGTCAGTTCAGTCATTCAGTCGTGTCCAACTCTTTGTGATCCCATGAATTGCAGCATGCCAGGCCTCACTGTCCATCACCAACTCCTGGAGTTCACTCAAACTCACGTCCATCAAGTCAGTGATGCCATCCAGCCATCTCATCCTCTGTCATCGCCTGTTCCTCCTGCCCCCAATCCCTCCCAGCGTCAGGGTCTTTTCCAATGAGTCAGTTCTTTGCATGAGATGGCCAAAGTACTGGAGTTTCACCCTCAGCATCATTCCTTCCAAAGAACACCCAGGGCTGATCTCCTTTAGAATGGACTGGTTGGATCTCCTTGCAGTCCAAGGGACTCTCAAGAGTCTTCTCCAACACCACAGTTCAAAAGCATCAATTCTTCGGTGCTCAGCTTTCTTCACAGTCCAACTCTCACATCCATACATGACCACAGGAAAAACCATAGCCTTGACTAGATGGACTTTTGTTGGCAAAGTAATGTCTCTGCTTTTCAATATGCTATCTAGGTTGGTCATAACTTTCCTTCCAAGGAGTAAGCGTCTTTTAATTTCCTGGCTGCAGTCACCATCTACAGTGATTTTGGAGCCCCCCAAAATAAAGTCTGACACTGTTTCCCCAACTATTTCCCATGAAGCGATGGGACCAGATGCCATGATCTTCATTTTCTGAATGTTGAGCTTTAAGCCAATTTTTTCACTCTCCTCTTTCACTCATCAAAAGGCTTTTTAGTTCCTCTTCACTTTCTGCCATAAGGGTGGTGTCATCTGCATATCTGAGGTTATTGATATTTCTCCCAGCAATCTTTATATCAGCAGATCCCAAACTGAAGTGGATGTGCCCTCAAACTACCCCAATAAAATCTCCGGGGGTAGAGAGACTCACATAATATTGATGAATTCTGATCAGGACGCTAGACACACAGGTTGAGCCCTGGTCATTTGTGCATTGGATGGTCAGGGGGCGCTTTGGACACAAGAGACATGAGCAAAGAGGGAGCTCTCCAGCCTGGAGGTGCTAACCGGTGCTCCCTCAGGATGGCTCTGCCTTCACTCCACAGTGTATTGTCCTAAGTGGATTGGGGCATGTTATTTTAACTAAACTAATCAACACACAGGGCAGTGTGTTGATTTAGACGGCTACAGACTGAAGAAACTAACGCAAGCGCCTGAGAATAGGATGGAGAAACTGATCATTTTTGCTCCTGCTGCGTTTCTTCAATGGCCATGTTAAGAGACACAATAGTTCAATAAATCCACCAAAAATTTTAACTGAAACTTAAGACATGGTAATGTTTGTCATTAGGAGAAAGATTCCTTTTCTTAGATGTACAGTGACTTGGCACATTAAATTTATAGTAAGTATGCAGAATGCAGCGAAATCTCTAATTCTGTCAGCACTCTGTCAAGTTATGTAATTATTCCAATACTCCACACAATTTCACTAGATTTAGCCATAAATGTTTAGGAGTGAAAGATAAAAAATCCATTTACTGTTGGGGAAGCATTTGGCTCTCCCTACCATGATGGAAATTGCTAGAATACACTGGAAATAAAACCAGATGTATTCCTCTATCACCAAATACTATTGGCAGATGCATGGAAAATACTGAAGATTTGAAGACATAGGTTTAGAACAAATTATATAGTGTGGAAGGTTGCTATACAGTTGAATGAAAATATAAATGTTTTGAACATGTGTTAGATTATAGTATCTGTCAGATTCTATTTCAAAAATGATATACAACTAAAATTACTTTTGTGAGCCAACTTCAACATGAAATGACCCCATCGTGGAAAATATAACTATAGCCACAGTTGATATCAGTAGGTTTATGGATATCACACCACATGTGCAATCCATCCATCATATTATTCACAAACAAGGAGTCTCCAGGGTGAAGTTGAAAATAGTGTATACAGTGTTAAGTTGTCATTGATGGGATTAATTTCATGAAAGCAAGACTTCATAAAAACACTGCAGACTTCAAAACCACTGCAGATGACGACTGCAACCACAAAATTAAAAGACACTTGCTCCTTGGAAGAAAAACTATGACCAACTTAGACAGCATATTAAAAAGCAGAGACATTACTTTGTCAGCAAAGGTCCATGTAGTCAAAGCTATGGTTTTTCCAGTGGTCATGTATGGATGTGAGAGTGGGACAATAAGGAAAGCTGAGCGCCAAAGAATTGATGCTTTTAAATTGTGATGTTGGAGAAGACTCTTGAGAGTCCCTTGCATATCAAGGAGATCAAACCAGTCACTCCTAAAACAAATCAGTCCTGAATGTTCATTGGAAGGACTGACCTGAAGCTGAAATTCCAATACTTTGGCCACCTGATGTGAAGAACTGACTCCTTAGAAAAGACCCTGATGCTGGGAAAGATTGAAGGCAGGAAGAGAAGGGGACAAGAGAGGAAGAGATGGTTGAATGGCATCATCAACTTGATGGTCATGGTTTGAGCAAGCTCTGGGAGTTAGTGATGGACAGGGAAGCCTGGCATGCTGCAGTCCATGGGGTCACAAAGAGTCGGACACGACTAAATGACTGAACCGAATTGAAGACTTCATAGTTGAATCTTCATGATATTTTGCAATAAGAACCATTTACCATTATCTATTGCAAAAAGGAAATATATGTGAAAAAAATCTAAAATAGAGTGGATACATGTATAACAGATTCACTTTGCTGTACACCTGGAACTATAAGTCAATAACAACAACAAAGACAAGTGATGCATTTGTCTTTTCAAAATTGCAGATGTTCCACCTTTACTGACCTTGACAATAGGATACCCTCCTGGAGAGGGTCGAGTGAACTTGTAGCAATGACAGGACAAACCGCTTTTGAAGAAATTCATGCTAAGAGAACCATATTGCAAAATCTCATTTTGACATGATTCCAATGTTGAGATTTTGTTCTGGAAAAAAAAAAAAGCTTAGTCTCTTGTGTCTGCATAATAAAATCTGGAAGGGTTTTAGAACATTAGAAGGGTTATGTTTTCAAACAATTTCAGCAGGTTTGGGCTAATTGGTTGAAGATGTAGAAATACTACATCTTCCAAATAGTTGCAACAATTGATTGATGGAGAAGATGTGAGATGTACAGAAGAATCTCAAGAACAAAGAGTTTTGCGTAATTGGTAAATGGAAGTAACCAGTGAGTTTCACAATTTAATGAGAGAACAGTGTGGTTCATCTGCAGCTACCCATCTAAGATATTTCTCAGCTGTGACAACCCTTAACCAAGAATAAAAACAAAATAAACTTAGAGCTTCAAAAGTCTATATCACAGAGTGGCGAAAACAAACCGGAAAACAGAGCGCTTGTCTTCACATCATTGACAAGTTAGTGTTTTCATTTTTGGTGAAGAAAGGTTTTGTATCAAGAGTATTTTATGATATTTGAGAATAAAAATATACATACTACCTTAATACAGCTGCGTATACATACAACATAAGTATGCGTGTGTTCGGTGCTAAGTCGCTTCAGTCATGTCCGACTCTTTGCAACTCCATGGACTGTAGCCCGCCAGGCTCCTCTGTCCATGAGATTCTCCAGGCAAGAATACTGAAGTGGGTTGGCATGCCCCTCTCCAGGGGATCTTCCAAACCTAGGGATCAAACTCACACTCCTGCATTGCAGGCAGATTCTTTACCACTGAGCCACCAGGGAAGCCCTGACATAAGTATACAGACATAACAATATCACTTGTCTACACAGATCACAATCTATTTGCTGGCTAGTATGGTATGACCTATTTTCATTCTAGGAATTAGATTTTAGCTGATGATTTCCCACATTTATCAGTTAAATCTACCTTGATTTGACACCATTTTTCTAATTCCTTCTAATGAAAGCTCCTCTCCTATGGGTTTCACGGCAACTTTTCTTCTTTTTTAGTATTAATTCTTGAAGTTTTTCTCCAGGCACTTCATTCCACCTGTCCCTTAAAATTTGGTGTTCCCAAGGTGCTCGGCTGTTTGTGTTTCTAGATACTCCCCCTGGAGGGGACTGGAGATATTTCTGTACTTCAGACTCTTTGAGCTCATCCTTGAGCCATTGCTACAGGGACCAGTCCCACTCAAGAGCAGCTCAGCATCATCTTACCTGCCTGGCACCCTGGCCTGGAGCTTCTGACATGCCTCAGAGATGCCTGTGGGAATCTGCTCAGGGCTGACACATGTAGCCCAGAAAACCAAGGAGTTACACACAGCAAAACTTGATCGAAAGGGATGATAAAGTCTCCAGGATAAATACCTCCCTGTTTCTTCTGACCTTTCCTGAAGTTCCATGGGCTGGAGCTGTCAGTCACCTGAAGTGGAGACCAGCTCAATAAAACTCTATATCGTCTCTCAATCCCTACTACCGGGACAGCATGTAAGATACTGAACAGCTTGAGCTAGTTTTGCTTCCCTAAAGCAGTTTGTTGATTAATCAAACCTTGAGTGCTTTTACAGGAACAGCACTGTGTATGTGCAAGACGGGAACCCTTGTCCCCAGCGTGACACTGGAACCAAGAATCTTAAATTTATGGAACCCAAGTAATAACAATATTGCCACCAGAGTCCTTTATAAAACAAGATGTTCTTCAATAAGCAAAACCAGTTTCCAGCAGCCGAAGTAGCTATGTTACCATATATGGATTGATTTGAGACTAGCCTATCAGCCAAGTTTGAAATTCCCCTAACCCCTTAAACTTTGCCCCCAACTCTGACTCTAGGAGACAGATTTGAGCATTGATCTTGCAATAAAGCTTTCTTTCCTCAGAAACTAGTGCCATAGTATTGGTTTCTACATGCACCGGGCAGTGAGCCCTTGCTCAGCATCACTTCCTCCCATTGTATGATGTTCCCAATACACCACCTGCACTTCAGTCTCCACTTGGGTCCCCTTAAAACAGAATCTGAAACAAAGACATGGGATCAGCTCCATCACCAACCACGTGTACTTCAACGTCCACAGGTCTCCTCCACCAGGTTTCCATCCAGCCTAACTGCCAGTGTCCATGTCTACCTGAGTGATCCACAGGAATCTCAAGGCCCAAGAGAAACGCTCAGTTCTTATCTTCCCTTTATTTTAGTAAGAGGTACCGTCATTTGAGTTGATCACTTCTGGGGACCTCAAATTATTCTTGAGATCTCAGTTCTCAGTCCTTTAAAAAGTCACAGTTCTAAATTCTGTATCTGTATTCCCTCAGCCATAGAAGCCTTAGTTAGAATCCCAACTAAAAACCCAACTATTGTCTCACCTGATTTTGTTCACCCCCATTTTTTACCTGCTTTAATCATTTTATGAATATTTATAACATAGTTTAAAGATTAATTCAGTAAACATCTACATGTATAAACCATTCACCAAGAAATAGAGTTTTAGCACTACATTTGAAGCCTCCATTTTCTATTAGGATCCAAATTCAAGCCCATCCCATTTCTTTGAATAGTCCCTTGAAATTGGAACCATTTACAAGGCAGATGATCTAGAACCTAGATTTGCAGATTTTATTCTTATGGTATCATTTGTCATGTTCTTCTGTCCCTACCTTCTATAAATTGAAAGTTAGATCTAGACACTTAGGATTCAAGCCTGTATTTTGGCAAGAACAGTTAATAGGGGATTGTTTCAGGCTAGCTATTCTAGGGCACAGCAAGTATTTTTCCCATAGGTTCTGACACTGTATTGTAATAAAGTAAAATACCAAGAAAAATGGGGAAGGGGAAGGAGGGACGGCAAACACGACCAGAGTGCATCTGAGTTGGCCATAGTTCTCTGACCAGCTGATTTCTCTGCAGGTCTTTCAAGAGGACAAGGAAGGTATTTCCCCTCAAATCCCTCTGAGAAGGAATGGTTTGTCCACCAGCTCCTTCCTCCCACTTCCAGAGCTGCCCCAGGGACTATAGACTCTGCCCTCCGACCCCAATCATCTGACGTGCATTCAGAGGGTCTCCAGTGCCCTCATGTTCCCAGAGGGAGTCACCATAAGGCAAGGCTGTGAGCAACCTGATGCTCCCCCACAGCCCTCACAGATCCCTCGCTCTCAGGCAGTGGCTGATGCAGCAGCAATTTCTCTCCCCAGACTACAGAAAAGTACCCAGCATTAGAGGCATGGAACTCAGGCCAAGCGAATGTTAGAATGGCGCACATCTGAATCCAGAACTGCCATGCCATAAACTTCGATCAGAAGGCACAAAATGTCTCACTTTTCGACAAGAGAATACCTTGATCATTTTCTAAACTCATTATTTTCTGTGCTACAAGACTCAGGCGAATCCTTCACTGGAAGATTTATTCATGTTGTTGACTGTGCTTGTAATTCATTTTCAGGGCTTACTTCAGCCTCCCCCGACATCAGGGTGCCTAAGTTGATAGCTGCTCAACTTTTTGTGTTCCTTGAATGAGGATGGGTACCCTTATTCCTACTATTAAAGTCATCCAGGCCACCTACCAGCTCAATCTCCCCCAATGAGCAGGATGGGCTAATGTAGTCAGCCTTTAAAATTCTAACACTGGGCTTGGAAGTATACCCATCCTGGAACAGGAATAGGATTACCAGAGGAGGAGAAATCAGTAATCTTGACACAATCCAAGGTCATGCCAAAGAACAGGATGAGTTAGAGAAGGTCAGATACACTGACTGTGGGGAGACAGATGGCAGCCTCATGCTTCCCAGGCCACAAAAAGACAACAATAAGGGGACTTTCTTGGTAGCCTCAGTGAGAGCAGGCCATCTCGTCAGCAGAAAGGTAGGCAATGGGGCAAGAACGAGCACATGTCCAAGGCTGCTGATGTGATCAGCATCCATCTCAGGCCTTCCACATGACGTCGGCTCCCCTCTGCCTGATGGTGACCCAGCCTGGCTAACAGAACCATTTCCATGTATTACCCAGCCTGGAACTGGAATCTGCAGTTCACCAGCTCCTTCAGGGTCTGCAGTCATAGAGCCTCCCCGCTCAAAGTGAGCTCTACCTGAGGGAGCACTGAGCGATGGGAAACAAGGTCACAGCCATTAAAGGCACAAATCTGGGAATTGATGGATGACTCAGAGCCCCTCATTGGGTTGTTTGAGGCCTTCTCTAGCATGTCTCACAGCTTAACAAATCTATCCAATCTGCTTCCTCCTGTTCCTTTCATAGTTGCTCATTGCTGACCAACCTTTTATACACCAAACTTTCAGCACCTGTCTTAGGCAACCTGCAACAGTTCACTGTCCATGTGCTTCTCCCCTACTACTCATTCTAGATTTCTCACCTTCAGACCTTGCCTGTATGGTCTAGGTTACTCGCAGAAAGGTTAACAGTTTTCATTCCTGAAAGGTTTAACCCCAGCCACCAAGCTCTTGGTTCCTGAAATTCACGGCTATTGACAGTCACAGAGGGACCAAAAGATGCCACCCCATGATTCCCAGACATGTTCCTGCCCACCCCACCATTATCTAAGGGCAGACTTACCTCCATACCACAGCCAAAGTTATATAGTAATTGCTTTCTTGTGCCTCCTTGGCAGGAAACTTCCCTCTGTCCTTCTAACCCATAAATCAAAAACTTGCAACAAAGCATAAACTTGTGGCAGAGGGAAGCACCCTCCCTGCATGGGTCCCGAGTAGGGAATATAGGAGTGGCCATTCCTGTCTCCACTCCTTGATGCTAAGTTGCTGCTGCTGCTGCTAAGTCGCTTCAGTCGTGTCCAACTCTGTGCAACCCCACAGATGGCAGCCCACCAGGCTCCGCCATCCCTGGGATTTTCCAGGCAGGAGTACTGAAGTGGGTTGCCATTGCCTTCTCCAGATGCTAGGTAGAAGATGAGGATATTCTATTGGCAGCATTGTGGATGTAGTTAAGGGCTGGTGCCAGCCTCTGCTTTCTGGAATCCTACCATACCCACATACACCAGGGAGCCCAGCTGCCATCTACCTTGGCCTACGGAGGCTCTTCGCCACAAATTTCTCAGGGGTTGGTGGCTTCACTACTGTTCTTCTTTGGATCCAGAGAAATGAGTAACCTCTGGGGTGTCCAGGGAGACAGATAGCACATGACTTCTCTGGACAAATATTCAAGCCATCCAGACCACTTGTAAGAACTCCCCACCAGCACTGATCAGGATTGCTGGATATAGTTGAGCCCAGATATTCTGCCAACACGGGGCACTGCAGTGGACCCATGCTGGAATGGGAAGAGGGATGCTCCTCTGAGAGGATCAGTCATTGGAGATCACAGGTCATACCAAAGAATGGGATGAACTGGAGAGGTGAGTGAGATCACTCAGACTTCAAGTAGAGATAGTAGGTGAAAGAGTTTATATTCAACAGGAAATAATTCCAGCAAGGGTCTGGTTTGAGACCAGAGGAAGGGAAATAGAGGTGGCCATAGGTGGACTAGCTAGGCAGTTTAGGAGAGAGGGGACCTCACTAGTCAAGCAGGAAAGGGGGCCTTGGGAGCATGACAGACAGTGCCAAGGCTGCTGCATGGTCTGTGTTATTCTCATTCTTCCCCACACCTTACCCCTTCTCTGCCCAGCCATCTGGCACAGCCAGCCCAGCAGACAGATTTGTTTCCACTAAGTCAGCAGTTAGAATATGCCAGTTCACTCCATCACAGTTCTTCCCCAGAAATTCACCTTGAGCAGGTAGGCTCTGACCAACTGGTGAAGAAGCTGGTGAAGTGCTGGGTCATGGCTGTTTCTGACCCAAGTTGGGGCATTGATGAGGAACTCCGGTGTAAGCATGCCCATTGAGTTGGCTGAAGCTTTCTCTGGCCTGCTTTCCCAGTTTGACTTCATCTGCCCAGTGTTTCCTCCTAGATGTTGATCCCTGATAATTACCTTATACCCCCAATTATATATCAGTCCTTGCTTTGGGACGATCCAACCTGCAATGGGTCACTGCTGCCATTGCACTCTTCTACTGCCCATTCTAGACTTCACTTGCGTGATCTAGATTTGCCCAGAGTGGGTAACTCAGACATTCATCTTTGAGCAGTCCTTAGTCTTCACCTGGCTTACCAATCTCTTACCAGATCATTGAATCTGAAATTTCTGCTATCACCAGGCAGGAAGTAGCAAACAGGGCCTACTGAGGCCCACACACACTCCCATTAAATAGCAGCAGCCCTCGTTCTTCACAATGGCTAGGGTCAATCATATCATTAAATTTTTTCACCTGTTAGTTGGTCCTATAGAGTCTGGTAGTATCCTATGTTTGGAAACTCTTGTGTCCTTTTATGGGAACATTACCCACTTTACCTTCCTCTGTTAAAAACTAGACCATCTACCGTTGTAGCAAGAGGGAGCACAAGTTTCAAAACAGATGCTGAGTTGGAGAGGTAGCATATCCACTCTCACACTAAATATCCTCAGATGCTACCTATTAGTGCCATTAAGCAGTGGCTATGCATGCATTTTAAGACAGTAAGGTGTCAGGCATCAAAAACTGATACACCAGCTCTGGACAAGAGGCCATACTTCGGCTTTGTCAGGCCAGGACTGTGCAGCCTACCACAGTAGACTGTGTTCCTGTGGGGTCTGTGGTCAGACTAGTGGTGGATGATCACTGAACCCATCTGAATACCGCAGGTCATACACACACCCTGAATGGGGAGATGATTGACAGAGACCATGATTCCCACATCCTTTAAGACTTTGAGGCAACAGTAGTATCTTCTAATCTGCATTAGTATTCATTCTACTTTTCCACTAATTTCACAGTCATTCACCTGAAAGACTTCTTTACCCTTATCACTTAGTCCACAAATCAAGAAGTAACATGAGGGCTCTACCAATTGCCAAGTAGGTCAATCCTCTCAAGCCTTTAGTGTGATGGAAAATGACCACAGAGTGGATCCAGAGACCCACTGGACCAATAATAAGGCTAACTTCAGGTGGACTTTACTTCCACATACCTTTAATGATAATCACCATGGTGTGATCACTGACCTAGAGCCAGACATCCTGGAATGTGAAGTCAAGTGGGCCTTAGGAAGCATCACCACGAGCAAAGCTAGTGGAGGTGATGGAATTCCAGTTGAGCTATTTCAAATCCTGAAAGATGATGCTGTGAAAGTGCTGCACTCAATATGCCAGCAAATTTGGAAGACTCAGCAGTGGCCACAGGACTGGAAAAGGTCAGTTTTCATTCCAATCCCAAAGAAAGGCAATGCCAAAGAATGCTCAAACTACCACACAATTGCACTCATCTCACACGCTAGTAAAGTAATGCTCAAAATTCTCCAAGCCAGGCTTCAGCAATACATGAACCATGAACTTCCTGATGTTCAAGCTGGTTTTAGAAAAGGCAGAGGAACCAGAGACCAAATTTCCAACATCTGCTGGATCATGGAAAAAGCAAGAGAGTTCCAGAAAAACATCTATTTCTGCTTTATTGACTATGCCAAAGCCTTTGACTGTGTGGACCACAATAAACTGTGGAAAATTCTCAAAGAGATGGGAATACCGGACTACCTGACCTGCCTCTTGAGAAATCTGTATGCAGGTCAGGAAGCAACAGTTAGAACTGGACATGGAACAACAGACTGGTTCCAAATAGGAAAAGGAGTACGTCAAGGCTGTATATTGTCACCCTGCTTATTTAACTTCTATGTAGAGTACATCATGAGAAACGCTGGACTGGAAGAAACACAAGCTGGAATCAAGATTGCCAGGAGAAATATCAATCACCTCAGATATGCAGATGACACCACCCTTATGGCAGAAAGTGAAGAGAAACTAAAAAGCCTCTTGATGAAAGTGAAAGAGGAGAGTGAAAAAGTTGGCTTAAAGCTCAAAATTCAGAAAACGAAGACCATGGCATCTGGTCCCACCACTTCATGGGAAATAGATGGGGAAACAGTGGAAACAGTGTCAGACTTTATTTTTCTGGGCTCCAAAATCACTGCAGATGGTGACTGCAGCCATGAAATTAAAAGACGCTTACTCCTTGGAAGGAAAGTTACGTCCAACCTACATAGCATATTGAAAAGCAGAGACATTACTTTGGCAACAAAGGTCCGTCTAGTCAAGGCTATGGTTTTTCCTGTGGTCATGTATGGATGTGAGAGTTGGACTGTGAAGAAGGCTGAGCACTGAAGAATTGATGCTTTTGAACTGTGGTGTTGGAGAAGACTGTTGAGAGTCCCTTGGACTGCAAGGAGATCAGCCCTGGGATTTCTTTGGAAGGAATGATGGTGAAGCTGAAACTCCAGTACTTTGGCCACCTCATGCGAAAAGCTGACTCATTGGAAAAGACTCTGATGCTGGGAGGGATTGGGGGCAGAAGGAGGGGATGACAGAGGATGAGATGGCTGGATGACATCACTGACTCGATGGACGTGAGTCTGGGTGAACTCCGGGAGTTGGTGATGGACAGGGAGGCCTGGCGTGCTGCGATTTATGGGGTTGCAAAGAGTCAGACACAACTGAGGGACTGAACTGAACTGAACGAGTGTTTTGGGTTTTTCATCAGTAACGCATCTGACCCTGTGTCCAATGACTCCTGATTGATCTGAGTAGTTTCCTTTCCATAGAGTGGAGTTACCCACTTTACATAACTGTCCATAGACGCTTTTGGGGAGGGACTTGGGGAAGCACTCCGTGTACTGGTCATGATATTGTGGGTCCTTCCTCAGGGGTCTTGGCCTGTACTGACTCAGGTTTAATAAGTGAGCAAAGGACACTGGCTTTTCATTGGGCAGCAAGTGTCCACATCCCACGCATCCACTCTTGATCCCCTTTGGTTGGGCAAGTCAGGTGACACTTTTGGTGGTCATCCTTTTCAGCACTTCATGGATCACGGTCTAGCAGCCCTGTGGTTTGGGGTTTCTGCTCGCCACTCTGGCTTTGTGGCTCTTTATGGGAACCCTCAAAGGCAATGGGGATGTAGTTAAGGACTGTAGCCAGCCTCTGCTTTTCTGAATCGTACCAACCCCATGGATACCAGGGAGCCCAGCTCTATATATCCACAGCCGTCCACTTTGGCCTGTGGAGGATCCCTCACAAAAGGCTAACAGTGTCTGGTGTCCTCATTAACCCTCTCCTTTGTGTCTAGAGAAAAAGATCATCTCTGTGGCATCCTGGAGAACAAACAGCACACGCTTCTTGGGCCCAATATCCAAACCATCCAGAGCACCTGCTTACTGCACCTTTCAGTTTCTTCCAAGGATAGAACAGCAACACAAGGGCCTTCCCAAGCATATGTTTATATTGAAGCACCAAGGACCAGGGAAATAACCACTGAACAGTACCAGAGACTCACTGGACTAGTTGACTGAGGACTTTAACTGGTCCCATACATCCTTAGTCTAATTGGAAATTCATAAAGCATTTTTCCATCCTTCATATTAATATGTCCAGCCCTTTATCCAACAGCTCCTGAAAGAGCTTACTATTTTCTTTTTCCCCAGTATATTGCTACTTAGGTAGTGACTATAGGTTCCTTATGAGGTAAACTTAGAGAATCGCTTCTGTATGTAGCTGCTGTAGCATTAGGAATTTTCTTCAAGGGGAGTTAACTAGGGTTGGTTTAGGTGAGAACCGAGTAAGGGAGAAGCGGCTTCTCACTGGAGACTTGCTGTCCGTCTTCTCAGACGCTCCTGGTCTTTGGTTACACAGGTCAAGCAATACTCGCGTGGCCGCTGATCGTTTGTACCACTGGCTACAAGGTCTAGTTGCCTCTTAGATCACGGTCTTGCATTTGCTGTTCTGGCTTTACGGCCATGTGGATGTGACCAAGTGTTATTGCCTGGCCTCTGCTCTTTCCAAATCCTACCATCCCCAAGGACAGCAGCAGGTCCACTTCAATATAAACCTTTACTCTGGCCAACTCTGGCCTATAGATGGCAGCCACCCCCATTTTTCAGTGACGCTGGTACCTTCCATCCTTAGTACCCTCCTTGTCTTAAGGAGCATCCTGGGGACCATCCTGGTTTTTCTGGTGATGTAATAAAGGTCTTTTAAAATGTCCACTTCTGGTCCGTAAGACTTTCCCGAGGTCATTGCCATCTCGTCTTCATTTGCAGCATGTCAATGGCCCTCAAACTTGGCTGAGGTTAAAGTCACTTGAGGAGCTCTAAATATCCTGATGCTTGGGCCTTGTCTCCTGAATTTTACAGAAGATTATGGGAAGTTTGGAGAAGGCAATGGCACCCCACTCCAGTACTCTTGCCTGGAAAATCCCATGGGCAGAGGAGCCTGGTAGGCTGCAGTCCATGGGGTCGCGAAGAGTCGGACACGACTGAGCGACTTCACTTTCACTTTTCACTTCCATGCATTGGAGAAGGAAATGGCAACCCACTCCAGTGTTCTTGCCTGGAGAATCCCAGGGACGGGGGAGCCTGCTGGGCTGCCGTCTATGGGGTCGCACAGAGTCGGACACGACTGAAGCGACTTAGCAGCATGGGAAGTTTAAAGGTCAAGACTTTTAAAAAAACATCTTACAGCGACGTGAATACACAGCCGGTTTGAGGACTGATACTATATGCCACCTTTTCATAACCCCTCCCTTGCCAAAGCTTCTGATAACAGCATATTAAGACTGGTTCCATACATCTTTGTCAAGATATTAGTCCACTGACAGCACCCCAGAAACTCTCCATCATCCAGCCTTGTGTTCTACACCCCTGCTCCAACACCTTCAAGTCATTTCTAAGCCTTAAAGCTTCTACTGACAGAGTCACCATGTCCTATGTATCCTTCAGGGAATAATCCTGTTCCTGTCACAAGAACAGACTGCCTCTCTTGGCCATGCTGGACTTGACACCCATAATTGTTCTAGAAGCTTTGGGGGATACTTTACACCTCTTACAAGGAGCAAATATCAGCTTGAGATATGTCTCAGGTGAGAAAAGGGAGAGGCTGAGAGGGTTCTTCGGGACTGGGTGGTTCAAGGACCTCTGGACAGTCCCTGAACCAGGATCCTGCTCTATCAGGGTCCACTGTTGGTGTACGAGGCTTGCCAGGGTAAGAACGTAACATCCCTCTAACTCTGTTGTCCTGGTATCCTACTGGGCCCAGTCCTCAGCTCCATGTGCACTTTGGCATCATTTAAAGGAGTTCTCATCCTCTACAACCAAAGTCTCTATTTTGCTGAACTGAGCTCCCGTTTCTCTTCAGTGCTACTCTGGCCATTAACCAGTTTCTCAATCCTGGTGATCACTACTGCCTCTCTCTCTCTCTCTCTCTCTCAAATGCTGGAGAAGTTTTCTGAGCAAGTACATCCCCTCTGACCTCTGTCATCCCCATTCATATCAGATAAGTCTTAGTAATCATGATGCTATAGTACAGAGGTTCCCCAACTCAGTGTTGGAATCCCCTGGAATGCTAGTCAAGCACAGAGGCCCCAGGAAGCAGGGGCCTGAGTGAAGCAGGAATGAGTCTGGATTTTGTATTTTCAAATTCCCCAGGTGATTCTGATCCCCCAAATGTGAGAATTATTGATATATACCAAGCCAGGCTATATAACTCACAGCTCAATCAGTAAAGAATCTGCCTGTAATGCAGAAGACCAGAGTTCAATTCCTGGGTCAGGAAGATCCCCTGAAGAAGGAAATGGCAACCCACTCCAATATTCTTGCCTGGGAAATCCCATGAACAGAGAAGCCTGGTGGGGTCAGTCCATGGGGTCACAAGAGTTGGACACGACAGCAATTAAACCACCACAGCACACCAGGAATTATTAAAATAGAGGTGGGTAAAGAAAAATCAGGGAAAACATTAGGGACTTCAAGGCCAAGCATGGGCTCAGGTTTGGAATATCTGGGGCCCCAAGACACAGAAGTTCACTTGCTCAGGCTCTTTACCTGGAATCCCCACCGGCTATTTACGAGAAAGACAGGGACAGAGACCAGAGCCCTGCTTGGTGGGACAGGCTTGCGAGGTAAGACTGGATGCTGTTGGACACAAGTACAAACACTTCTTTCCTGGACCTCCTCTCAGACGGCACTAAAGCCTTACACCATGGGAAGAGAAGTGGGAAATACTCTCTCCCGCCAAACCTGGCCCAGACCAAAGCTTCTGAAGGAAGAGAAGTCAAACCCATCTGCCTTTGTAGGAGGGAAGGCATTTCTCCCATTTCTAGGATGAAAGGTAAGGGCCACAGCTTCTAGAACAGGGATACCTGGAGCCCCGCCACAACTCCTACACCCGTGGAGGTATGCTGCTACTGGAACAAGGCAGAAGGGACTTTCCTGCTAAGACCAGAGGGCACGTGGCTGCCATGGGGATGGGGCAGAGCTGCTCAGAAACCCCCATTCCAGAGGCTCAGGAACCCAGTGAGACTGAGACTAACACTGGACAAGAACAGAGGACACCTCTGCCCACACCACAAGCCTAGCAAAGGCAATAAGCACAAAGGTCACTGCCAGGGCAGGACAAGGTCATGGAGACACTCCCTTTCTGTGGCCCAGAACAGTTGAAAGCTGAGGATGAGTAAGAACACAGGAAAAGTCTCTGACACTGTAAGCCTCTGGCTTCCTGGGTTGCTCAGTGGGTAAAGAACCTGCCTGCAATGCAGGATAACTCCAGAGATACGAGTTTGATTCCTGGGCTGGGAAGATCCCCTGGAGGAGGGCACAAGAGCCCACTCCAGTATTCCTCCCTGGAGAGTCCCCATGGACAGAGGAGACTGGTGGGCTATAGTCCATAGGGTTGCAAAGAGTCAGACATAACGGTAGCTACTTTGGACTAGCACTGTAAACATAAGGCAGAAACAGACTCTGCTGGAGATACTGGAAGCAGTGAAAGCTACAACAGCCCCAAGAGAACCCCACATCTGACGAGACTCGCTATCCTACCTCTCCAACATACTGTCAACAGCCCAACAGCCCATTTCCAGGTGCAAGGTTTATCTGTACTGTTCATAAAACTGGCACTCAGACATGTTGCGAATGGAAAGGAGGTAACGAATTGCAAACGGATGACACAGTCAGCAAAGCCAGTTCAAGGATGCTTCAGACGCTAGAGCATCACACAGGCACTTTAACTAGGATCCTGTGAGAGGACTTGGTGGAAGGGTTAGACAACATGCGAGGATCCAGAGTAGACTTGAGTACACAGGAGTTTAAAATAACAGCTGCCTTATAGCAGGTGTGGATGGGACAGAATGAATGCTTCAGCGCGGGGAGCCGGTGGGAGGCACTCCGCCCATGGCAAAGGTCATGAGGAAGGAGGCTCGACAAACGCAAAGGCGGAATCGAGCCTCAGGAGTCCCCCTGGAAATCCTCGAGCATCTACCCCCATAACCAGAGCCTGCCTACTTTACTACTTTGTGCTCTCACCTACACCTCTGACTTTACGGGGGGCTGTCCCCCACCACCTCTTTCGGAGGAGGAGTTAACTTAGAGCTCCAGGTAATAAAAACTCCTGGGCGTGACAAGTGTGTTTCAACCTACAAACTCCTCTAAAGGTTCTCTAGCCTGCCTGACAGGCTTGTCCAGCCACATGTGATTGCTCACAGCCTCCCAACCGTGAGAGGCACGAGATGCTTTAAACCTTCTAAAAACAGGTTCCTTAGAAAAGTTAGAAAACCATTAGTATAAGTATAATGGGCTGATTAGAAATTGTATTGGTGAAGGGTTTTTCATTGGTTGAGCCAATGTTTGTTGCAAGCCTCCACATCCCCTGCTCTTACACACATTAATGAATATATAGAAGAAATAAGTATTAACCTTTGATATAAATCACATTAGACCTTAGGCTAAGTAAATTCTTTCCTTAACTAAAACCCACTATACCCTCACCCTATAGGAATGTAACTTTATTTGGGTGGCATCTGTTTTAAGAATAATCACCCCTGGAGATATAAGTGCCCTGGTTGACTGACCGCTGTCACAAGGAGAGGGTCATAAATTGTCAGCAGGCCCCCTGGCCAGAAGATGATGTAACACCTCTAAGACCTCTGTATACATTTGTATGAAGCACCTGACTTTGATAAAAGTCAGGACTGCTGACCCCACGTGACTTTTGCATAACATCTCAGTGTATAAAAGTAGGCCATGGAAAATAAAGAATTGGGATCAGTTTCTCAAAATACTGGTCTCCCCATGTCGCGCGCTCTCTCAAACTCTGGCTGAGTCTCCATCTGGAGCGTGGAGCCCACCATGCTTACTAATTATGCCTGGGCTTCTAAGATCCGACTGGGGAGGCCTCAGTGTCTCCTATCCTTTGGGAGAACGGAAGGACGCCTGCGGCCTACGTAAGTGGTGCAAACTTCTTGTCTTGAAGTTTTATTGGTCTCCCGCATAAACCAAGCTACTCAGCCTCTTTTCTCCCCTGAATTTCCTCACTGAGCTATCCTCATTCTATTACTCTTTATATCTCTAATTAATATCTAATTGAAGCTATTGTATCCTGATCCTCACCGAAGCTGTCTATCCTTCGAATACCCTGGATCAGCCGGGGCTGGACCCCAGCACTTCAGTACACACGTCTACAACAAGGTTATTCATATGGGAAAAAATGTGAGTATAGACTGTAACATGGGCAAAATATCTACCAACTGCTGATATAAAGGTGCAGATATAAGAGCCAGTGTATTCTACATTGTCTTTCTAAAGTTTTGACTTGGGGATAAGATAGAAGGAATTCTATGGCATGTAAAAAGCACACAAGAATGTTGAATAATTTACTATAAAGAATTAAGACCTAGAATTAAGACCTAGATGGGATGGGGGGGGTATCAGATCAGACCAGACCAGTTGCTCAGTCGTGTCCGACTCTTTGAGACCCCATGAATCGCAGCACGCCAGGCCTCCCTGTCCATCACCAACTCCCAGAGTTCACCCAGACTCACGTCCATCGAGTCAGTGATGCCATCCAGCCATCTCATCCTCTGTCGTCCCCTTCTCCTCTTGCCCCCAATCCCTCCCAGTATCAGAGCCTTTTCCAATGAGTCAACTCTTTGCATGAGGTGGCCAAAGTACTGGAGTTTCAGCTTTAGCATCATTCCTTCCAAAGAAATCCCAGGGCTGATCTCCTTCAGAATGGACTGGTTGGATCTCCTTGCAGTCCAAGGGACTCTCAAGAGTCTTCTCCAACACCACAGTTCAAAAGCATGAATTCTTCAGCGCTTAGCCTTCTTCACAGTCCAACTTTCACATCCATACGTGACCACAGGAAAAACCATAGCCTTGACTAGATGAACCTTTGTTGGCAAAGTAATGTCTCTGCTTTTGAATATGCTATCTAGGTTGGTCATAACTTTCCTTCCAAGGAGTAAGCATCCTTTAATTTCATGGCTGCAGTCACCATCTGCAGTGATTTTGGAGCCCAGAAAAATAAAGTCTGACACTGTTTCCACTGTTTCACCATCTATTTCCCATGAAGTAGTGGGACCGGATGCCATGATCTTCGTTTTCTGAATTTTGAGCTTTAAGCCAACTTTTTCACTCTCCACTTTCACCTTCATCAAGAGGCTTTTTAGTTCCTCTTCACTTTCTGCCATAAGGGTGGTGTCATCTGCATATCTGAGGTTATTGATATTTCTCCCGGCAATCTTGATTCCAGTTTGTGTTTCTTCTAGTCCAGCGTTTCTCATGATGTACTCTGCATATAGGTTAAATAAATAGGGTGACAATATACAGCCTTGACGTACTCCTTTTCCTATTTGGAACCAGTCTGTTGTTCCGTGTCCAGTTCTTACTGTCGCTTCCTGACCTGCATACAGATTTCTCAAGAGGCAGATCAGGTGGTCTGGTATTCCCATCTCTTTCAGAATTTTCCAGTTTATTGTGATCCACACAAAGGCTTTGGCATAGTCAATAAAGCAGAAATAGATGTTTTTCTGGAACTCTCTTGCTTTTTCCAGGATCCAGCATATGTTGGCAATTTGATCTCTGGTTCCTCTTCCTTTTCTAAAACGAGCTTGAACATCAGGAAGTTCACGGTTCACATATTGCTGAAGCCTGGCTTGGAGAATTTTAAGCATTACTTTAGTAGTGTGTGAGATGAGTGCAATTGTGCAGTAGCTTGAGCATTCTTTGGCATTACCTTTCTTTGGGATTGGAATGAAAACTGACCTTTTCCAGTCCTGTGGCCACTGCTGAGTTTTCCCAATTTGCTGGCATATTGAGTGAAGCACTTTCACAGCATCATCTTTCAGGATTTGGAATAGCTCAACTGGAAATCTATCACCTCCACTAGCTTTGTTCGTAGTGATGATTTCTGGGAGGGGATATATGTATACATATAGTTGATCCACTTTGTTGTATGGCAGAAACTAACAACATTGTAAAGGAATTATATCCAGTTAAAAAAATTTAAGAGTGGGTAAGTATCCAAGAAAAGACTATAAACTGGAAGAAAATATTTTTACTCCTCCTGAGGGAGGAGTAGTCACCTTCTCTCAGCTCTATTGCCAGTGCTCCCTACTGGTGGGCCCTAACCAGAGAGCCTGCGAGATGAAGTCCATTCAGATCAGCCTCCGGAGCACAGGAGGTGGACAAAGGAGGTCAGAGGAGCCAATGAAGGATCCCCAAATTATACATTGTTAGGAACTCTGAACAATGACTTTCATTTGTTGCTGAATGGGCACGTACAAAAGCTTTAGTTGTTTCCAGTAAGATATAAGGTCTGCACACCCAGTGACTCCTGGACATACACCACAGAGAACCTTAAACCTGTGCCTGGGAGACAGTCAGGAATGCTCATAGCGGCACTGCTTAGACAGCAAAGCCCTGGAATGAAGCCCTTGCCTGATGTTGGCTCCCAGTTTTGGTCTTTGCCCTTTTGTTCCACTCAGGTTACTACAGGGAGCTCACCCTTGAACTCACAGGCTGCGTTTCCCTGGCTCCTCATTTAGCTAGCTCTTAGCTGCTTTTTGGCCAGTGAAAGGCCTGGTGAGGGGTTGAAGGGTGGGAGAACCCAGGGTGTTCTTTCTGCTTACTCTTTGTTTCAGGAAGCTCCTCTGACTCAGGTAGGCCAGCCTCGTTTCTGCCTCTCCGGGGCCCCACCTTGGGCTTCCTAAGACTCTCTTCGCTACTCTGTCTCCCCAACCTAGCGGCAGTAATGTACCCCCGAAACTGTTCATTTCTTGGTTTCCCCATCATCTCAGTCCATTTCCTAGCACCTCGATCTTCAGAAATAACTCATGACTTGGCTTGAATTCTCTTTGTAGTAAATATTTGGAATGCTTCATTTCCAAGTTTGTTGTTGTTGTTCAGTCACTAAGTCATATCCAGCAGACCCCACGGGCTGTAGTATGCCAGGCTTCCCTGTCCTTCACTGTCTCCTGGAGTTTGCTCAGCTTCATGTCCACTGAGTCAGTGATGCCATCCAACCATCTCATCCTCTGCTGCTCCATTATTTCGCCTTCAATCTTTCCCAGCATCAGGGTCTTTCACAATGAGTTGCCTCTTCATATCAGGTGGCCAGAGTATTGGAGCTTCAGCATCAGTCCTTCCAGCGAATACTCAGACTTCATTTCCTTTAGGACTGACTTTGTGGTATGCAGGATATTTAGTTGCTGCATGTGGGGTCTAGTGGTTTGTCCAGGGATAAAACCTGGGTTCCCTGCATTGTGAGCGTGTAGTCTTAGCCACTGGACCACCAGGGAAGCCTTTTCTAGATTTAGACCCCGATTAAGAGTTAGAAGATACACTGCACTGAACAAAAAGATGCCAAAGATGAAGATTGCCTAATTCATTGTATAAAACTAGCATAGTTCTAATACCACAGAGAGAGAAAAGTGAGGTATATGTCAACATCATTAACAGATGCAAGAAGTCTAAAAATATTGGAAAATCAAATACAGAAGTGTATTAAAACCAATAGGGACCAAGTAGAATTTGTCTCAGAAATGCAAGGATAGATCACTATTGGAGGATATTAATAATTTCATTACTATGTTAGAGAAAAAAAACACACATTATCTCAAATTTTAAAAAATCATTTGCAACCTTTATGAATGAGCGAATTTTGTCAACCTAGAAATGAAAAGAAACATCTCTAGCTTGATAGAGAATCTTCCAAAGGCTTAGAGCAAACATCACATTTAATGAACCATTAGAAGCATTCAATTTACTGAGATGGTATTACTACTACTGTTATTAACATTGTCCTGGGAAATTAAATACTGCTAACATTAAACAGGGAGAAATATTTGTAGCTATGATCATACTTCAAGCTCAAGAAAATTCAAGTTCAAATGGAGTACATGCTAGAATTATACTTATTATTCCTCCCCTCATATGTCAATGTTTCAGAAAGCTCATGAAAGACAACATAGCCATACTTAAAACAACCAAGGGGCTCCCCAGGTGACTCGGTGGTAAAGAATCTACCTGCCAATGCAGGAAACATGGGTTCTATCCTGGGTCAGGAAGATCCCCTGGAGGAGGACATGGCAACCCACTCCAGTATTCTTGCCCAGAAAACCCCATGGACAGAGGAGCCTGACAAGCTACAGGCTCTATGGTGTCAGAGAGTCAGACACGGCTGAGCACACATGTACACACGCAAAACGTGGGGAGGGGGGTCAGGTGATGCATTAGACCCAAGACAGGGCTCCATGCAGGAACCCAGGACGTCAACCCTAGTTGTGATGAGTGGCTTTCTTCTGCTTAAGACAATATTTCCCAAGGACACTTACCCCCATCCCCTTGGGGAAGGTACAAAGGTAACTTCCCGTGGCCCATGCTCAAAAGTGGGGAGTCGGGAGGAGCCCATACCAACCAAAATAAACCCAGTTACTCAGGCCTCTTGCCATCCATGGGCTCAGATACACTAGCTCATTCCCTTCAAAAGTCAAAATTACTGTTAATGGGGCCTCCCTGGTGGTTCAGTGGTTAATAATCCACCTATCAATGCAAGTGACACAGGTTCAGTCTCTGGTCCAGGAAGATCTCACGTGCCTTGGGGCAACTAAGCCCATGCACCACAATCGCTGAGGCTGAGCCCTAGGGTCTGTGCTCCACAATGAGAGAGGCTGCAGCACTGAAAGACCTGATCACAGCTAGAGTGGCCCCAACTGGAGAAAACCCTCATGCAGCAACAAAGCCCCAGCACAGTCACAAAATTAAAAGGCCGTACGTTACAAAAACACATTATTATTCCTAGTGTTTACTGACGCTTTATGTGGTCAACTCTTCCCCTCCTTTCCCAATCTCATTTTAGCCAAGATAAGCGTCAGCTGAGGAGAGAAACAGTTTGTCCAAAGCTAAGTGACTAGTTAACGGCCAGGTACCCCTCATTCCCATCGTTTATTACCTGACATGTCTACTCCATAACCAAAAAAAAAAAAAGCTATTCCCCATCCATTCCAGTACCTAGACAGGCCAGCTCTTGCATTTATCGGTGCTGTTTTAATGCATTAATTTCTGCTTCTGTTACTTTACTGATCTCATTTAAACAGAAAACTTGTTTATGGGATTTGGCTAAAATTTTAGTTTCACTCGAAGCTTCTGTAATGTCTTTAAAAAACACGTGTTTTTAAAAATTATTTAAGTTATGAGTTTACCTCTGGGCACTTGATTTATTCTTTGAACCAGTACTTATGAAGCAGAGCATTTTAAATTGAAAGAGCATGGGAATTTTTTCTGTTGCATAAGTTATATTCTCTTGTGACAATGCAATTTCTGTCTTTTGAAATGTAATATTCTCTGGCCCAGTATAGAGTTGATTTTTATCAGTCTTTCATGGATGCTTAGAAAATTCAAACTCTTAATAGGGTACAAAGTTCAACGTCTAATTATCAGCTTAGCACAGAGCTCCATTTTTTCCTAAAAAAATCAGATAGGAGATGAAGAAATGTAACCCAACAGTCACATTCTTGGATATATTCCAGAGTATTCTCAGATTCATAAATATTCTAGAATATTCATTTTGGTGTTAAGGAAAGTTGGCAAAGAACCTAGATGCTCATTACAGGAAATGAAAAATAGAATTACAGAAGTTAGAAGCCATGAACTGCATGTAGTGTAACAACCAATTTTGGTGTTAAATGAAACTGAAAGATCTATAGCACAATATCATTTATGTAAATGAAAAGTACATGTAACATTTTGTATTATCCAAGGATAAATGCATATTTTCAGACATTTAACACACTCTAGAGTGACTAGCTATAGGACAGGTTGAAATTAGAGCAAAAAATCAAGGATAAGGAGAGAAGAGGAAAGAGGTTACAATCATTCTGGTTTAGATTATTTGATATTTGGTACCTCTGAGCACACACACACACACTTAAGACATCAGGCAAATGCAGGTTAGCTGATTTGTCCTCAGATCTTTTGCCTTCCACCCCTGCAAACTACTATTTGCAGATTCCTCTGCTGTGATGGGCAACTTCTAAGACAGCACTCATGATTCCTGCTTCTTGGAATTCACATCATTCCCTAACACTCTCCCCTTCAGAGTGGGCAGGACCCGTCACTTGTTTCTAAATACTAGACTACAGCAAGGCCATGCTTGTGTTTTATGAGACAGCATCCATGCAAGATGAAGGTCACGATTTCCCTTTTGGCTTTAATGAAGCAGCCATCTGTGTTAGGGAAACACATATGGCAAGGAAATGCAGGAAACCTCTAGAAACTGAGGATTGCCTCTGGTCAGAAGCCAGCCAGAATCTGCAGTCCAGACGCTACCAAGGAGCTGAACTTTACTGCCCTTCTGAGTTTGGAGGTCGATTCTTCCCCAGACAAGTATCAGTATGAAAATGTGCAGCCCAGCCAACACCAGGATTGCAATTTTGAGAGACTCTGAAGCACTGGTGAAGCTGTGCCTGGACTCTTGATACTTAGAAATTGTGATAGCTGTATTGATTTCAGCTGCCAAGTTCAGTCCTATTCTTATGTAGCACCACTTAAGAAACGAGTCCATCAGCAACTTCTGGCTAGGTTCAGAAAATGGCTTACTTACAAGATATTGGATAGAGGACAGACTAACTCATGTATTTACCTTCTCTTTCAGCTTGAGCATCATCTCAGTGACTCCAGGTTGCCCTCTCCTGCCAGATAGCCTCACATGACCCTGGCTCCTAGGCTCTGGGAACATCAGATCTTCACTTTCACAAGCCTGCTGTTGCTCATCTCTGGGTTACTGCACTCATTCCATTTCACTTTATTTTTATGGTAGCAATGTAATGAATTCTCCTGAAGTCCTTCCAGTAAGGAAAACTGAGCCAATGTTGACAAAAGGCCCAAAGAATTTGTTCTTGATTTCTTAATGAAGTATTATAAATGCATGCAAAATATTGAGAAACAAAAGATCTGAGTGATATGTCATCTATGGATTGGATAATTCCTATTGTTACAAAGCCCATTCTCCCCCACTGATCTATATAATCAAACAATACCAAATGAAGATAATTTTCTACAGTAATTGACACTGTTCAAAAATTCATCTGAGTAGAAGCAGAGTAGCCCAAGTCATTTTAATACAGAACAAAGCAATTTTATTACCCGATTTCAAGACTTTAATAGAGCTATAATAACCAAGGCAGTGTGGTATTGGCAGAAGGTAGACATACATCACTTGTCACACCAGGCTTTCTGGGAAGCAGATACTGAGAGGAATGCAAACTTTTTTTTTCAATTATTTTTTTTTATTTTTAAACTTTACAATATTGTATTGGTTTTGCCAAATATCGAAATGAATCTGCCACAGGTATACATGAGTTCCCCATTCTGAAAGAGAAATGCCTTTGAAAAGGAAGGAGGAGGAAAGGTGGATCAGGAGAATCCATCAGGTTGCAGTATAGTCTGACAAAACCCTCTGAAATGAGGGAAATTTGGTCCTGAGGGGAGGTTCATAATGGATAGACATAACTAGTCTTTGATCAAGGTAGTGGTGGATGAGGGCAAGCTTTTCTCTGGGCAGCCTCGAGCCCATGACTGACCAAGATAGTGGTACAGAAATTGGTTGGGGGAAACCCTGAAAAGCAGGAGACCTCATGTCAAAAGCTAAGGCAGACCTTGAACAGCTAACAACTGGAAGATGTCAGATAACAGTGCCTCATCTACCTGGGAGAAGGCAATGGCACCCCACTCCAGTACTGTTGCCTGGAAAATCCCATGGATGGAGGAGCCTGGTAGGCTGCAGTCCATGGGGTCGCACAGAGTCGGACACGACTGAAGTGACTTAGCAGCACCTGGGCAGTGAACCCTTTCCTGAATGCATCAACAGTATAGGGAATACGGAAATTAGTTTCCTAGGGTTAAAAGGATCCTTAACAAAGGCACCCACACAATTCAATGGAGAATATGTTTTACAATATAACTAAAACTAGATATCATACGGAGAGTTAACCACAAATCCTACCTCATATTTCAACCCACACATAGGTTAAGTTAGGTCTGTGATCAATCTCAAATTAAATGCCAAAGCTAAAAACATGTATAATATCATAAAAAAATAATCAAGAAAAAAAAGAGCATAACCTCCACAAAAATAAAAATAAATAAAAATAAATGCCAAAGCTATAGAAGTTTCTGAACTTTACCTAGGACTGCTACTGACCTGTTTAGCCTCCCTTCTGGAGGGGTCTATAGATGCACCCATGTATTTGGGTTGGCCAAAAAGTTCATTTGAGTTTTTCCATTAGATGTTATGGAATGAAATTTTGGGCCAATCTAATACAGTGGCAGAGTTGAATTTGCAACAGAGACAAGTAGTTTTGGCTCTCAAAGCCTAAACTATTTAGAACCTCAGCTTTTTTTCAGAAAAGATTTGCTCAGCCATTCTATTGAGTTTGCTAGGTTATCTGGTACCAGCCACATAGGGTGAACCTTCCTGAACAGAAGAGCCTGGTCCTTCTCTGGACCTAAATGGGAGTTTGCAGGTTTTCTTTCCACTCAGTATTTGCAGGGCAGTGATCCCAAACTTATAGACAGCCACACCAGGGGCTGTGCTCTATTACAGTGGATGGTGCAATAATTCATCTTTTACTCTGCACTGCTGCTGCTACTGCTAAGTCGCTTCAGTCGTGTCCGACTCTGTGCGACCCCATAGACGGCAGCTCACCAAGCTCTGCCATCCCTGGGATTCTCCAGGCAAGAACACTGGAGTGGGTTGCCATTTCCTTCTCCAATGCATGAAAGTGAAAAGTGAAAGGGAAGTCGCTCAGTTGTGTCCGACTCTTCGCGACCATCTCTGTACAGAATATCCTAAAATGCCCTTGACTACTGATCTTGTAAAAGTCTGATGTGACATATCTTGAGTCTTTGGTTTGTCTTCCACCCCAAGAAGTACACTCCTCACCAATACTTTTGATGTGTTAGCCCCTCACTGCTCATCTAGTCCAATCAGCATGCCATCAACAGAGTGGATCGATATGTCCTTCAGTACATTCAGATGGTCCTGATCTCAAACTACAATAGTTTACATAACTCTAGAGCAAAATCAAATTTATGATGTCTGTTCCTTGTAGATGTGAGCCACTTCTGATTCTCAGGATATTTACCATATTAATGTCTACATGCCATGTATCTCAGATACGCAGATGACACCACCCTTATGGCAGAAAGTGAAGAAGTAAAGAGCCTCTTGATGAAAGTGAAAGACCACACTGAAAAAGTTGGCTGAAAACTCAACATTCAGAAAACTAAGATCATGGCATCTGGTCCCATCACTTCATGGGAAATAGATGGGGAAACAGTGACAGACTTTATTTTGGGGGCTCCAAAATCACTGCAGATGGTGACAGCAGCCATGAAATTAAGACACTTGGTCCTTGGAAGAAAAGTTACGACCAACCTAGACAGTATATTCAAAAGCAGAGACATTACTTTGCCAACAAAGGTCTGTGTAGTCAAAGCCATGGTTTTTCCAGTAGTCATGTATGGGTGTGAGAGCTGGACTATAAAGAAAATTGAGCGCCAAAGAATTGATGCTTTTGAACTGTGGTGTTGGAGAAGACTCTTGAGAGTCCCTTGGACTGCAAGGAGATCCAACCAGTCCATTCTGAAGGAGATCAGCCCTGGGATTTCTTTGGAAGGAATGATGCTAAAGCTGAAACTCCAGTACTTTGGCCACCTCATGCGAAGAGTTGACTCATTGGAAAAGACCCTGATGCTGGGAGGGATTGGGGGCAGGAGGAGAAGGGGACGACAGAAGATGAGATGGTTGGAGGGCATCACTGACTCAATGGACGTGAGTCTGGGTGAACTCCGGGAGTTGGTGATGGATAGGGAGGCGTGGCGTGCTGCGATTCATGGGGTCGCAAAGAGTCGGACACGACTGAGCAACTGAACTGATCTGAACTACTTCCCCTGGAGGAAGAAATGACAATCTACTCCAGTACTCTTGCCTGGAAAATCCCATGGGCAGAGGAACCTGGCAGGCTACAGTCCATGGGGCTGCAAAGAGCTGGACACAACTGAGCATGCACGCACATGTGCCCCCACTTCCCCGGGGAAGATACAGAATATTTATTACCTGAGAAAACTTCCTCTTACTCCAGGAAACAACTGATCCAATTTCTCTCATAGATTAAGTTGACTGTTCTAGAACTCCATACAAATAGGGTCCTAAGATACATACCCTTGTCAACCTGTGTTGCTTCATCTTCTCTGTTAAGCTTTACTGCTCTTATCACCCAGGCAAAAATCAATTGTATTAGAAACCATTCTAAATATTTCAAGCAAAGGAACTTTTTCCTGAGTGGACCTTGACTGCCAACTTAAACTTACATTCCCATAAAGGAAACTTATGTTCTTATATCTGTATACATTGCTAGGTCAGCTTAGCTGGTCTTAAAACTGTTTGGAATATCCAGCTTCAGAAATTTCTTGTGCTCTCCTGATTTACTTTCATAACCAAGGTTATTTGAGCTTTGAAACAAGCTAAGAAAAATGTCCCTTTTTCTTTTCTCTCGTAGTCACTGGTAACTCCAAAGATTGGAGTTAACTGAAAGAGCTTAGCTATGATATACTCTGGGCCTGATTTTATTTTTCATTGGAATAGAGATATGAGTCATTTCTTCATTTCATTATGGTAAAATTCTGTTTTTCTAGGAGTGTGTTCATATTATCCAAGTTTCAGATTGGCATAAAGTGGCTCATAGCATTCTGTGTAATTACACTCCATTTCCTAAATGCAAATATACTTACTTGGAGCATCTTTTGACCAGTTATTTTAGTCTGAGTTTTCCCAAAAGCAGACCCAAAGATAAGTGCAAGCAGATTTGGGAAACACCAGTATTTAGAGAGCAGAGTGATGAGATGAAAGAAAGCAGCCAATGTCTTGCATTAGGAAGACTTAACACTGGAAATGACTGGAACCTAGTCTCCTGGGAAACTAAAGGCATTCCATCAGAAGGGCAAAATAATAGGGCGTTTACAGACTAATTCCAATAAACAGTTGGTTAAGCCTTGCTCCAAAGACACGTTAATTTCCTAGCACTTGGGCCCTGTCCTGTGCAAAGAAAAAGGGTCTCTTGTGGCTTTGGAAGAGCCCTCAGATGTAACACTGGCAGTTAGACACCAGCTAGCACCTGCTGGTATGGTAAGACCTGAGGGGTGTGGGTGGACACGCACCAGTCTTACCAGATGTACCTCCTCCTTGGCTTTTCCAGAGAGTCTTGGCCCTATTGCATCACGCATTTCATTAGGGTCTGCTGCTGCTAAGTCACTTCAGTCATGTCCGACTCTGTGCAACCCCATAGATGGCAGCCCACCAGGCTCCCCCGTCCCTGGGATTCTCCAGGCAAGAACACTGGAGTGGGTTGCCATTTCCTTCTCCAATGCATGAAAGTGAAAAGTGAAGTCGCTCAGCCGTGTCCGACTCTTAGCGACCCCATGGACTGCAGCCTACCAGGCTCCTCTGCCCATGGGATTTTCCAGGCAAGAGTACTGGAGTGGGGTGCCATTGCCTTCTCCTCATTAGGGTCTGCTATTGTGTAAATATATCTTATGCAACATACCTATAGAATCCAAAGGTGGGAAAAAACAGTTTGAGGTTTAGCTGTCAATATAAAATGCGGGGAGCCAGCGGGAGGACCTCCACCCGTGGCAAAGGTCATGAGGAAGGAGGCTCGACATACACAAAGGCAGGATCGAGCCTCAGGAGTCCCCCTGGAAATTCTCGAGCATCTACCCCCAAAACCAGAGCCTGCCTACTTTACTACTTTGTGCTCTCACCTACACCTCTGACTTTACGGGGGGCTGTCCCCCACCACCTCTTTCAGAGAAGGAGTTAACTTAGAGCTCCAGTTAATAATAATTCCTGGGCATGACAGGAGTGTTCCAAACTTACAAACTCCTCTGAAGGTTCTCTAGCCTACCTGACAGGCTTGTCCGGCCACATATGATTGCTCACAGCCTCCCAACCGTGAGAGGCACAAGAGGCTTTAAACCTTCTAAAAACAGGTTCTTTAGAGAAGTTAGAAAACTATTAGTATAAGTATAGTGGGCTGATTAGAAATTGTATTGGTGAAGGGTTTTTCATTTGTTGAGCCAAGATTTGTTGCTAAGTCTCCACATCCCCTGCCCTTACACACATTAATGAATATATAGAAGAAATAAGTATTAACCTTTGATATTAATCACGTTAGACCTTAGGCTAAGAAATTCTTTCCTTAATTAAAACCCACTACATGCTCACCCTATAGGAATGTAACTTTATCTGGTACCTTCGGAAGGTGGAGTCTGTTTCAAAAATAATCACCCCTGGAGAAATAAGTGTTCTGGTTGACTGACCGCTGTCACAAGGAGAGGGTCATAAATTGTCAGCAGGCCCCCTGGCCAGAAGATGATGTAACACCTCTAAGACCTCTGTATACATTTGTATGAAGCACCTGACTTTGATAAAAGTCAGGACTGCTGACCCCACGTGACTTTTGCATAACATCTCAGTGTATAAAAGTAGGCCATGGAAAATAAAGAATGGGGATCAGTTTCTCGAAATACTGGTCTCCCCATGTCACGCTCTCTCTCAAACTCTGGCTAAGTCTCCATCTGGAGTGCGGAGCCCACCATGCTTACTAATTATGCCTGGGCTTCTAAGATCCGACCGGGGAGGCCTCAGTGTCTCCTCTCCTTCGGGAGAACGGAAGGACGCCTGCGGCCTACGTAAGTGGTGCAAACTTCTTGTCTTGAAGTTTTATTGGTCTCCTGTGTAAACCAAGCTACTCAGCCTCTTTTCTCCACTGAATTTTCCTACTGAGCTATCCTCATTCTATTACTCTTTACATCTCTAATTAATATCCAATTGAAGCTATTTTATCCTGATCCTCGCCAACGCCATCCCCGCTTCGAACTCCCTGGATCAGCCAGGGCTGGACCTCGGCAATAAAATATTAAGAATGGCTTAAGTTTCTCTTTAAATTTAACTTTCCATTGCTGTTGTTCAGTTTCTAAGTCATGTCCAACTCTTTGCAACCCCATGAATTACAGCACACCAGGCTTCCTGGTCCTTTACTATCTGCCAGAGTTTGCTCCAACTCTTGTCCACTGAGTCAGTGATACCATCCAACCATCTCATCCTGTTGCCCATTTCTCCTCCTGCCCTCACTCTTTCCCAACATCAGGGTCTTTTCTAATGGGTCAGCTCTTTGCATCAGGTGGCCAAAGTACTGGAGCTTCAGCTTAACCCAAGTTATGATTTCTGGTACTTATTCTAGTAACTTACATCACTTGTTTTGAGACAAAGAATTTCAGTAGTTGCTAAATTCTTAACAGGTGGGTAATTAGGCTGAAGTCAAAGATAAGAAAGTTGTATTTTGGTCAGAGAAGATGATCTACAGGTAGCAGAGTTCTGGTGGCCCAGCTCTGCCCCCTTGGCACACCTGAGCACATCTGATTTCAGTGTGGCTGTGAAGGATGGTATCCTATCTCAAGAGCTCACCAACCTCCTCCTCTTGCACTTTTTCTGAAACCTGGGAGCTTATTCAGCCTACAGGCAGAGCAGTTCAGAAGTGGCGAGTTGATATTCCTTGGGAGCAACACTCCATCAGCAGGGGATGAGTGGTGGGGGCATGTGCTCTGGCCTCCCAACCTGTAGACACACCCCTGCAGCACATCCTCCAGGGCTCCTCAGGTCCCTACAGGGTGAAGCCCCAGCTGCCCACAGCAGGAACCAGCTAAATAATGCTTCCTTTTCTGCTTTTATTGTCACATTCTTCCTCCCTGTTCCCTGGGATCACCTCCCAACTAAGTGACCCACACTTGTGTTCTCTCAGGCTCTAGTTTCTGGGAACACTAGACCAAGACAGGATGTTAAGTGTCTTGAGGAGTGATGAAACTTGCTTTGTGGCCTAGTATCTGGTCAGTTTATCAGCATTTCATGTATACTTGAATATAGTCTAAGTTACTGAGCTCACTGATCTGTGTTTCCCTCAGGGCAGTGGTCCCCAATCTTTTTGGCAACCAGTTTCATGGAAGATATTTTTTCCACAGACTGGGGAGTGGGGGATGGTTTTGAGATGATTCGGTTGCATTATGTTTATTGTGCCCTTTTTTCTATTATTATAATACTAGCTCCACCTCAGATCATTAGGCATTAGATCCTGGAGGCCGGGGACCCCTGCCTGAGGTCATGTCTGCTAAGTGTATTATTTGTTCCATCTTCCACATTCTTATCTTTGCCTACTTGGTATATCACATACATAGCCCATATGAGACATGTTACATACATCACAATCCCTTCAGTCTGAGCTGCCCCTCATTCTGGCAGCTGATTTCACATTGGCATAAATGCCATGGTGTTCACACTGACATCAACTCCTGCCCCTGGGTTTCCTTATTCAGATGGAGGCACAGAGTGCCCATGCCCCTGCTCAGTGCCTATGTGTGCAAATGAAGATGTATAGAAAAGTAACGTGTCACAAGTCAGCCCCTGACGCACAGCAGAGGGGACTCAGCAGGTCAGTTCTTCCTTTTCTCCCTGCATGAGCTGACACACACAGACTACGTCAAGTTTCAGAGGAGGGGCCGATGGTCTTGAGAAGTCAGCTGCATTGTTGCACTTTTTCCTAACAGGAATTTTGGCTCTGAGTCACATCCCCCTGGTTTACCTCTAATTTCAGCTGCAGATGCTTTGGATAGTTATAGACAAGCTTGAATTCATGCTGACGGTGTCCAGCCTCAGGTGACCTACATATCTTCATGCTTTCTGCCTCAGGGTCTTCACGAAGCCACTGAAGACAGCCCCATTTTTGTGCAAGCACAGGCTTGAAGTAAACTCAAAGTGAAGAGGTGTTGATATCTTCAGGGCACATCTCCAATGGGATGCAAGAGTTACAGCTAAATACTCTGGATGCCCATTCTTCACAGAGATGGAGTCTGGAAGACATTCCTTTCTCTTCCTCAGCAGAGGCAAGACTCTGTGGCAGCACTGTTTAAGGCTCATCTCTCCTAGGTTGAGTTACAGGTGAAAAGGAGAGCATTGGGTGATGGAGCGGTTCCAATAACTCAACGGTATTGGGTTATAGAAACCCATGCTTGTAGGACAATGTGACTTTAAAAGACTGATTTGGAAACCTTGATGAATGAGACGCTCAGATCAGCCTCCTAGCAACTCAGGACATACTGAGAAAACCAGGACACTTCAGTGACTTGCTTTAGAGAGATCTTCATCTCCTACAGCTAGATGACAGATTGTATTGAAAATTCACACTGAGCATTTGACTGTAAAGATGGTAGAGATACAAAGGACACCAAATGAAAATTTGACAGGTCTCCTTTGCTAGATTCAGAGCCTTTATGGGCAAACAATGGGGACCCCAAGACTCAGGATGGGTATATTTGGGTTGATGTCCCTGAGAATCCTGAACTTTCAGATATCCCCTCAAACCTGCAGGCTTGAAGAAGTGCTCCCCCTAACCTAGGCTAGAAAGAAACAGCTTCCTGTTGCTTAGAGATCATGGAAAGATCACACTTGATGTATAGACTGTGAAAGATGTAACACGTCCTCCTAAAAATCCACCTCTTCTCCTTATTATCTCAAAACTAACTTGGCTCACAGCCGCCTCCATCCCTAAGCCAGGAATTGTCTTTGTCCTGAGAAGAGGAAACATCTTCACTGAAAATGTCACAAGGCCTGATAAGTACATACTCTAGCACTTGTGAGAACAGGCATGGAAGGTCTACCTTGAATGTTGCACAGTGGCGTTAAGAATGTTGGGCTGCACGAGAGAAAGTGTAACATGAGAGCACTTCCCCAGGACCTAATATCCTGGCAGTGACATCTGGAGATGACCTAACCAGAGACTGCCAAGATGGCGGTTTTGAAGCTTGGAGATGACGACAACCTGTAATACGTGACCTGGAGATGCTTGAACTGCTTTGGCAGAGTGTTGAGAAAGGGGTCAGAAGGTAGAGGGAGGACATTACAATGAATTTTCCCCCAAGATCAGAAAATCCACTAGGAAAGTTGTGTCTTCTGGGCCCTTCTCAAAGACAAAGGCAATAAAGAATGCATTAGGGTGGCAACAACATCATTGAGAAGCTGTCTTTATAGCTAAGATATAATAGCAGTGGATGCTACTGTGGAATTAGGCTCCTTGCATCAATAGGGAAAGTAAGATTCTATACAGAGGTCAGGCGGTAGCATTTTGTCTCCTGATTAGCATTTTGTGTTTGATGGTAATATATACTAAATAATAAGCAAGGTCTGTGTGCAGTGTATCTTAACCAGTGTCAGTTCTCTGCAGGTCAATACAGCTGGTGTTTTAGGGCGAGATAGATGGGCAATAATATTTTTTCACTTCTATTTGAGAAGAACACATTCAAGGGCCAGAAAGCAAGTTTTTCAGGTACAACAATTAAATAAAATAGTTACAATCTCTATGAAGTTTCCAGTCTGAGCCAGTTGTCTCATTGGAGAATGGGTTTCCTTGAGGAAAGACCTACAATATCATCAGAAGTATTTTCCTAGTCTTTCCTCAGAAAATCATTTTAGAATAACTATACCAGGTAAAGAATATCCAGAGTCTGAAGTATATGGAGACCAGGTGATAAATTGAGTCCTGGTTCAAGTTCATGCCACAGTGTGGTCAATGGTTCACTGGATCTATCCCATGTTTCCCAGTCCTCAGTGAAGAAATTGATCAACTTAGCATCTTATTAAGACTCACAAGTGGCTTGTCAAGTGGTGGAATAAGATATCAACATAAGAAAAACCAAGTAGAATTCCCTGAAACAATGTCATAATTCCTGATCCATCCCAACCTCTGACTATGTAGCCTGGGGAGAATGCTCTTCCCATTTCACTAATCTAGGGACCTAAAGACCACTCACCAAGCCCTCCAGGCAGGAAATTTTTGGATTCTTGAATGGCGGTGGTGGGGGTGACAGAAATACTTTAAAATCAAATAACATTTAATCACATCAGCCTGTGAGCCTTTTTCACTCACTTGTTGGACCCAAAGGGAGAAGATGACAATATTCACCCAGGAGCTCCTGAATAATTAAAAACCTATGAAAAGAGTATCAGATCATTGTCTCATCTTTGGGTCTACATGTCAAAGACCAAATTTCTAGGGATCTCTTCCTACAACAGATCTAGGCAGTATTAGCCTTGAATGCTTAAGCCCACCCTCCAATGGAAAGTCATTCTCATAGCCAACCTCCCATCCTCAAGACCTCAGGCTCCTCTGGGGCAGGATATACTCCTACTATTTCAAGTCTAGGGAAAAGGGCTTTGGAATTTGGCCTGAGATGCAACTTCCTCTGAAGTGATGTCTGGGATATGAGTTCAATAGTTACTAAATTTGTAGAATTGCAACTGTTTAGGGGCCTTAGGGGGAGAAGGCAATGGCAACCCACTCCAGTACTCTTGCCTGGAAAATCCCATGGATGGAGGAGCCTGGTGGGCTGCAGTCCATGGGGTCACGAAGAGTCAGACACGACTAAGTGACTTCACTTTCACTTTTCACTTTCATGAATTGGAGAAGGAAATGGCAACCCACTCCAGTGTTCTTGCCTGGAGAATCCCAGGGACGGGGGAGCCTGGTGGGCTGCCGTCTATGGGGTCACACAGAGTCGGACACGACTGAAGCAACTTAGCAGTTGAAAAGAAGTCTCATGCAGGTGTCTATTGTATGCCAGTGAGCCAATTTTATAAATAGTTGTGTCCTCAAAGGACTATTTTAGCCACTGAAGTCAAGAAAGTTGATATTCATAGCCTTCTTTAAAGATGGGTATACCCATCTAGCTCCCCATAGGAGACCCTTTAACATGGGACAGCCTGATTCAAAGGCAAATGTGATGGACAATTTGCTCCCCACTTGGACTCAGATGTGAACAAATGCGTAGGAGTTCAAGCATATACCTCTCCAGTACATCTGCTTCAGGGATTCCAAAGACTTTGGCCATCTTGTTAATGCTATCTGTGGTGGGACCTCTTGCTGCATGTCAGTCCTCTCCTTATTTGCAGGACAAGCTGAAGATGCTCACTTCAAATGCCTCTTAATCTCATTCAACTGATTTTGGCGGTACCTACTGTACCGAAAGTGCTTTTTCAAGGCCACCCAAACTGTCCAAAACATCACAGTATTTTAAGTTCACTGCCTGATCATTCTAGAACAAGCATGGCTTCCCTGAGGACATCTCAGGTCAGTGTAATCAGAGAACACGTGCAAAAGCCAGGACGTTTTAATATTGCATATGCAACCGTTTAGAGATAGGATTGTCAGCCTGATGGTAGCAAAATAAGTTGCTGTTTTAGTAATATACCATGAGTAAATTATGCTAAATCCCTGGTTCTATCAAGTCTAAGTACTTTCATGAAAAATATAAAGAAGAAGTTATATGCTATGACTTTGTTATACAGTTAGAATGAAATACAAATTCTGATTATAAATTCAATTATAATTGATGTATATATAGCTCTATATTATGGTTATCAAGAAAGAATTTTTCTGATACTGAAAATGAACAATACTCTATCTAGTGTCTGTACTATGGTGTATTCAATAAAGGCATGGTTAAATATTTAGTATCTTAGCTTTTTCTTGTATTTGGTCTTTTATGGCTTAACGGCTTTAAGTAAAATTATTGCAGTGAGAACAGACCTAATGGTTGATCCTGCCTGCCTGCCTTTCAGAAGCATCCTCTTGACCTGGGCCAATTGATAAGGTCAATTACTGTATCCCACCAACATCAAGTGTTCAAGCAGATAACCATCCCTCACATTAGTTTTCACATCTACTCTTATGCAGTTAATTTCTGTATGTTTATTGGTTGTGTTTTGTGAGGTAAATTGTCCCCAGTCCATTATGTTGTTTTGAGACAGTTTAAAAGTATACATAACATTCACCCTAATTCAGCAGTTTTTAGTATATTTGCAAGAATTGTACAACTACAACCCTCATCTAATTCTAGGACATTTTGATATTTAATTTAGCTGCTCTACAAGTTCACATTCTTCTGCCTGTTCTGAGGCAGTTAACAGCATATTTGAAATTATCTCAGTTATACTTTAAGAATTTCTATTTCGGTTATTTAAAAAATATTGGATATTCTCTAAAGGCAAGACTTCATATTTTCCTTTAGTGTTTTTAAAAAAAAATTTAGAGGAGACCATTTTCAGCACTATTAGGTTCACAGCAGAGTTGAGCAGAAAGTACAGAGTCCCTGAATACATCCCAACCTACTTTCAGTCTTCCCCATCTCAACATCTCCCACCAAAGTGGTATATATGTCACAATCAATGAACCTACACTGACACATTATTATCCCAAGTCCATAATTAACCTTAGGGTTCATTCTTGGTGTTGTATATTCTATGGGTTTGTATAAATATATAGTGACTTGTATACATCATTATAGTATCACACAGACAGCTTCACAGCAATGAAGATTTTCCATGCTCTGCCTGTTCGTTCCTCCCTTCCCCCAGCCCCTGGCAACCACTGATCTTTTTACTGTCTCCACAGTTTTGCCTTTTCCATAATGTCATATAGTCGGAAGTACATGGTGTGTAACCTTTTCTGACTGACTGCTTTCACTTAGTAATGTGCATTGAAGTGTTCTGTGTCTTCTCATGGCTTGATAGCTCATTTCTCTTAAATATTGACTAATATTCCATTTTCTGGATAGACCAGTTATTTATCCTATTTATCCTTTCACCTACTGAAGGATATCTTGGTTTCTTTCAAGTTTTGGCAATTAGTCTTTTGGGCATAGTTACATTTCTTAAATATTTAAGATAGCCAGTTTAATGTGTTGAATAAGTCCAGTATCTGCAGTTCCCAGGATAGTTTTTGACAGCTATTTTTCTTATGGATAGGCCGTATTGTTTCAACTTTTTGTTGAAACAATGGACATTAATATGGTAGCTCTGGAGATTAGGTTCTCCCTAGGATTTGCCATCTCATTTGCTCATTTAGTAACTAAATTCTATGAAGTCGGGATTCATCACTTGACTATTGAGGTCTAATCTGTTAGCTAAGTGGTGTAAGGAAATCTGCCCATCAGTAGTTAATCATCTGGGACCAAAAGGCTCCCAGTATTTGCTGAGGGGGTTTGTGCATGTGTTAGCACATGCCTGTAGAACTCAGCCTGGCAGTTGAAAACTGCCTTAGCCTTCATTTTCTGCTTGTTTAGAGTTTCCAGATCAGTAACAGGTAAAACTTAGAACCTTCCCGAGTATCTTTTCTAGAATATGTGCAGTCCTACATATGTGACTTTCTAGATTCCTAGGAAGGTATTGGAGCTTTTCAAAGATCTGGGCATATAATTTCCAGTTTTTCCCATTAAGTTTTTTGGTTATCCCAAAGTTTCCCCCAACTGATATCCAACATCTTAGGCAACTGCTAGGTTAAACTATTGCCTCTATTTTTGACAAGGTCCCCCAGGAAAAGTTTTGAATTAGGTGACCACCAAGTCAGGTCAAATAAAGAGTGTTTTGGGTAGGGTCTTCCAGTGGACCAAACAGGTCAAAAAGTGACAATATATTCTCCAGATACAGGATTTAGAGAGAGTTCTGACTTCATTCTGCTCTGGTGATTCCCAAGTTTGCTGGTTTCAAAGCTACCACAGAGCTGGGGGTGATGGTGGGAGAGAATAGAAATAGAACATTTAAGAAATACCACAGAGCTTGCCATTAGAGATTTCCCTGAATTGCTGCAAGGTTTTAGTTCAAGTTCTGAAATAGCTGATTTTGACAATTTTCCCGTTGTTCTTTATGGAGGATCTTTGCGCTTCCCTGGTGGCTCAGATCTGCCTGCAGTTCAGGAGACTTGGGTTCAATCCTGTGTTGGGAAGATCCCCTGGATAAGGGAATGACTACCCACTCCAGTATTCTTGCCTGGGAAATCCCATGGACAGAGGTGCCTGGTGGGCTACAGTCCACAGGGTTGCAAAGAGCTGGACCTGGCTGAGCAACTAACCCTTCTATTCTTCTGTTGTCACTGATGTCATTCATGTAGTGGTTTTATATACCTAGCTATCAGCCCTTTGTGCCCTTCCTTGTATCCACATGGGAAGACCAAATATGATTTGGGAGCACGAAGCACTGACAACTATGCTTCCTACCTTCTTGGAGTAAAGTAGGAACATGACTGGGTTCTTGTCCCACTGTGGGAAAAGTGAGGTACACCTGTGCTCCTAAGCCCAATCCACACACCAGTACCAATTTACAAACTTATCAGTCCAAGAGTCAATGTGCTTGCATTGAACTATAACATGCATTTCCTGCCGCTGAGAAGACTTGCTGTCAGAATACCCCCAGCTGAACTGAAGTGTGCTTACCGATGCAGTTGAGCTACATTCTGGTACAAATATTTCACTGATAAGTGAAATAGACTATGGTCCAACATCTCCAGTGCCATTGATATGTGCTACCTCCAGGTCTGGTCATAAGCCCTCTAGATGTCATTCATTCTTCCATACCCTTGGACACTTTGGAAGACAGTCCAGATCAAGTAACTGAGATGGAAGGAGCAGGAATTCGTAAGTCACTGCTTGGAGATGAACCACTCAACCCTCCCTGCTCCAATGAGTGAGTAGAATATTTGTATTAATATTTCTAAATATTAATTTGTAATTGATTTGCTGGGATTTAGGGATATTTTAACTGAATCATAGACAGCATATTAAAAAGCAGACACATTACTTTGCCAACAAAGGTCTGTCTAGCCAAGGCTATGGTTTTTCCAGTAGTCATATATAGATGTGAGAGTTGGACCATAAAGAAAGCTGAGCTCCAAAGAATTGATGCTTTTGAATCGTGGTTTTGGAAAAGGCTCCTGAGAGTCCCTTGGACTTCAGGGAGATAAAACCAGTCAATCCTCAAGGAAATCAGTCCTGAATACTCACTGGAAGGACTGATGCTGAAACTGAAGCTCCAGTACTTTTGGTCTTCTGATGCAAAGAACTGACTCACTGGAAAAGACTCTGATGCTAGGAAGGGTTGAGGGAAGGAGGAGAAGGGGATGACAGAGGATGAGATGGGTGGCATCACCAACTCGATGGACATGAGTTTGAGCAAGCTCCAAGAGTTGGTGATGGGCAGGGAAGCCTGGTGTGCTGCAGGCCACGGGTCCAACAGTCGAATGCAACTGAATTGAATCATGTACTGCTCTACATATACCATGGTGTATATACTGTATGTTTCCTAGTATCTTCAGTATATTATCAGTTTCTATATCTGAGTTGTCTTTGTTAAAAGTTCAGGAAATAAACTGCTTTACCTCTCAAGTAAAGCATCCCTGTTTAGTTTCTCTAGCCTATTTTTATACATTCTACTCTAGTTTCAGAATGTGGAACAAGAGCTGCTCAACCCATTTTCCAAGTTCCAGTTAGTTGATACTCAATTTTAACTGTATCAGCTTACTGAATAATCCTGGCATTGCCTATTGATTTGTGATGCCTCTGGCAACAGGAATTTAGATCACAAGGGTGGTTTTTGGCTCACTCTGTCTTATTGGTTTTTTCATTATGAGGCTGAAACCATTAGAGTAGTGGTTACTAGGATAGGGCTTGTCCTTTTGAATTCATTTTCAATATAGTTGGTTACTTTTTAAGGTAGTTCATAAAATTTCAATAGAATTTTTATATTCACCACCAGTCCTTCCTGGGATTTTAGATTTTTAATACCTTTTGAGGATAAAGTTTCTATTCAGAATGAATGAATTACTACAGAACTGCTAGAGATAAAGAAGCTCAGGGATTTAGAGCTTAAAGGTCACAGACTAAGACACTAAGATGGGAGTTAAATGTGGATCCAATTTCAGAACCTTCACTTATTCTAACAAAGCATGTTAGTTGCCAGTCTAAAAACTTCCTTTTGAGGAAAAAAAAGGCTTCAGCTGAACTGACTCAATGAGCTTCTCTTGCGGATCCTACCGGGCTCATAGCATCTCCCAAGATGTAACAGGATTCCAGACTGATGCTCATCTCAAAAACACTTTAACAAGGAATTCCTCTTATTATCCTACAGATAGAACAGGCTTCCTCCCAACTACCGAATAGGGTTTTAGCAACCAAGGCCTGTATTTGAGCTGCCTCTTATTCCAAACCTAAAGCCCACTATTTCAGTAACCTTTAAGAAATTGTACAAGATTACACAGTCTAGATTTTTGGGATTCCTCATCTATTTAACACCATTAAAAGTAATCCTATCATTTCAGTGTGGATGGGGTGTTCTTATGAGAACACTAAGCCAGTTCAAGGGTACTGAATTCTGAAATGCCATCCATCTCTCAATATCAAAAAGGAACTGCCTTGGAAGAAGTCTGGCTGTCAGTTAGGGGCCCTGCCAACCAGAGGACAGGCTGCAGCGTGACTGACTTATCAAGGCTCTAGATACGCAAATAAGCATATGATGTGGAGCAGGTTAAAGACACCATGTTAGTTGAAACCACTATGCTTTGGAACCTTCAGACCATTTTCTAATTATCATGCAATAGCATCATGACATCACAGGTGTTGACAGGGCTGGCAGGAGACCAGTGGTAGCATCTATTTGTGAGCTGTAAGTTCCACTGGAAACTCCAGTGGGCGTATTGTTGAATACCATGGTTTGAAATCAGATTGTTTTTTCATTTGCTAGAATTCCAAGACCATCCAGAAGGCAAGCAAAGTGGGAAGATGCTGTCTACTACATTCTTTCAGTGTAATAATTGTGTCTGTGTAGCTCAAACCAGTTTTCCATTAAGAATTCTTTTATGGATAGTCGCTGTAAAGCTCCACGAGGCATCATTTGCTGGAGGCTAAGGAAACATGTCTTCAAGCCACCAGCATGCCTTCTCCAGCATCTTGGCACAGATTCTAACCTCCTTCTCCATTGACTGTTAGGACTGATGTCCCTGCCTAGCAAACACAGCCAGAGAGACTGTTTTGAACACTGGGAAGTATTCTGAAGGGCCCTGTTCCCCTACCTTGTACTTTTATTATTTTTGGCCTCAGACACATTTTATCGAGGTAGGTGTCACTTCCATACACTTATTCCTATCTTATTCTTATTGGAAGGAAAGCTATGACAAACCTAGGCACTGAATTAAAAAAGCAAAGACACCACTTTGCTGACAAAAGTCCATATAGTCAAGGCTATAGTCTTTCCAGTATTCATGTACAGATGTGAGAGTTGGACCGTAAAGAAGGCAGGGTGCTAAAGAATTGATGCTTTTGAACTATGGTGCTAGAGAAGACTCCTGAGAGTCCCCTGGACAGCAAGGAGATCAAACCAGTCAATCCTAAAGGAAACAACCCTGAATACTTGTTAGAAGGACTGATGCTAAAGCTAGAAGCTCCAATATTTGACCATCTGATGTGAACAGCTGACTCAGGGGGAAAGACCCTGAAGCTGGGAAAAACTGAAGGCAGAAGAGGGTGACAGAGGATGAGATGGTTGGATGGCATCACTGATTCAGTGGACATGAACTTGGGCAAACTCTGGGAGATGGTGAGGGACAGGGAGGCCTAGCTTGCTGCAGTCCATGCAGTTGCAAACAATTGGACACGACCTGGTGACTGAACAACAACAAGCTTCAAACAGCAGGAAGTTACCAGGTATCTTGGGCACAATGGTTGAATTTACTTAAATCGGACAACAGTATCTTGAAGGGGCTCTGGCTCCCTGAAAAGCCCTTTGCAGTAAGTCATTTTCTCTTTTGCTTACTTTCTATGCAGCCAGCCATGGGTTAGGAGGCAGCTCTGCTGATCCTGGCTGGGCTCATGTTGGGAGGTCAACTCACTTAAGATGAGTCTACAATGGCCTGGGATGGGACAGGAGAACTTCCATCCACAGGGTCTGGTCTCCAGCAGGCTCCTCCTAGCTCAGGCTCATTCTCATGACAGTGGCAGTGGGTGAGGGGTGAACATGCAAGGCCCGTTGAAGCCTAGGTTGGGATGGGCAATTTTTGCCATGTTCTATCTTCCAAATCAAGTCACAAGGTCAACTCAGATTTCAAGGGCAAGAAAATAAGCTCAATTGGAAGAGTGGTGAAATCACCTTGAGAAGGGTATAGACAAAGGATGGAGGACATGATTTGGGTTCTGTATTTTTTGGTCAACCACATGGGCTAAAATCCTTAAGTGAAACCTTGATGAGAAAATAACAATGAATTCATATGATGTCAGCTCATCCATTCACTAAATAGAACACTACTATAAATGTAACAGAGAGGCACTGCACTTCTGAATGTGAGAATACAGGAAGTCCAGTCACCTATGGAGTCTTCTTTCCAAAAAATGTCTAATTAAACCCACAGCATCAACTATAGATTTGCAGTAACTATGAGGGAAAGAACAAGTTAAACACTGAAAAAGTTTGCCAAGTTGAGAACATAGGACATTGTCCAGGACAAGTGACTTCATTTCTCCAATATATCAATGACATGGGAGATGAGGAATAAATTTAAGTAGTCTAAATGCTAGGAGACATGCCATAGGCAAGCCCTTCATATTCTGTTTAGAATTACCCATCTCCTAGACCCTCAGCCAGACACTGGTTGATGCCATGTTGACCTGTACCCTAGGCTGCTTCATACCTGGAACTTCTGGCTCCTTCCAGTGATGGTGAGCTCACAGGAAGTACTACACTGCATGGATGAAATTTCTTTTTCTCTGTGGTTGTCAAATAGGCTAACCATTCGGAAGAGTGGGAGAGTTTATTCCTTAGGAGAAATTCTGACCAATGACTGCTGACAGATTGAAAAAAATTCTTTCTCCCCCTTGCCATACTCTCTATGACTCATGAGACCCAGCAATCAGCTGTGATCTTTGTGAAGCAGTAGCCAGCTTAGCCTTCATCCATGAGTTTATATATATTTCTCATTCTTCCCTTTCTTACATTCCTTTTCCTCTCATTGTTGCTACTTCAGTTGCGCCTCTTAAGCTTTAGCAATGTATGTTTGTCTCGATTCTATTTTCTGGGGAACTTGGATTTGGGTTAAGACATATGACCCAAATGCATTTGTCAGCTTGCTTGGAGCTCAATTTGAATAAACCAGCTCTAGGACATTTGAGGCGAGCAGTGAAGCTTGACTGTTAGATATTAAAAGGACTGTTGACTTTGTTAGATGTCTTATAGTGATCACAAGGAGAGACCTTATCAGTATTTGTGGGTAAAGGATATGCCTAGTATTTGCTTTGAAAGAATTCTGGTGAAGTACAATAAAGCAGATCACCTAGGGGGATAATAAAATAAGACTGAAAAAATGTTGAGTTGCTGAAGTTGAATAATGGGAACGTGGTTCATTATACCACCTCCGTGTGTGCATTTTAAAAGTTTTCTATCAACTTTAACTCCTATTTTCTACTTTATGCAATATTTGAGTCCTGTGAAATTCTAGTTCTTGCTCTGTAGATTCACTGGAAGCTGTCAGTTGACTGACTTAACGCTTGTTACGCTATCTAGTCGTGGGGTTTTGCTTTTTTCTATGAGTGCTTTCAAAATGAGCTTGTCAATCATTCGGGGAAATCTATTTCAGCTTTTTATTTTGAGATTTTTACAATATGTTTACTATTTTTCTACCCTCCATTATCTTCTTATATCTTCAATGTATCTTTCCTGCTTTCCTTCTGGAAGAGTTCCTCAATTGGATCTTCCAACTCATGAGTTTGTTCTTCAGCTCTATCTAGTCTCCCACTTCTTTTACATTCTGTTAACTCATAGTTTTCATTCTTACATTTAAAATTTTTTGCTATTTTTTAAATGGAAATATCTTAAGTATACTTGTTATACTTCATGCTCTCATTCTAAGTGTTCTGCTATGTCTGCTTCCAATGGTACATAATGTTCTGTTTTCCTTTTTTAGGTCATTGTAGTCCTCTAGTATCTTGTTTTGGCCTGTGAAGGTATCCAGCTCCCTCTGAGGAAAATGATTTATCTAGTAATGTTGTATTAGGTAGAGAGCAAAGGCAAGATTCTCACTTGTTTCAGCATTGGTAAGTTCACTGACAGGGGAGAAAAGGGTCAAGGACTTTCTGTGAGTGTGTGCTCAGTCATGTCTGACTCCTTGCAACCCCATGGACTGTAACCCGCCTAGGCTCCTCTGTCCATGGGATTTCCCAGGCAAGAATACCAGAGGAGGTTGCCCTTTCCTCCTCAGGGGATCTTCCCAACCCAGGGGTCAAACCTGTGTCTCCTGCATTGGCAGGTGGATTCTTTACCACTGAGCCACCTGGGAAACCTGTAAGGACATTCTGTAGTTTCCAGGAAAAAACCAGGTCAGGGCTTCCCTCCCAGGAGAAGCAGCCGTGGGAGGAAGCAGACTCTCTGGACTGGACTCCACCAGCTCCACAAGGGGACAAGATGAGACACCGAGTGCCTGAAACCGGTCAGCTGCCACCTGCGGTCATTGACCAGCTAGGGCTCTCCTGCTTGCCCGATTTTACCAAGTGAATGTCTGCATTGACCCTTTTTCTTTTGCCACTGATTTTTCTGCCAGGCAATAATCAGCGATGATCTCAAACCAGTGGTACGGAAGATGCAAGTGCAGAACTGAAGCCACTTTTCTCTAATACTCACAGCTCTAAAACTGCCCTTTGTCTCAGATCACAGCTTCTATATCCATGGGGGCTGTATGAACGAACTCATCCAGGCAGTTCTCATTTATGCTTGTTCCCTATGTTGCCACCTTACTACAATTACTAGTGTCCTTTTGACTCTCAGGCATCCTGTTTGGACAATTACATGGATATTGTGGCAACCATGGAGATCTCATCACTCAGATCTCCTTCAGAGGCATAGTCAGCTTTGAGGAGTGCAGTTAGCTCACAGCCTCCAGTTAGAGCTGCTTTGGAATCTGCTACAGTATCAGAATCAAGGACACTCTTCACCCAGGGAGTTCCCAACCAGTGAGTGAGCTGGGAAGGGCAGGGCACTAGTGCCTGCCTAGTTCTGCCAGATGAGGACTCTCCCGTGGGCAGCTTTGTGCCAGAGGTCCCTGTGATGCTGGCTGAGGCTTTCTTAGAGCTGCACTGACTTCTGGGTGTCTTCCTGCCAGACCTGAATTGACCCAGTCATCTCATCTATGGCCCCTACAGAAGGTCAAGCCCCACCACTTTTCAGTCTCCCCAGAGCCCCTCACAGTAGTTATTCCATATGTTTGCTTCGATATAGTTCCTCCAGGGTTGATGGCTGAGGGAGGCAGAAGCCACTTCTGGTTTATTGTCTTAGCAAGAAATCTCAGGCTGGGGGTGGAGAGGGAGCAGGGGTATTTTCAGTGCTCACAGTCTCAGTCTCATTCAGGTAGGAGCTGTGCAAACTCTAAAATTAGATTTGTATTTCACCTTATTCCTCCAGTGGTTGCTAGAACCACTCTTTTGGAGGGTATTACCCAGATGTTGTCATAGGTTACTAAGTCATGTAAGAGTGCTCACTCCTAGAGCTGTCGTTTCAAGTCAGCCGAGTTCCTCAGCCTCCCCACAGACAGGTGAAACCAGTTGGGTCACAGTATGATGTTATTGGATCTAACATAAGTTGAGTAGAGGAATCCAGAATTCCCAGTTACATTACCCTGATGATTTACCCTAGAAGAAACAGACTAAATGATACAGAGGAACAGATTAGTGAGCTGGGGACAGAGTAGAAGAAGTCATTGACACTGAAAAGAAATTAGGACAATTTAAGAAAACTCAGACATCAAGTGCACTAGTATTTGCGTTATAGGAATCCCAGAAGGAGAAGAAAGGGGCTGAGAACATATGAAGACAAAGAGGAACACACCGAGACATTGTAACTACAAAGTCAGAGAATATTAAAAGCAGCAAGGGAAAAGTAACGAGTAACATAAGGGAAGCCCTATAAGGCTATGAGCTGATTTATCCTATTCTAAAAACAGCTGTTTCTTAATACCAGCTTTATCCATCATGTGTGTGTGTGGGGGGGTCATTTGTTAGGTGGTGTCCGATTCTTTGCAACCTTGTAGACTGTAGCCCACCAGGCTCCTCTATCCATGGGATTCTCTAGGCAAGAATACTGGAGTGGATTGCCATTTTTTCCCCTCCAGGGAATCTTCCCAACCAAGGGATCAAACCCACATCTCCTACATTGCAGGCAGATTCTTTACCACTGAACCATCTGGGAAGTCCCATCCATCTGTTTCTCATGATAAGATCTTAGATAACTTGATTTTGAACATATGTTAAGTACATTATTCATGAATGAGGCAATTGGGGGAACCAGAAGGTAGAGAATGCTCATCTGGTACACTGGGGAGCTTATCCCAAATCTAAGTGGCCAGGTAGTTATACAGCAGAGACAAAGCTTAGCACAACAGACCATAGCAAGGGAGGGACGTTTCAGTACCCTCAGAGAAAACTCAGGTTTTCTAGGCTCTCATCTGGATTTGGCCAACGGGAACTGAGAGATTGAAAGGCAGGTGGACAGGAGACACTGGGGTGTTTTTCTCATTTCTGAGTCTCCAGCATTTCAAGTCTGACCCTCTTTTCTCCCAGTTTCCTCCTAGCATCCCTGGCATGACTCAGGGCTCTGTGCAGTCTCTGCCGCTGTAGTCATGACACTGCTTCTTCCCCCACCTCAACCCTTTAGCCCTAAGGCTAGAAGTGGCTACTTGCTGTTAGTCTGGATTTTGTCACTATTTCTCATTTGGCTTCCAGCTTTTAATACCTTTGTAGCTTGCTGCCCACATTGAATTCCTGCTATTGAACTACTTGACTCCAGTTTCCTGAGTGGACCCAGATGATTAACAGCTGATTTATTTCAAGAATAAGCCATTACATTACCATCTCTTTCAGCTGGCACAGGTTAATGTTGAGGGCATGGGATTATTTAGAGGTATCTTAATACATGAGCCATTAATCATAAGTAGCAAGTAATATATCTAGAAGACAATAGCTACAAATCAATTTGCTCATAAATTAGGTGTGCCAACAAACAAGAGTTTCTCTCTTACAAGGTGCTCCTCAGCAAGAGGTTTCAACAGACCAAAGTCAGCTTACATAAGCACAGGATCCTTACATATCAAGCAGATAATGGTAACTTTCTCAAGTCTTCAAAAATGCTCGTTTTTTAAAATCTAGTTTCATATCTATTTTGGAGATAAAACTTTAATTGTCAAGCTGTAAATATTGATTGATCCCCAGGCTACCCCCAGCAGTTTAGGCTCTAATACAATTGGCTAGCCATCCTCCAGCCTGGGAAGTTGTACTTCAGAAGGCTGTGGCATTAACTCTAGACACTGTGTCTATTCTAACCACCCTTTCAAGGAGCCTCAAATATCTGCCATTTATCTATTATAAATGCCCTTAACTATCAATCTTAACTCAAGTTGATCCATTCCTTCAACCTTTCTACCTTTTAACTCTTCTGTACCCCACCCTACCCCAAGATGCACAACAGTGGACAGGAAATCAAAAATTCTGGCATGGGCATTTCTAGAATGCTCTGGTGTTTGTCTTTGCTGTAGACTAGATCTGAAAGTGTTTGAGACACTGATGCTTACTTTGAAGGGCAGAGCTTCTGTCTTGACCCCTAGTTCCAAGTCATGCTCTCTGCTTAAATAGAAGGAAGGGTATCACTGGGGAGGGGGTCTTTAACATGATCATTTTCATAAGAAGGAGAAGCACAAGAGGCAAATCTTATTAGTTTTCCCTAACAAATCATGGCAACTTCTAATATGACCTTGCAGGCCATTTCTTGAATCTGCTTTTCTACCACTCAAGCTTAGGATAGTTTTTCTTTGAAAGAATATTCCTAGGAATACACATGTTTGGGTACCTTTGCCTACTCTATTTTTTTACCAGTAAGAGACTTTACACTGGGCTTAGTCAAGCCCTGAAGTCTCTCTCTGGAATTATCGAGGAAACAGCTCACCCAGTTTTTTCTTCTTCTCCTTTTAGTTTACTGGAGTAAGTCCCTTGGTTCTGTCAGCTCAAGCCAAATGCCAAGTTTAGAGGGTCCCATGGAAACTGGTTTTTATTCCAATCAGAAAGACAGGCAGTGCCAAAGAATGTTCAAACTACCACACAATCACACTCATTTCACATGCTAGCAAGGTAATGCTTAAAATTCTTTAAGCTAGGCTTCAGCAGTACATGAACTGAGAACTTCCAGATGTACAAGCTGGATATAGGAAAGGCAGAGGAACCAGAAATCAAATTGCCAACATTCATTTGATCATAGAGAAAATAAGAATTCCAGAACATCTACTTCTGCTTCATTGACTATGATAAAGTTTTTGACTTTGACTTGTGTGGATCACCACAAACTGTGGAAAATTTTTAAAGAGACAGACCACCTTACCTGTCTCCTGAGAAAACTGTATGCAGGTCAAAAACCAACAGAACCAGACATGAAACTGGTTCAAAATTGGGAAAGGAGTATTGTCAGGAGCCACGTTAGGCATTACTGACAAAATGGAGGCACGCCCCCAAGCCCCTCTCCTCATCCCACAGGCACGGTCTCGGGATGAAGGAGTTAGGTCTTGTGATTCTGACTTGTTCTTTCCTTTCTTCGGTTGAGTTGGGTGGAAAGAATGTTAAGGTGCTTATTGTTCTTGAGAGAAGCATGAGAAAGCACAAAGCCTTCTGCAGTTGTGCCCAGAAAATAATCTATAAAGTAACCATTGATATTTGTTCAAGGATCTTCACAAATAATGTTCCAGGATGAGCACCTAGGCCACAGCTTGAGGCCATGGGAAGGATTGTTATCTGAGACCTGTTTGTGAGGGGAATGTTTATGGCAAAGGAAGTTTGCTGAGCTTAGGGTTTAGAATAATTAAGAATAGCTCACTTTTTAGGACATAGTAAGCTTGGGATACTAGGAGCAAGCAGGATTTAAAAAGATAAGAAATAAACTGAGGGATGTGGTATGCAGCCCAGACATAAGCATGAGTTACAATGTAACTCTGGTTGAAATGCAACAATAATTTATGGAGACAATAAATCTGGGTGAGGGGGAGCTGAAATGTAAAACCTCTGACCTAAGCTTTTGTCAAAGTATAAAAGACCTGATGCTTGAAATAAACATGCAGTCCCACACCTTGAGTCAGAGGCTGCATCATTCTCCGCTGACACCTCTCATCTCTTCAGGCTGATTCCCTGGCTGCTGGAGCTGGACTCCAGCAGAGTATGTCAAGGCTTTATATCGTCACCCTGCTTATTTAACTAATATACAGAGTACAACCTGCGAGATGCTGGATTGGATGAAGATTGCTGGGAGAAATAAACAACCTCAGATATGCAGATGATACCACTCTAATGGCAGAAAGTGATTGAGGAACTAAGGAGCTTCTTGATGAGGGTGAAAGAGGAAAGTGAAAAGGCTGGCTTAAAACATTCAAAAAACAAAGATCATGGCATTTGGGCCCATCACTTCATGGCAAATAGAAGGGAAAAAGTGGAAACAATGACAGATTTCCTTGGGCTCAAAAGTCACTGCAGACAGTGACTACAACCTTGAAATTAAAAGACAATTGCTCCTTGGAAGAAAAGCTAGACAGTGTATTAAAGACAAACCTAGACAGTGTATTAAAAAGCAGAGACATCATTTTGCCACCAAATGTCCATATAGTCAAAGCTATAGTTTTTCTAGTAGTCATGTATGAATGTGAGAACTGGACCATAAAGAAGGCTGAGCACTGAAGAGTTGATGCTTTTGCATTGTGGTGCTGGAGACGACTCTTGAGAGTACCTTGGACTGCAAGGAGATCAAACCAGTCAACCCTAAAGGAATTCAACCCTGAATATTCATTGGAAGGACTGATGCTGAAGCTCCAATACTCTGGCCACCTGATGCAAAGAGTCAACTCATTGGAAAAGACCTTGATGCTGGGAAGGATTGAAGGCAGCAGGAGAAGGGAGTGACAGGGGTTGAGGTGGTTAGATAGCATCACCAACTCAATGGACACGAATCTAAGCAAGCTCCAGGAGATAGTGAAGGACAAGGAAGGCTGGCATGCTGCAATCCATGAAATCAAAGAGTAGTGTCTGAACACCTAATGCTCTCTGGGGGTCTGTGTGCCCCTTCAACCCAGGGCATTCCCTCTTGCTTCTCTAGGAGGCCTTCACTGCCTCAAATTCATAAAGCAATACTAGATCTTTGGCAAGTAACCGACGGTGAGACTTGTTTCCCAAAGTGAATTGATTGGAACCACAATTGCCGCCTGTTATTAAGAACTACAAGTAGGCCAATAACCTGGAAATTGAGTCAGTCTACATCTCCGAGACAAGTTCCCTGGATAACCATGGAGAACAATGAACAGAACTCCCAAGTTTATCCCTTGCTTTGAATACATCCCTGAGCTCCTAGCTGATACCCAAGTATCTACATGACATGTCCTTATGGGTGCCATGATAGGCATCTCAGGTTTAACATGCAAACCACTTGGATTTGCCCAAAACTTTATTCTAAGCTTTTTCATATTACTGTCAGCCCAAAAACTACATGTCAAGACCAGAAGGCAGGGATCATTCTAAATTCTTCCTTACCCATTATTCTTTACACAGAGATGAGCAGATCTTGGTGATGGATCCTAAGTGATATTCTGAAATTCACCCAACTCTTCCATTTCTACTGCCTCATCTTAGTCCCAGCAACACTTCATCTGCTTCTCTATGAGCAGATGGCAGGGGCCAATAGTGTAGGCAAAGTGATTCAAAAAGAGAATCATTCATGTTGTTTCCCTGTGAGGGATTTTCCTAGAGGCTTTCCTAGGATGAAGCCCACCTTCCTTTCAGGATTCTTCACAGTAGCTCCTGCTTCTGTTTTTCCCCTTCGGTCATTAAGTTTTAGCCACACTGCTTCCTTTCAATCCTTCAAGCATGCCAAAGTGCTTCTGCCTCAGGGTTTCTATTTCCCACGTTCTCCATCTCATGTGACTATGCTAGAGCACCTATGTGCCTAAGATCCAGGAATTTAAGATGGAATGAATGGAAGGGTCATCTCGGAAGAATTCCTGACTTTATCAGTGACTTTATCACTGCCCTCCACAGTTCCTGCCAAATGTTATCTTTCCCTCTTTTTCTGCCTGTCATTCTCAGGATAGTTGTTCCTTGAAGGAATAGTCCTAGGTTACCCGTGCTTGGGTAACTGTGCTTTCCTGTTCATTTTAACTAGTAAGAAATGTATCACTAACCAAAGGCAGCTTGTTTGACTCTTACTCATCTCTCCTATGAAAGCACAAGATCCTGTACCCGTGGACCTCATCTGATTAGGTTAGTAAGAGTTAGGCAAAGTAGTAGGCTGGAAGATCTTCAAGAAAGAACTTGCTGTTGAGTTGTAGAGAGTATTAATACAGCCAACAGCCTCCATCTGCAGCTCCTGGGATCCACCCCAGCATGAGGTAAGGCTACAGTCTTGTTGAGTATGGAGCACAGCCAGGGACTAGGACAGTTGAGGGACTCCTACCTGTGGGTGTTCTTTGCACCAGGTCTTCTGGGGATTGCCAAGGCTCTCTCGGGGCTGCACTGTGGACTGAGTTGTTCCTGCTCAGTTTTTCATCCTTCCCTTCTCCTTTCACAGGTGCCAGACCAGCATTACCTGAAGGCTGAAGCTGGTCTATGCCTGCCCTCTTTCCCCTTTGTCTTTTATAGGTATTGATCAACTGTAAGTTTTATACTCCGAACTCTGCTTGGCAACAACTATTTTCCAAAGGACCCAGCATAGTTGATAAGAACAGCTTGAGACACTAAGCGGTTGAGGACTGAGACACCTTACTGACCCAATCACCAAGACGACCGAATGCCAGCTGCTTGTGTGGCATGACTAGCTCCTCACACAGTGACAGGCCAATGGGTGGAAATGTCGCCAACAGTGACTCGACAGAAGGCTCCTATGCAGGGGGAGTTCTCTGGCCAAGGCAGTGATTCAGGCCTTAAAGTACAGGGAAAATGAAACTGGCTCCTTACTTCACTGTGTGTAAGGGACACTCAACTGCAGAAGGATGAGGTAACAGGCATTTCCATGATCAGGACCAAAGAAAACCAGAGGGTCTTTTTGGTAAAAGACCTCTATCTTGTAAGAAACCCTTATCTCCTTTGGGAGAGCAGATATAGCTGAGAAGCAAATTTAGAATCTGAGATTCATCAAGCTTAAAAGATGGTTGACAATACAATATTGTAAAGTAATTAACCTCCAGTTAAAATAAATTTATATATAAAAAAAAAAAGGTTGAGTGCTGTCAAGGCAGTGTCTGCTACAGTATCAGAGCCCTGGGTGGAAAAACTTAGGGACTGTGAAACAGGGGCCAGGGAACATCCGGGTATATGCTCCCGAGGGCTGTGATTCTCCAATAGCCCTGAACCAACACCCTCAGAGCCTATGGAGGTGATTCAGCTCTATTAGGAGGTAGTCTTCCCACGGGTAGGAAGACACTGCAAAGGCTTCCACTCCACAGTAATTCCCCCACCAGGAGACATCCTTTCTTGGAGGCCAGGCTTAAAACTAGGATTAAATCTCAGTATACCCAAGCTTCAATCTCAGGATGTACTGGGCCTGGAGGAAAGCGTTTATACCCCCAGAACTAGAAAACAAGCACCTTTCAAGAGGTTTGAGGAATTTTTCTCTGGCTGGATTTTGAGAATGCTTTTTCAAAGGGCCAGAATGTTAAAGCTTAGGAGCAATGTCAGGATACTATATTTAAACCCTGGCAAGGATCCCACAGCATGGGGCAAACTCGTTCTTAGAATCGGCCATCTTGAAGAGTCATCTAAGCCATCTGAGGTGCCTTTTTCTAGCCTTCTAAATTGGCACAAAAGAGGAGGCACTAAACAGCTTGGGGAGGTAAGTATACTGGAATGGCCAAACTATGCAACGCCAGCAGATATTCTGTTCCATGAAAGGATACATTGATCATCATTAATCAAGGCCATCAACAGTGGAGTGATAAGGACTCCATATCACTAAGTTCACTGGCGTGTCTCCTACAGACAAGCCTGTTGATAGGACAGGCAGTCCCAAAGCTGGGTTCATTAACAGTTTTAAACACGGTGGACTCTGAAAAACAATAAATGCACACTTAACCAGCAGAAGTCCCTATATCAGCTAGAACAGTGGAAGGATGGCTAAAAGGGTAGCTTGTCCCACAGAAAGGTCAGAGATGATTAAGTCTCTGGGGCAAAAGAGAATGGCAGCTCCCAACAGATGCTGCTCAATTTATACACAAGCGAGCATGAAAAGGAGACTGAGGGAAGTTGCCTCAAAGTTACAGTGTCTTAGCCACTTCCCAGACATGAACGGTTTTTAAACCTGTAACCTGTTGACTAAAAAAGTGTCCAGGTTCCTGGCATACTGCAAGTGTATCTCTGGTTCTTCTCCAAAGACACCAACTGGGCAGTCGGTTACTAATGTCCAGACATTAAATTTTACTTGGACACAAGGTCCAAGCTGACATCAAGACCTCAAAACCAGAAGTCTCATAAGAACTTTGAGTATGAGCCTAAGGGGTCCAGATAATAAATGGAGTTATGGTCAGAGTATGAGGTTCAGTGGGTCTGCTGAGTCCATACACTAACTCAGAGCTCATCTTTTGTCTCTTGAGTGTATAGTTGGCAGGGACAGAATAGTTGAAATAACGCACACATGGGCTTCTTGGACTAAAGAGTAACTTGCTATAAGAGCAGGAAATGTCAAGTAGGAGTTTCTGAAGCTAGCCAACCCCTGGCCAAGAGTGAATAAAATCACATTTTGGAGTAGCAGGTTGGCACGTGTCAGTACCAGCCTTAAAGATGAAGGCTTCAGGGCTGGTGCTGTCTGTTACAGCATCATTTAACTCAGTCTGGACTGTGTAGAACTCAGATGGATTCAATGACTATAAACTCAGCCTAGTTAGTCAGTCCTACTTGCTATCATTCCAGAGGAGATGTCTTTGGTAGGGCAGATTAATTAGACCTCTGACATATGGTATGTGGTCAATTTTAAGGTGAAGTTCTTTTCCATCTCCATCACAAGAGGGGGCCAGAGCCAGTTTGAATTCATGTGGAATTGTTAATATACAATTAGAGATTTGTCCCCAGGGCTGTGGTGCCTTTCAGGCTCTACCATAATCTATGCAGGATGCTTAGGCCATCTGGACATCTTAGAACATGCATCTATTATAGATCACACTGACTGTACAGTGTAGGAAATGGATAGTACACCGGAAGCCTTGGTAAGATATGTGCCCCTTAGAGGATGGAAGTTATACCTCCAGGAAGATTCAGGGACCTGCCCCTTCAGGAAAAGTTGAGGTTCAGGGCTGGGAATAATATGACCACCTCTAGAATAAGACACAAGTTGTGTTAGACATAAGGTGTGTTTCCTTCACTGCTACAACACCATGTAGGATTTTTTAGGTTCCAGAAAAACACTAAACATAGGAATATTGCTTTAGCCCATACAATAGAATGTTAACTCTGACATGAACCCAGGACAGGAAAAGATGCTGTAGTATATCTAGGCTCTGATACAGCACCCCTGCCTCCTGGGCCATACAATCCAGTGAGGTGATGGGTAAGTCTGTTACCTTAATTGTGGTAATATTTTCACAAGTGTTTGCATGTGTCTAGGATCAACTCATACAGACATAAGTAACTGCCTATCAGAGTTTGTAATAGGGGATTATGAACTGAATTGTCCATGAGAACTTAATATAAAATAAAGTCAAGCCCCAGAGGGAAAAACAAGACGGGGTCTCCTAGGGCTAACAAGTCCAGTCATGGCATCTGATGAAGACTACCGTATGCTATAAGTGGTTGCAATATTCCTATGTTTAGTATATATTTCTGGAACCTAAAAACAAATCCTACATGGTGTTGTAGCAATAAAGGAAACACATCTTGTGTCTAACACTTGTGTCTTAACCTAGAGGTGGTCACATTATTCCCAGCCAGAAGGCTACCAGCCTCTGGTGTAGAGGAAACCATACCCACATGATACCAAGTAGGCATCTATCTGGGGTCAATTAGCACTAGACCAAATTCATCCAGGCTCAGGACCTATCCATTAAAAGATGAAGATGGTATGCCCAGAATTGAATCCAAACATCAGAGGGCACGAGGTGCCAAAGGCAGGTGGCCCAGATTCTCCTCGTCACCCATGCCAATTGTCTGAGGACCCGTCAAGCTCACACCTATGATGTACTGAGGTCTACTATGACCAGTTGAAGGAAGAAAGAATTTAAGTCTGATAATGGATGGGTTAGTCCAGTGTGTCTTCAAGCTGAGGAGGATGGACACACTCAGTGGTGGCTTTGAAGTACAGGGGTTCACAGAAGACCCAAGAAAAAGCAAAGTGATCCTGAAAAGGAGCAAAGCAGGAGGCACCTGATTTCAGGCCATATGATAGAGCTGTAGTAGTTGAAACAATATGGTACTGACATTAAAGGCACAGGCCAGTTAAACAATTAAGGGCCAGAAATAAAAACATGTACTTATGCTCAAGAACGGGGAAGGCAATGGCACCCCACTCTAGTACTCTTGCCTGGAAAATCCCATGGATGGAGGAGCCTGGTAGGCTGCAGTCCATGGGGTCGCTAGGAGTTGGACACGACTGACCGACTTCCCTTTCACTTTTCACTTTCATGCATTGGAGAAGGAAATGGCAACCCACTCCAGTGTTCTTGCCTGGAGAATCCCAGGGACGGGGGAGCCTGGTGGCTGCCGTCTATGGGGTCACACAGAGTCGGACACGACTGAAGTGACTTAGCATAGCATATGCTCAAGAATACTCAGTGGAGAAAAGGAAGTCTCAATAAGTGAGCTGGGAAAGTTAGTCAATCTTTTTATATACACACTCACACCATTCACAAACACTCAAAGGTTTAAGTGTAAAATCAGAAACAAAAAACGCTTCAGAAAACGAACAAATCTCCTTGCCATGGGTTTTGGCAATGATTTTTGGGATAAGATACCTAAGGTATAAGAAATAAAGAAAAAAGTGGGACTAGAAACTAGAAGCCTCAGCACAACAAAAGAAATGATGGAAGTGACAAGAACCTACATAATGAGGAGAAAACATTTGCAAGGGGTTAATATCCCAAATATAAAACTCATACAAAATAAATTCAATTTTTAAATGGGCAAAGACATAAATAGACAATTTTCCCAATAAAATATGTGAATCACCAGCAGATACCAAAGAAGTTACTCAATATCATTAATCACTAGGGAAATACAAGTCAAAACTCACTGGGAGATGATAACCATTCTGACAGATGTGAGATGCTATCAATGAGATAAGTGCCAGCAAGGATGTGGAGATTGTGTGCACTGTTGGTGGGATTATAAACTGGTACAGCCACTGTGGAAGATAAGGTTCCCTCAAAAAATTAGGGCTAGAAATGCAGCGGTGAGGGAAAATCTCCCTGGTTGGTGTGTCTTTGAGGAGCACACTGTGGAAAGAAAAACCACCTGAAGTAAAGATATACACAGACTTTCAGGCAGCAGTGGGCAACCTGGTCAGGGGTCTGGAAGAAAGACTGGAGGATCAGAGGCAAGGTGCTCTGGGGTAGATGCAAGCAGAAGACCATTTGGGAGTAGGCACAGGTGTAAAGTCATGGCCCACGCTAACGCCTATCAGAACGCATTCAACGTGAGATTAGCATTTAACGGAATTGACAAAATAATTTGAATAGTTAGTGTCAGCCAGCTTCATTGGTCATATCAATGCCATCAGTCATAGACTGGGCAGCAAAGATAGCAGCTATGCAAGAACCCAAAAGCACGGTTTCCCATGCACCAAGGTCGATTTAGGTACCACCACCTATGAATGTCCGACCTGCCATCAGTGGAGGCCAACCAAGACTGATTTAGCCTATTCATGGAGGCCTAACAATCACTTGATAGAAAGTTAATTCCTTTACACCCCCTTATATCCCAGAGGGGTCAACAATGAATTCTTAGAGGTTGACACCAACTTTGGATATGAGTTTACCCATTTTGTTCAGAGCCCCAGCCAACATTCTTCCTCCAGCAACCTACACGATGTCTGATCCCCAGTCATGGAATCAGACACAACATGACATCTGACCAGAGGCTCTTCTATACAGTGAAGGTGTGGGAGACAGCCCATGACGATGTGGCCCACTGGTGTCACAAAACACCATCTGGAGGCTGCCAACTGAAGGCACAGCCAGTAAGTCAGGTCAGAGGCATTACTTTGCCATGATGGCAAGGCATCACTAATGATGCATCTTTGTGCCCCAATAAGAAGGTATCATGGGCCTGGGAACCAAGGCTGCCAAGCAGAAGTGGTCCCCCTTACTTTCACTACCTGTGACCCACCAGAGGACTTTGTGGGTCCACAGGCCTGTCTCAGAAGTGGTAAAGGCCCTAGTCCCAAGAGATTTCATTTTTGCAAGGGTTCCTGTGAAGCACAAGCTACAGATGTTTGTAGGACACTTTGGACTTCCTGTGTCTAGAGACCAGCAGTGAAGAGAGAAGACACTCAATTCACAGGGAGGTGGCATGGTCCTCGTTATGTAGTGGGGGCAGGCAGAAAAGTGTGGAACTCATTGGTTCATTTGGGCACCTTTCAGTTCTGCCTTGACCAACAGTGACTAACAGCCACTCAAGCCCAAGTAGTATACGATCAAGGGCTCAGACTCCTTAGGAACTCAGGTTTGGGTCATATCACTAAGCCATGAAGACCAACAGGGGTGACCTCTGAGGGCAGAGAGAATGTGTATAACAGTGAATATTAGCTGTGACTCAGAAGTCCACTGCAGCAATGGGCTGTCAGTCATCCCACTAGTATTTCTATGTCTTCATCCAGTAGGAGATGCAACACTGGAGTGCTGGAAGACCCTGAATATGCATGTTCCTTGGACACGCATGGAGAACTACATTCATATGGCACAAGGGTGGATGGCAACAGCCATAGAGGCATACCATCCAAATTCCCCCTTAAGAAGGGACTTCATACCTGTGAGGAGTGAAGTTAACTGACCATTTCCAGCTCCAACACCGTAGGGATCCACCACAGCATTTGAGCTGAAGCCACCCTGAGTACTCCATCAGAATGGCAGAGGTCCAGGGTTTGGCCGTCTCTTCTCATTGGAGGATCTCGTCCCATGGGACATTTGAACTGCCGCTTCTTAGACTGAGCTGTGGTCTGAGCCTTCCTGTGTATTTAAGAATCAGACTTAAATTTGTAGTCTGAAGGCTTTTCTCTGCATACTTCTGGCTCCCTTTACCATTAGCCCAGTAAATCTCTTGTACTTTCAACTCCAGAGGATTCAACCAACATATCTCATGTACACCCCAGTACCCTTGGACAGTGCCTGGCACTATTGCAGGTATTCAGATATTTAAGTGCTACTTGGTGCTAAGATAGAAAGGCAGGGCTTCTCCAGCTCTCACTTTGTAAGATGTTTTAGAAATGGTGAGCAGAAGGCTGCTCAAGTTGTCAAAGCTGGATGCAAATATTGAGTAAGAGTTTGTACTGAGTATTGCAGAAACTGGAAGATGAGTCGGACCTGCATGAGTATTACTGGAAACTCGTTTTGCCTCAAATGAAAAGGGGGAGAATAAGGAACAAAGGGGCAACATTCTCAGTGACCATTCCAATCCCTGAAATTTTAGGGGGACGATGGCCAAGAAAACTATCTTGAGAGTTCTGCCTAACTCAAGGATGCCCATTTTTGTCAACATCTGAATCTAGAGAAACCCTAGTTATAGACACATCATTGACCTCTTCTCAAGACATTCCATTGGCACATGACAGCACCTAGACATGAACTGAGTAGGCTGCTGTTGACATAAGTGTGCCTCTCGAGTTCTACTTCTAATCCCTCTGGACATGGATTTCCTAGTCAGCTGTAGGAGTAGAGTTTTACTTCATCTTATGGTTCCTACTGATTTCAGTGTTGACCATCTGGTGATGTCCATGTATAGAGTCTTCTCTTGTGTTGTTGGAAGAGGGTGTTTGTTATGACCAGTGCATTTTCTTGGCAAAACTCTATTAGTCTTTGCCCTGCTTCATTCTGTATTCCAAGGCCAAATTTGCCTGTTACCCCAGGTGTTTGACTTCCTACTTTTGCATTCCAGTCCCCTATAATGAAAAGGACATCTTTTTTGGGTGTTAGTTCTAAAAGGTCTTTTAGGTCTTCATAGAACCGTTCAACTTCAGCCTCTTCAGCATTACTGGTTGGGGCATACACTTGGATTACTGTGATATTGAATGGTTTGCCTTGGAAACGAACACAGATCATTCTGTCATTTTTGAGATTGCATCCAAGTACTGCATTTCGGACTCTTTTGTTGACCATGATGGCTACTCCATTTCTTCTGAGGGATTCCTGCCCGCAGTAGTAGATATAATGGTCATGAGTTAAATTCACCCATTCCAGTCCATTTCAGTTCACTGATTCCTAGAATGTCAACATTCACTCTTGCCATCTCTTGTTTGACCACTTCCAATTTGCCTTGATTCATGGACCTGACATTCCAGGTTCCTATGCAATATTGCTCTTTACAGCATTGGACCTTGCTTCTATCACCAGTCACATCCACAACTGGGTATTCCTTTTGCTTTGGCTCCATCCCTTCATTCTTTCTGGAGTTATTTCTCCACTGATCTCCAGTAGCATATTGGGCACCTACTGACCTGGGGAGTTTCTCTTTCAGTATACTATCATTTTGCCTTTTCATACGGTTCATGGGGTTCTCAAGGCAAGAATACTGAAGTGGTTTGCCATTCGCTTCTCCAGTGGACCACATTCTGTCAGATCTCTCCACCATGACCCACCCACCTTGGGTTGCCCCACGGGCATGGCTTAGTTTCATTGAGTTAGACAAGGCTGTGGTCCTAGTGTGATTAGACTGACTAGTTTTCTGTGAGTATGGTTTCAGATTGATTATATTCTTTGCAGCCAAAGATGGAGAAGCTCTATACAGTCAACAAAAACAAGACCAGGAGCTGACTGTGGCTCAGACCATGAACTCCTTATTGCCAAATTCAGACTTAAATTGAAGAAAGTAGGGAAAACCACTAGACCATTCAGGTATGACCTAAATCAAATCCCTTATGATTATACAGTGGACGTGAGAAATAGATTTAAGGGCCTAGATCTGATAGATCGAGTGCCTGATGAACTACAGAATGAGGTTCGTGACATTGTACAGGAGACAGGGATCAAGACCATCCCCATGGAAAAGAAATGCAAGAAAGCAAAATGGCTGTCTGGGGAGGCCTTACAAATAGCTATGAAAAGAAAAGCGAAAAGCAAAGGAGAAAAGGAAAGATATAAGCATCTGAATGCAGAGTTCCAAAGAATAGCAAGAAGAGATAAGAAAGCCTTCTTCAGCAATCAATGCAAAGAAATAGAGGAAAACAACAGAATGGGAAAGACTAGAGATTTCTTCAAGAAAATCAGAGATACCAAAGGAACATTTCATGCAAAGATGGGCTCAATAAAGGACAGAAATGGTATGGACCTAACAGAAGCAGAAGATATTCAGAAGAGATGGCAAGAATACACAGAAGAACTGTACAAAAAAGATCTTCATGACCCAGATAATCACGATGGTGTGATCACTGACCTAGAGCCAAACATCCTGGAATGTGAAGTCAAGTGGGCCTTAGAAAGCATCACTACGAACAAACCTAGTGGAGGTGATAGAATTCCAGTTGAGCTATTCCAAATCCTGAAAGATGATGCTGTGAAAGTGCTACACTCAATATGCCAGCAAATTGGGAAAACTCATCAGTGGCCACAGGACTGGAAAAGGTCAGTTTTCATTCCAATCCCAAAGAAAGGCAATGCCAAAGAATGCTCAAACTACCACACAATTGCATTCATCTCACATGCTAGTAAAGTAATGCTTAAAATTCTCCAAGCCAGGCTTCAGCAATATGTGAACTGTGAACTTCCTGATGTCCAAGCTGGTTTTAGAAAAGGCAGAGGAACCAGAGATCAAATTGCCAACATCCGCTGGATCATGGAAAAAGCAAGAGAGTTCCAGAAAAACATCTATTTCTGCTTTATTGACTATGCCAAAGCCTTTGTGTGGATCACAATAAACTGTGGAAAATTCTGAAAGAGATGGGAATACCAGACCACCTGATCTGCCTCTTGAGAAATTTGTATGCAGGTCAGGAAGCAACAGTTAGAACTGGACATGGAACAACAGACTGGTTCCAAACAGGAAAAGGAGTACGTCAAGGCTGTGTATTGTCACCCTGTTTATTTAACCTATATGCAGAGTACATCATGAGAAACGCTGGACTGGAAGAAACACAAGCTAGAGTAAAGATTGCTGGGAGAAATACCAATAATCTCAGATATGCAGATGACACCACCCTTATGGCAGAAAGTGAAGAGCAACTAAAAAGCCTCTTGATGAAAGTGAAAGTGGAGAGTGAAAAAGTTGGCTTAAAACTCAACATTCAGAAAACGAAGATCATGGCATCTGGTCCCACCACTTCATGGGAAATAGATGGGGAAACAGTGGAAACAGTGTCAGACTATTTTTTTGGGCTCCAAAATCACTGCAGATGGTGACTGCAGCCATGAAATTAAAAGACGCTTACTCCTTGGAAGGAAAATTATGACCAACCTAGATAGCATATTCAAAAGCAGAGACATTACTTTGCCAACAAAGGTCCGTCTAGTCAAGGCTATGGTTTTTCCTGTGGTCACGTACGGATGTGAGAGTTAGACTGTGAAGAAGGCTGAATGCCGAAGAATTGATGCTTTTGAACTGTGGTGTTGGAGAAGACTCTTGAGAATTGAACTGCAAGGAGAACCAACCAGTCCATTCTGAAGGAGATCAGCCCTGGGATTTCTTTGGAAGGACTGATGCTAAAGCTGAAAGTCCAGTACTTTGGCCACCTCATGCGAAGAGTTGACTCATTGGAAAAGACTCTGATGCTGGGAGGGATTGGGGGCAGGAGGAGAAGGGGATGACAGAGGATGAGATGGCTGGATGGCATCACCAACTCTATGGACGTGAGTCTGAGTGAACTCCGGGAGTTGGTGATGGACAGGGAGGCCTGGCGTGCTGTGATTCATGGGGTCGCAAAGAGTCGGACATGACTGAGCGACTGATCTAATCTGATGGTTCCTACTTCTCTCTATGGCTCAAATATATTTCTTCTGGGGGTCCCCTCTGCCCTTGGTTCCCCTGAACCAAGTCACCATCTTTAAACCAGCACCTGATTAAGGCAGTTCTGGCTCCTGAGAGGGAAATGGAGATATCATTTTAGGGGGCCCTTGAGAAGCAGGAGACAGTTGTTGACACGTTAAAATACTGAGGAATAACTGTATAAATACAGGCTCAATAGTGCCTCAGCTTTGGTTTAGAAAGTTCTCTGGAACCTGGACACTGTCACATTAGTTCAAGTTCATGCCAAGTAGGGGATTTCAGCAAAGCCAAGGTGTACTGACTTAAGTTTTAGCTCTTGCTAACAAGACTTTAAGAAGAGAGCTGGAGCATTTCATCTCGTAGGACCAACCCTGCACTTCTGACCATGACTTGTGCCATCACTAATACACTTGCCCTTCTTTGGCACTGCCAGTCAGGGCAAACACCCAGCCCTGGGTGTGGGGACCATGCTGCCTACCTAGACCCTCAAAGATCTGACCTACCAGGGCTGTGGGGTCAATGACAAGTTGATGCCAGAGAACAGACTGATTCTATCACACATCTCAAGCATCTGCTTCAGCTCGTGTTGGGGTTGGAAGAGATGGTTCAGAGCAGCAGCAGGTCTGCCCTTTGACTCCAAAGTTGGCTGTGGGAGAGACCAATATGACACACGCAACAGAGTTCCACGACAGCCCTGAGAATGCATCTCGGGTCTAATGCGGGGTGGGGGGGTGGGGTGGGAGGGGAGTTAATCAGGATCCCTTACTGCTATGCTGTAAGATCCTTCACTGCCTTTACCAAGGCCACACTCCCCATGATTACTGTCAACCAATGATGGGTTATAAAACACTAAAGGAGGTCTGTTCCTGGGAGATGTAGGGCCACTGACAAGCAGCTTTGGCTTGACTCTCAAGTTGTATTGCAGGCTGACGTAGTTCAACCTGCATTCTGCCTTTCATTCCTTTACTATTGCACTCTGACAGCTCTCCAGCCTCTTCGGACCTTACCCCATTTTCTCACAGGTGTTTCTTAGATTCCAAGGCCAGGTTAAGCATGCATCTTGCAGAACCTAGATCACATTTCTTCAGTGACAGGATTCACCTTCACATCAGACACTTGAAGTGATCCTACAAAAACTCATTTTCCAACTTGCTGAGGCCAGGAGAACCTTCATATTAATTGAAAAGAATATTAGCAGGAAATAAAACTATAGGCCAATTCCCATAAGTCCTGCAAAGATCCTTAAACTTATCAGGTAAATATAAGAAATTATGACCATGGGAACTGATCCTGAGAATGCCAGGTTAGTCAGTCAGTAATTCCCCACACTAATAGAGAAATCATCTTTGGGAAATGAAGACCAAGTCAATTTAATACCCATTTATTATAATAGTTTAACAAACTGGGAGTAAGGGGCAACTTTCTCAACCTGAAAGGATGTTATTGGAAGACCTACAACTTTCACAACCCTTAATTCTGAAATACTGTTACTTCCAGTCTTTGGGGAAAACATTCAATATCTACTTCTATTCAATACCACGTTAGGGGTCATATCTAGGGCAATAAGGCAGGGGGTAGGTTTATGATACTTATGTCTACGTGTGTTAGAGTGTTTATTTACCCTACGGGTAGGCAAGTAGGTAGACAACAGGCAGTGGGTTAGACTCGAGTTCTAGCACCAGCAGCCTCAGCTCCAGTGGACTAAGGAAGGAATGAAGTTAGAGGTTCAAGGTGCTTCACTCCACCTCCCATCCCAGAGCCAGGACACTGGGTGCTTCAGTTGTAATTCCTTTCCGTAAGCTCCCAAAGAATACCTCAAGTCTATGACAGTCAGCAGTAAGGGCTGAGGGAAGGAGTATGACTCAGATAAGACCTTGGCCAGTTAATTAGGGTTTGTTCTAAAACTGTGCTTCCACCAAGATCCTAGCCACCCTGCTTGTGAGTGAGCAAGGCTCAAGACAGCAGATAGCTTGGAGCAAAAAATCTGTACCAGGTGAGGACCAGTGGATCGACTTCCCAGGTCCAGCCTCTCAGCCTCTTACCCTGCTGCTCCCCCTTCCTCATCTGAGGCCAGTCCCACCTAGCTTGGGGGGCCAGGGAAGTCCTGGCTTCTACCTCCAGGGCCTTTTTCACACCTATCTCCCCAACCATCTTCCCAAGGTGCCAAGAAGGGATTCTAGGAAGGGCCCCATTAGGACCCACGGGACCTTGGCTATTTCTCCTTCACCCCTAAGTTGCAAGACACTTTTCTACTGCAACCCTCTATCAGACAAGTCATTCAGACATGGCCAGAAGGGCATATGGGAAACTTTGAGGCTCATAGCCTCTCTGCTTAGTCTGTGAGGTCGAATCACCAACAGGTAATATACCCACCCTTAAAGAAGGGGATCCTCCATCATAGGGAATGGAAGGACTCTGTAGGCCAGTATCTCAGTGGTCTAGTAGGTTCCTTCTATTCCTGGTATTGACAGGGTAAGCTATGTATCTACAACATCTTTGCATATACACTTTGGTTAAATATAAAAACAGAAGTTGGACATGTACTACAGGTACTGACTTCATTCATCATTTCCTTTAGTAAGGCTTCCCGGCCTCTAGATCAGTTTTGGTGAAGTCTCTTTTGTGACTCCGTTTAACACAAATGGAAAGCATTGGCTTTAAGTACTTCCTGTTATGATGTTTACTGCATAACAAACTCATTGATTTCTTCTGTGACTGGCTTACATTATAGATGGCCAAGAGAACACTTTATTTCAAGTGACCATAACAGATGAAGCAACAGTAACAGGGGTACAACTTGCAAGTGTTACCACTTATTCAATCGTATGTTAAGATACTTTAAGGTGCCATAGGTGCTTCCAGTGTCTGTTACCACATATCCTCTGCCCACTGCTGATTTAGCTCTAGTTCCATGGCAGCCGAGGTTGATACACAAGGAACAAGATTGAAATTAAGCTCTACACTTCTTATCCCAGATCTGCTTCTAGTGAGAGCCGCCCAGCATCTACCAGTAGAATGCAAAAATCTCAGCAGATGTCCCTGCATCCCAAGCTTTTGGCTGACAATGCTGCAAGGCATCCTTAAGGTTTCAGAAAGAGTCAAGTTCTTGCCACTGACAACCTCAATACTTTCCTTTTCTCTCCTCTGGTTCCCTCAACTCTGGCTCTATGGGAATCATTCCCAAGTAGTCCACTTCCCTGGAAGCCCACTTATCTTCGGCTCTGTTTTGAAGGAAGCTAAGACAGTAGAAAGCCTTAGAAAGCAGACTGGAGATAAAAGTATGGAACTAGAACAGCCTAAGAGTGGTGAGTCTTGTGATGCTGCTGCTAAGCAGGGTGGTGGTAATGCCCAGCTCAGTACAGCATCACAGTTACTACAACTTACCTTTCAGAGCCAGATATTCTGGAGCGTGAAGTCAAGTGGGCCTTAGGAAACACTGCTGCCAATGAAGCTAGTGGAGGTGATGAATTCCAGAGCTATTTAAAGTCCTAGAAGATGATGCTATTAAAGTGCTGCACTCAATATGTCAGCAAACCTGGAAAACCCAGCAATGGCCACAGGACTGGAAAAGGTCAACCCTCATCACAATTCCCAAGAAGGGCAGTACTAAAGAATGTTCAAACCACCAGACAATTGCACTCATTTACCACGCGAGTAAGGTTATGCTCAAAATCCTTCAAGCTAGGCTTCAGCCATTACACGAACCAGGGACTTTCAGATGTTCAAATACTGGGTTTAGAAAAAGGCAGGAGGAACCAGAAATCAAATTGTCAACATTCACTGGATCAGAGAAAGCAAGGGAATTCCAGAAAAATTCTGTTTCATTGACTATGCTAAAGCCTTTGACTGTGTGGATCATAAACTGTGGAAACCTCTTAAAGAGATGGAAATATCAAACCATCTTTGTTTCCTGATAAACCTGTATTGCTTAAACTACCACACAATTGCACTCATCTCACACGCTAGTAAAGTAATGCTTAAAATACTCCAAGCTAGGCTTCAGCAATATGTGAAAACCATGAACTTCCAGATGTTCAAGCTGGTTTTAGAAAAGGCAGAGGAACCAGAGATCAAATTGCCAACATCCGCTGGATCATGGAAAAAGCAAGAGAGTTCCAGAAAAACATCTATTTCTGCTTCATTGACTATGCCAAAGCCTTTGACTGTGGATCACAATAAACCGGAAAATTCAAGAGATGGGAATACCAGACACCTGACCTGCCTCTTGAGAAATCTGTATGCAGGTCAGGAAGCAACAGAACTGGACATGGAACAACAGACTGGCTCCAAATAGGAAAAGGAGTACATCAAGGCTGTATATTGTCACACTGCTTATTTAACTTCTATGCAGAGTACATCATGAGAAATTCTGGGCTGGATGAAGCACAAGCTGAAATCAAGATTGCTGGGAGAAATATCAATAACCTCAGATATGCAGATGACACCACCCTTATGGCAGAAAGCAAAGAAGAACTAAAGAATCTCTTGATGAAAGTGAAAGAGAAGAGTGAAAAAGTTGGCTTAAAGCTCAACATTCAGAAAACTAAGATCATAGCATCTGGTCCCATCACTTTATGGCAAATATAGGGAAACAGTGGAAACAGTGTCAGACTATTTTTCTGGGCTCCAAAATCACTGCAGATGGTGACTGCAGCCATGAAATTAAAAGACGCTTACTCCTTGGAAGGAAAGTTATGACCAACCTAGACAGCATATTCAAAAGCAGAGACATTACTTTGCCAACAAAGGTCCATCTAGTCAAGGCTATGATTTTTCCAGTGGTCATGTATGAATGTGAGAGTTGGACTATAAAGAAAGCTGAGTACCAAAGAATTGGTGCTTTTGAGCTGTGGTGTTGGAGAAGACTCTTGAGCGTCCCTTGGACTGCAAGGAGATCCTAAAGGAGATCAGTCCTGGGTGTTCATTGGAAGGACTGATGTTGAAGCTGAAACTCCAATATTTTGTCCACCTGATGCAAAGAACTGACTCATTGGAAAAGACCTTGATGCTGGGAAAGATTGAGGGCAGGAGGAGAAGGGGATGACAGGATGAGATGGTTGGATGACATCACCGACTCAATGGACATGTGTTCGGGTGGACTCTGGGAATTGGTGATGGACAGGGAGGCCTGGCATGCTGCAGTTCATGGGGTCACAAAGAGTCGGACACAACTGACTAAACTGAACTGAAACCTGTATTCAGGTCATGAAGCAACAGTTAGAACTTTGTATTCAACAACTGACTGGTTCAGGATTTGAGAAAGGGATATGACCAGGCTGTTTGTCACCCTGTTTAACTTTTATGCAAAACACATCATGCAAAATACCAGGCTGGATGAGCTACAAGCTGGAATCAAGAATGTTGGGAGAAATAAACAGCCTCAGATATGAGGATGATACCACTCTAATGGCAGAAAGCAAAGAGGAACTAAAGCACCTCTTGATGAGGGTGAAAGAGAACAGTGAAAAAGCCAACTTAAGTCTCAAAGTTAAAAAAAACTAAGACCATAGCATCTGGCTCCATCACTGCATGACAAATAGAGGCAGAAAAAGGTTGAAGCAGTGACAGATTTTCTCTTCTTGGGCTCTAAGTCACTGTGGATGGTGACTGCAGACATGAAATTAGATAATTACTGCTTGGCAGGAAAGCTATGACAAATCTAGACTATTAAAAAGGAAAGACAGCTTGTTGACAAAGATCTGTCTAATCAAGGTTATTTCCAGTAGTCATGTACAGATGTGAGAGCAGGACCATCAAGAAGGCAGAACACCAAATAATTGATGTTTTCAAACTGTAGTGTTGGAGAAGACTCTTGAGAGTCCTAGGAAAGCAAGGAGATCAAACCAGTCAATCTTAAAGGAAATCAACCCTGAATCTCATTGGAAGGACTGATGCTGAAGTTCTAATACTTTGCCCACCTGATGCGAACAGCTGACTCACTGGAAAAGACCCTGATGCTGGGAAAGATTGAAGGTAGAAGGAAAGAGCAACAGAGATGGTTGGATGGCGTCACCGATTCAATGGACATGAAGCTGAGCAAACTCTGGGAGATAGTGAAGTACAGAGAAACCTGGTGTGCTGCAGTCCATGGGGTTGCAAAGAGCCGGACACGACTGAGTGAACAATCTGTGTTGCATTTGGATGAGGCACAGAGTGAAGGATTAAACCTTTGTTTATCCAACAGTTCCAGCACTTGAACAATGTGGGCACAATGGTAATTATAAATTGCAGAGTTGGCTGGTACTGAAAGCATGGTAGCCTCAGAAACCAACTTAAAAAAAAATCAGCTAGCTCAGGGCATGTGGCCATAGCCAGTAGGCCTTCATGACAACCTTGGAAGACCATCATATCCTTCAGCTAAAGGGCTATAGTAATTAGTTATTGGTTTGGAGAGTAGCAAGAATTTGTAAATTGCGAAAGAGACTTACATGTATAATTTTAGCACATTTTCCATACTGAAGTCAAAACCCAATAAGAAAGAAGCAGGACTCAGACCTGGGTCAAGGTATGCTGACTAGACACACCCAAGAATGTTCAGGCAGATTCCTTTGAAACCTCCAGGAAGGCCCCTACCCCCTACAAATGGCAAGCCACTGCCCACTGTCTAAAGATCAGACAGCTTTACTTGAGGTAGATATAAGATAACACATGAGAATGGCATTGAAACATGTATAATATCATAAGAAATGAATCGCCAGTCCAGGTTCGATGCAGGATACAGGATGCTTGGGGCTGGTGCACTGGGATGGTATGGGGAGGGAGGTGGGAAGGGGGTTCAGGAAGGGGAACACATGTACACCTGTGGCAGATTCATGTTGATGTATGGCAAAACCAGTACAATATTGTCAAGTAAAAATAATAAAGGAATGATAAATGGTTTAAAAAAAAAGATAACACATGTCAAGATTATCCCTCGCTTTTTTTTTTTTAATTGTACCAGAGCATGTAACTAGGGTCCGTGCTCAGCATACCCTGAAGACAGATATATACCATTTGCTTCAGGAGGGAATAAACATTTATTGAAATACCTGAATTACTTAACACACATCAATAGGAACTGGGAAACGGGATCTTGCAGGTGTTGGAAATGGAATGGGCTGAATAGAAGCCTGGATAGGAGAGTTCTCTTCCATGATTCAGGGTTTAACATCTTAGATAAGACATTGAAACTGCTATTACACTGCTGGGATTTTTCCTTGAAGCTTGGACATAATGATCGTTAAGTTAGCCAGTGACATAGAAATTCCAGAATGGTTCAGAATATACTGGGAAGGCTCAGCTGCTCAGGGCTATGAGATAACCTTATGGAAGGGACACATCCTGAACTTCCCTGGTGGCTCAAGTGGTAAAGATTCTGCCTGCCAATGCAGGAGTTGCAGGTTTGATCCCTGAGTGGAGAAGATCCCCTGGAGGATGAAATGGCAACCCACTCCAGTATTCTTGCCCGGGAAATCCCATGGACAGAGGAGCCTGGTGAGCTACAGCCCATGGGGTCGCAAGAGTTGGACACAACCGAGTAAACAGGCACACCTTACAGAGAACCCACAAGCTGGCTATGCTCCCTCTAGTGGGGGGAGAGAGAGACCCTTCACTAGGGCACAGAATGCAAGAGGGAACGGTCATTTGTAAGCTTAGTGTGGACTATTTGTTCTCTGTAGGCTAGGAGATGCTACCCCGAAACAGGTTCCCTGGGATACATGTAAGTGATAGTGATCAGAATTGGTACTCAGTCTTAGAGGCAGCATGAACATGATTATAAATGGGCAGCAAGCCTGATATTGCCAGTGTTACCTTGACCTGCAGGGGTCTTTGACCATGGCTAACACACAATCATATTCTTAGTTGGTGAGGTAAGTGGGCAGCTAACCAGTGTCTGACTTGTAGACCAATTTTAAAAAGATCTGTGCTGGTAAGAATGGTGTCAACCACAACAATGTGAAACAATTTCTTTACATCTAGTTTCCAGATTCAAGCAGTTCTCAGACCCAGATTCCATTGCTTGAAATCAGAATTCTATGGAAGGATGACTCTGGAATGCTACAAGCATTTACTATATAACTATTTGGGTCCTCTGTCAAGGCCACTTACCAGAGTTGTGCATAGGGGAGTCACAAGAGGCTGACTTCAGGTCTGAGCTGAAACTCAAAACAGGAGACTAAAAATGCCAACCTGGTCCATTGGAGCAGGTGCCAACAACAGTTGTAGCTCAAGGTAGTCTAAGTCTAACGGATCCAGGGGCGTATCTTCAACTCTAGGAAGTATCATTTCCTAAGTCTGAGTGCATACTTAAGATGGATGGACTTGAATCTGGAAGAGCTCTCCATTCCTTGGCCTGGGGTATAGGGCAAAAGAGGAACAATTTCCTCTAAAGGGTGGGACTTAAGTCTCTTCTGGAATAGTGGTTCTAAGTAATATTGAAGCTAGAGAGCAGTGGTAGCAGATACTTGGTATGAGGACCACTAGCACTGCATCCTTCACTGCATTCATGGTCTTTGTGTGAGTATAAAAGGCCATGGCAAGTGTCGAGAGTATTCTCCATGTGAACCCCACCTGAGCTGCTGTGTTAGATGTGGTCTCTTTAATACCAGCATGACATGCACTTGATATGCTTCATGCACTTAATATGCTCTGCCAGCATGGCCAAGATGTTCTCCTTAAGCCCCACTGAGAGGATTTGAGGCAGTTCTCACTTAGGCAGGAAAGTCAACAAGACAAGCGCACAGTTTTGCAAGGCTGTTACCTCTCACTCTCTGCTGTATAGACCACAAGGTCTTGGTCACCTTAACATGCCACAAAAATACCACAGTAATTCTTTGTCAATATCATGCTCCTTAGATCTGACAGAGTGCAACAAGTTCTCTGGCTACCCAAGACACACAGGGCAGGTGGGGAGAGAAAAACACTCCAATATGGGAGTATTACCTCCCTAGGGTTTAAGCATCTGGTCATGTTATGTATGCCTGGGCATTGAAGGAAAGGGCACATTATCACGCTTTGTACCAATATCAAGAGAACAAATGGTAGTACTCCTACTACCAAAAGAGCAACATGAAATGCGGTGGGCTTTTTGGATAGGGGCAGCATCTAAATATACTTTGGAACGTCATTCCAGCATGTTTGTCAAGTTATGCTAAAGGTTTCTGGTTTCAAATGGGGCCCAAAGATAAGATTCAGGCTATTCTGAACAGTGCCAGCTGTTCTGCTAATTGGTCTGTAACATCCAGCCTATACCAAGGCTAGAGACGTTTTTGGTTAAAAAAGGTGGAAATAAGGGATATACAGTAAGCCACAACTCAAGAGCATTTGAGAGCCCTTAAGTTTCTGGAACAAAGTCATGTTAACTGTAGCACAGAACTACAGTAAGACAGCTCCTGACATGGTGCTAGGCCCTCGGAGACTGGGAGTCTATCTTTGGGACATCAAGTGACTATGACAGGAGCTAGTACAGAAACCCAATCAAAGTTGGGTGGGCACAACAGAAAGCAATTTAAAAATAAACAGTACATTCAGGTAGAGTATGAGGTCTTGAGGGTATGTGTTATATAAGCAGGTGGTCCAGAACCAATTCCACCTACCTCTTTCCCTAAATCTACTCCCCATGAGGAAATGGGTGCATTTATCCTACACACTATAGGTAAAAAGACCCAGCTGTAGTTCAAAGCACAATGAAGGTGCTTACAGAAAGTCCCCTGCTGTGGCATTACACTCTACTAGGGCAGAGTCCCAGAGAGCAGTCAGAGAGGGAAAGCCCGTTAGTGGCCAGAGCTTCAGAGAATAGTCAGTCATGCATTGGGAGACACTGACCTGAAGGAAGGCTATGCAGGACTTGTACACAAATGGCTTTACTGTTTGGTCAATGCCTGGAAGGAATGAGAATGGGAGGATGGATGAAGGTCTAGGGAAGGAGTGTGTCACTGGATCTCTAACAGGGGTAATGGAGAAGGATCTGGGTGCCTCCCTCTAAAGCTCAAAAGACATCCAAAGAAACTGACCAAGATGAATGGATGGACTGGCTCACTTGAAGTCAGCCAGCCTGTGTCCTTGGGCCCTATAGGGTTTCAAGAGATTCATGAATGAAGAATCATGGTAGCAGGAATGGAGGCTATTGCACTGACCCAATAGCACATGTCCTCTCAAAGCTTACCTAACTACCGCCACCACTGAACACCTGACCTGTGAGCAGCATAGGCTTATCTTGATGGTGGCCTTCTCTATAGAGACACTCCAATGCACTTAACATTTGTTATATTTTCTCAGATTAGTTTGTGGCAACCCTACCACATGGTCAAGCATGGACTCGTGGACACGTTTTCCAACAGCATTTGCTTATTTCGTGTGTCATGTTTGGGTAATTGTCCATGCTTCAGACTTCCATTCTTGTATTTGTTACGGTCATGTGTGATCATAACCTTTGGGGGACACCATGAACTGCCCAAAATACAGCAAACTCAAGCATGTATGTGTTCTCACTGCTCCACTGACCAGCCGTACTGTATCTCTCCCCTCTTAGGCCAGTCAATAATGGCCTCTAACTTCAATATTGTGTTTCAGGAATTAGGGAGGCCCAAGCATTTAAGTATTATGTGTCTCACTTTAAAATCAAGAGCTGGAAATGATTAAGCTTAGTGAAGAAGGCATCTCAAAAGCCGTAATAGGATGAAAACTAGATCTCTTGCAGACAGCCAAGTTGTGAATGCAAATTAAAAAGTTCTTGAAGGAAATTAAAGGTTCTGCTCCAGTGAACATATAAGCAAAGCAGCCATACTGCAGATCTGGACACAGTAGTCTGAATAAGATCAAACCAGCCGCACTATACACTTAGGGCCTTGTTCTGGATTAGGCTTTGGCTTAACACTCAAGTCTATGAAGGCTGAGAGAGGGAAGGATGCTTCAGAAGAAAAGATGGAAGCTGGCAGAGGTTGGTAAGTGAGGTTTAAGGGAAGAGGCCACCTCTGTAACAAAAGTGCAAGGAAGCTGAAAGTGCTGATATAGAAACTGTAGCACATTATCCAGAAGATCTACTAATCAAAATGGCCCCACTAAACAGTTTCAGTGTAGAAAAAGACTCATATTGGAAGATGATGCCATCTTGGACTTTAATAGCTAGATAAATCAAGTCCTGGCTTCAAAGGACAGGCTCTTAGGAGCTAGCTAATGTAGCTGGTGATAGAGTTAAAGCCAATACTGTTTTACCATTCCTCAAATCCTAGGACCCTGCACTCTACAAAGCCCAGGTGACAACACACCTGTTTATAATATTTATAACACGGTTGACTGAATATTTTAAGCCCACTGTTGAAACCTACTGCTCAGGAAAAGATTCCTTTAACAAAAAGTTACTGCTTACTGACAATGTACCTGATCACCCAAGATTGGATGGACATGTACAATGAGATTCATGCCATTCTCCTTCCTATTAACATCTATTCTGTAGCCCATGGATCAAAGAAATCAACTCTCAGGTCTTACGACAGACCTGTTCTCATGGTAGGTATTCAAGATGAAGGCCACACAAAATTAGTTCAGAGATATGAACCTTTGCTAAGTATTCCTCCTTGCTTTTGGGCATAGAGCTTTGTAGCCAGTCAGCTGATAGGACTATATTACGATTTGAAGTCAGTTTAAAGAAACCTTAAGAGCCCCTGATGTTCATCTTAAATGAAGTGAACCCAATTTGAATGGGATACCCACTGCTCTATTCTATCCTACAATCCTGGACATGTCTCTACCAAACTGGACTATTTAGTCTATTACAGCCCACAGTTTTGCCAACAAACCAGTCAACTGTGATTATAGTATCCACAATATCATTTACAGTATTTACAGTTGGATAGCAATGATCACCTTCCAGTAGCTCAAGGGCTCACATGAGCAGTCATAATGGTAATGAGTGCTTCTATGAGACCAGGACCGACTACACCCTCCAAGTAGTTGGACACATCTTGTACCATTTCCATCACTTAAAATATGGCTGGCCTCGACTCTGAGTATAGGGCCCTCAGTTTGCCTTCTTAGTCCATCTGCATCCACAGGGCTCCCAGCAATAGCAGTAGGTGTGATGGTGGGGAGGGGGGGCAGTGGTGATCTGTAATATTCACATTAGGAAAGGTTCACAAACTCTTGCCTGCCTTGAAGGCTGGGGCAGATGATCTTAGTGCTCTGCTCATGTCCTCTCAATCCCTTTGTCACTTTGCTGTCCTTATTTGGATAGTAGAAGCTTGTTTACATGTGAAGAGGCTCCAAGTGCCTGGGGAACTTACATTCTCCTGTGACATTCTGAGACCGGCACACTGAGTTTTCCATTCCCACCACCTTGAGCCTTCATCCTACATTAAACCAATTGGACAACCCAAACTCCTAGTTAGCCCATGGAAGCTAAGTCAGCTGCAGTTAACTAGATACCCACTTGGTAACTCTTACCTTTAGCATCTAAATTCTCAGAGCTCTGCAATCCTCACCAAGTTATCTGTGGCCCTTCTAGCATTTGGTTTCTTATCCTAGTTTACAAGCACTGATTCTCTAAAGCTTTTGACTTTGACCTTTCAGCTGTGCTTTGTAAGGATATCCTTGTCCTCTGGACTCAGTCCCAGCCATGGCTACCTAGAGACAGATGCTCTATTTGCCACTTCCCCCAATATAAAGGCCACTTTTGTTCACAAGACTCCTCCCAATCTACTGGGAGCCAACACCACCCCCAAGTATGAGTCAGCATATGAAGGGGCTCAATATCTGATACTAAGAATCAGTCCAAGGCACTTGTTAGTTGGCCATGGATGTCCAGGAACCATCCTAGCTGGCATGCCAACATGTACTGCTTTGTACCATGTGTCTTTGAATGCTCATAGCTCACTTGTGGAGTCAAGTCATGGAGACATTCACGAAAGTGATTTCCTGCCTTCAGGAGACATACCTCACCCAAGCTGTCCCTTATATTGAGCACCCTGCTAGTCCTGGCTTCCCCATGATGTTCACTCAGCCTGTGAAAACTCCCGATTCCCAGGCCAGCTGGGGCACCTGGTCATAACTCTCATGGCAAGCTCATGAAGTCACTCCTCCTGTCCCCACTGCATTTGTTTCTCCACCTGGGCTCAATCCAGAACTACCAGTTACCAGAGTACATACTAGAAACAGGAACATAGGGATATCCTGCTTTTAAGTGTGCACACTACTTTTCCCTGGCAAAAGCACACTGAAGTTCAGAAACCCAAGACTTGACTTATGCACCCTACCTGAGGGATTTCTGTGGACTGTTAGGATAGAACCCAGATCTTCTCCAGGTCCACTGTGCACACCATTTAACCTTCCCAAGGAGAGAAATCTAGACAGAACCCATGAGTAGGGCCTTAAGGTCTAACATGAAAGACCTTTGCTCAGGACCCTGGTTCTGAGATTCAAAAGCTAACTGCCTTAAAAAGCCGAGTAACAGCTATAGCTCACAAGTAGTAACTCATCCTATTTAATACACAACAAGCTGTGTGGCCAGGCATGGGGGTGAGCCAGCCAAGCCAACCCAAGGGGGAAAGTGACTAAGACCCAAAGGGAACAGGTGCTGGAGCTGACAAGGAGCCCCAGCTGTACACTGGTCTTTTTTTTTTTTTGGCCTGGCATCAGAACCTATCTGCCATCTCACAGCAGAAGTGGTTCTCTGAGCATTGTTAGACCGAAGGAAGAGGACAATGTCCTTCCCACCCTTCATCTCAGTGCTACTAGTGTCAGTCTGGATGACAGCACTATTAGTCAACCTACAGTCAGTCCAAGTCCTAAAACTCATTTCTTTTGCTATAAAAACTTAGCCACAACACTAAATTTAAAACAGGTTCAGTAACTCCAGTTCCAGCCTAGCCATTCAGTGTCTTGCTCATTTGGCTGTCCCGCCTCTACCAAGCACACGTGTCCCCATCACCACTGGAGAAGTGGTTCTGTCATCAACACCATTGTTCAGTCTAGCTGGGCTGTACAAGTCGATTTTTCCCCATCCCACCTCTTCCATTTAGGAGAGCTTAAGATGGGTCAAGAGATATTTAATTGTCACAACCTCCAGAAAGCAAATTGGTAACTCAGACCAGCACTGACATTTGAAAGGGCCAAGTCGACTTCTGTGCACAGATGGCCTTGATACATCTTTCATTAAGTACAAAAATGACACTCTTATTTTACTTTAACTCTTTACTATTCAGCTTGAGCATTTTCCAAGGTTCTGCCACCCTGTACTAGCAAGTACTACTCTTAACTACGTGGCCACTGGATTATACCTTTCCTTAGATATGATCCAGATCAATCCTGAGAAGTTCTGTAGACATTGCCATTTTGGTGTATGAAAGCTTGGAAGTTTTGCTTCCTAATAAAATGTGGAAGTGAAAGACATTGTTACCCAGGATTTGGGTAGGCATTCTGGCCGGAGTCTAGAATTAAGTCAGGAGGATTACAGCAGAACTACTTTGCAGTTTGGTAAACAATCTGCAACACCATTGTTTAATTCTCTACCCACTTGACAACAACGGTCTCTTCGTAATGAGTATATTATACACAGGGGTAGTTCCTGACTTCATGTTTTAGCTCCTGACTTCGTGTTCTAGAACAAGAGTGGCTCAATGGTCTGTCATCTTGTTTACTGTTCTACTAGGAGCAATAGTTCCAGTTCACACTTGTCAAGAGGCTTATCCTTCAAGAGATAAGAGCTAAGTCTGAGTTGGTTATATGGCTCTGGGGGCTACAGAGCATATAGAGAGTCTCTGTACACCCTCATGTTCAGGGTCTGCCTTCTACTTGTAACTTACCAATCTGGTTTCTTTCTGACCTTCAGTAATTGACCTTGGGTTCATGGCTGAGCTCTGTCTTTTGATTTTGACTAAATTGGATGGCCCAGCTCCTGTTTCTGAAGCTGATGCTCCAGTTTGGTTCTAGAACAGTCAGGGTACAATGGTATTCCAGTCAACCAGAATCGTCTTTGGGGACATCGATCAAGGACTGGTAACTGCTCACCCTGCAGCGAGGAACCTCCTTCCCTGAAGTCCTTATTAAAGCGCTACCCCACAGGTAAAGCCATTCCTACACCTCAATAGGGATGTCAATACCTTAACAGCTGCTAAGCTTATGTACCCCCAAGGGGCCCCCAGGAATCCCATGAATCTAGAGGACTCATGGAATCCCTGTGTCTACATTCCATGGATCTGGGGTCTCTCAGGAAATCTATGCCAGCATATTTGGATGAAGGGCTTATCTGAATTCATTTGGGATAAATTGGCCCATATACCCCTGGGCAACCTATAACCTGGTAGACTAATTACCATGAATTTGGCATAAAGGATCTGTGGCTAAAATTTGCTCTTCAACAGTGAGGAATGAGTTCAAGTCTGATAACTCTTGCTTCTAAGAGTCTAGTCCTGGGTTTTCTGCCTGAAAGGGGGAAAGATCAGATAAAGGGTGAACCACAAGTTAGTCAAGCAGATTAAATTTGATGCAAGAATCACTTAAATCCACCTGGGCTCATCAAGTTAGACTGAAGACCCATCACAATGTCAAGAATGAGCATCTAGACTGAAAAGGGGCCACTTGGATGCACAGTTTTCAATACAGCAAGGAATTGGACGTTGATAGGATGGATAAGGCATGGTGAGTCTGTTAATGCTGCATCACAGTTGTCATGTCATGCTGGTTCATGCAGAATGACAAGACTGATGCTCATGTTCTGCTGATAGAACCTGTCAGACTCTTCCAAGGCATCCTATTGTGAGGACATTCTAAAGTAACATACATGTGTCCCACTTATGTGTACTCATTTCCCACTTTCACATGGAATACCAAGTCAAAACAGGGATCAAACACTTGATCAAAAGCATTGGTTCTAAACCAAGCCTACTGAATCCACATGTCTGCCTCCATTGCAACATTGAGACAGACCATACTTGAAGCCTGGGGAATTAAGATTTCTAGTTCCTCATGTACCAGGCCCATAGAGGTGGATCATGCAGGCAATGAGTCCTAGTTGTTAAGGACACGGTGTGATCAAGGCCCACAAGGTCTGAAAGGTGTAATTTATCTGATTCTGACCTCATGACATTTTATTGTCCAATTCTCTAACACCTTAAGTTCTACCCTGACTGGGGTTGAAGGACACATTGAAAGTGACCAGGAGGAGTTGGGTGGCATTTTTCTTCATTCCTTTGAATTTCCAACCACCAGACCTTAAGTATTCTGATCTCAGTAGTCTGCCTCAACAATTCCCCAGTTCAGGGTTGGCAACTGCCTTGAGCTAGACCAATTTCAGTGACTGAAAACACCCACTCCCTGGCTTCATGCTTTGTTTTAAAGAGCCCTTGCCTTGTCCCAAAGTTGAACTAAGGCTACTCCAGTTAAGTAGGTTAAATGGTTCTCTGCTCCACGAAGGAGTTCATAAAAATTAGATTTTTCTTAAAGGATGAAGGAGATCTAACTTACAGGAGTTGACTTTCAATTGTTTAAGCCAACAGATGCATTAAGAAGTCACTCTGCATTCTCACCTCACATGGAAGTAGTTTCTGTATCAAGTTATTTGACCTCCATAAAGAACAAGTGCTAGGACTTGGCTTTTGACAGCTAAGTTAACTTCTGGGTAAGAATTTCCATTCAGAAACCATTTTTCATGGGTCATGTTGGAGAAGCTTATATGGTTTTTCAGGAATGCAGGTCCCTGAAAGCTCTGTTCTAGTATGAATATAGTCTCAATAACCCAGGCCCTTGTTAATGTCTAGGAGACATCCAGTAGCCAGTCCACTAGGATACATTAGTTGGTGCTATCTGAGCACTCAGGATTAACTAGAGAGGCTCTTGGTTAACCGGGTTAGGTCATGACCTGGAATGAATAGTAAGGTCTCTGCAATGGGAGAGAGGAAGTTATTTCATGGGAAGAATGGTAGGATATGGTTAACACATACAAACAGAACTGGGACAATTTCTGGGCAGTGCAGAATATAGAGCTGGTACAGAGACTGTCAATTAGGAGTATCTTGTGACAGCATTTAACATCTCCCTAAGTGCCTGGGACCAGTCCTAACCTGCTACTGGGATGGTTCCCTGGTCTTGGACACAGTGCCTCTAGTAAAGGGGATGGGGTTAAGGGATCCATAGCCTCTGAAGGGCAATCATGGTAGCATGCATAACATAACCAGAGGCCCCACCACCTGACCATATTCCCTGGAAAAGCCTATCCTTCACCAGAGGAATAGTGAATGTACAAGGGAGGGTCACTGACGTCCTGTGGGTCAGAATGGAAGTCAATTCTGCGAGATCAGTCTCCCTGGGGTCAGTTGCAATTCTAAGAGTCTAGAGTAGAGGCCCGGAGAAGGCAATGGCACCCCACTCCAGTACTCCTGCGTGGAAAATCCCATGGACCGAGGAGCCTGGTAGGCTGCAATCCATGGGGTCGCTAAGAGTCGGACATGGCTGAGCGACTTCCCTTTCACTTTTCACTTTCATGCATTGGAGAAGGAAATGGCAACCCACTCCAGTGTTCTTGCCTGGAGAATCCCAGGGACGGGGGAGCCTGCTGGGCTGCCATCTATGGGGTCGCACAGAGTCGGAAACGACTGAAGTGACTTAGCATAGCATAGAGTAGAGGCCAGGTGGCTGTATTTAACTAAGTCATGATGAATAGCAAGGGCAGAATGGTCTTGACCTGTAAGAATCTTTGGCAACAGAGCAGACCATGGCATGCCTAGGGGTGGGAGGTGGACAGCCAACAAAATTACTGCTTGATCTGTGTGATCAAGATGATCAACAAGGGAGAAGGCAAGTTAGTCATTGCAAAGGACAGGCATGGCTATGATGCATTTTTTGGCATCAGCTTAGGTAAACATCAGTCCTAGACATTAATCCAAACATTTTTAGGTGTTGTGAAAGTATTTGAGTTGATTAAAAGCTCGTAATTATTTGACTTTAAGGGAGATTATGCTACCTAGTCTGTGGGCCTGATTCCATCAGTTGAGAAGTTCAGTTTAACTGTCTGTGAACAATAGAGCTTTGACCCATGCCTGTGAGTTCCACTCAAAGGTGATCCATCTTGACTGCCAACCCTACAATCTTGACTTGCTTCATCACCTTCCACAATCACATAGGTTTAACTTGAGTTTATGACAAGAAATCGGCCTGTGGGTGTATGTGTTCTAGAGTTTGCTTCTCTGGCTTAATCTTAGACTGATACAACCCTCAGTTTCCATAGTTACGTTACTAGACTCAGTCCATGGATTGAGGCCTATACAGAAGGCCCTGCTGTGCTATGGCAAATACAGTATTTCCTCATCCTTACTTACTGGAACCAATGTCCATTTACTTGGGTAACTACTGAAGGGTAACACTCATACCTGTCACAGCTGGTTGGATAGAGGGTCTGAACTGATGCTGATAACTGGATCTCAAGCTTGATTAATCCCCTTGATGGGATGGGCAGGTACATGGAGGCTAGGTGGACAGGGAGACCAGGAATCTTGCAGTGGCTTCAATGACTATAGAACTACTATGGTCATCTTCCTCATCCCGAGTACTAGTCAGATGAAGATGCAGCCACTGACAAGCTTTACATTAGTTCCCTGGCCCACAGGACAGAAGCCATCACAGTGGGCAAAAGCCAAGTGGAATCTCCTAAAACTGTTCTCCACCCAAAGTCAAGAGTAACTCAGAAGCTGTACCATGTTCTAAAGAGGTAACAGTACAAGGGTTGGGGCTCTATCACCTAGCTTGATCCACTAGGATGGCCCCTAGAACAAGGTGAACCATGCATAATTCTAGACAAAATGGTTCTGTTCTAGCTGCTCAGCCAGATGTGGTATCTCTACCACTGATCAAGGCTATTGATCTGGAAACTCCTTAACCCTTATGAGATTGCCAGCCATTCATATTCACTAGGGAAGGGCAGCACCACTCATGGTTTTTCCATCAGGTTTCCCTGCTCTGCCACAATAACCTCCAGTGGCTTTCATAATCTTGAATTTCAAAGCCATTATTCCGGCCCACTAGATCAGTAGCAAATGTTCCCTGTTATGAGCAACCCTTTCAGGTATTCAGGGGTCTGCCATGTTTGACTTAAGGGGTCAGTAGTTTGAGGTATGTGCCTTTACTCAAGAGCCTAGTTCCATTAGTGCCTTACCCCTCCTACCCCCTCGGGTAGCCTCTTTGGATTTAAGGGACAACATAATCACATGCTTGGGCTCAGCACTACTTTAAGTAGAGTTCAGAATGAGAGCTGTCTTGCAGGTCCAGGAATCAGTACAATCTTCTCTCTAGCTTCAACCATATGGCCCTGCATGCTGGTGGTGCCACATGTAGCAAAGATATATCACATGCGAGACAAGGTCTGTAGCACAGAACTATTCGTTGTTTAGAAATGCAGCCCCTGATCTACTTCCAGGCTCTAAAAGGTACAGATTGACTGCAAGACATCAAGCGTCTATGGGAACTGGACCCACCATTCTGTACACATTTTGAACTTAACTCTTGGTACATGAACTTATTGAACAGAATGGAATGGTGGGTGCAACACAGGGACCCAGAGCCCCATGTCACCACTAACTCTCCAGCTCACATGTAGACCTTATTGGGAATTCAGTCTCTCGACCAACCTGAAGTCTTGTTCAAAATGGTCAAGTATTGGTATGAGGCCAAAAAAATATGCTGTCTTGCAGCCTTACAACCCCAAAAGCAGTGGCAAAAGAAGTCCTCTTAGACCTGAGCACTCTCCGGTCCTGTGCTTGGTGAGGGAGAGGTATACAAGGATAGACACTCCTGGTTAGTGACTGACTACTTAGCTGGTGGTCAGGGGCCTGTCAGGGACAAGACTGTAGGGCGAGTCACAAGGAAATTTGAGACAACGTGGATACACCTGAGGGGGCTGACAGACTGCAGGTCTTGTTCCTTTCTATTTCTAGAACTCAGAAACTCAGATTTTTAAACTTGCATTGGGCCCCTGTGGTCCCTCTGGAGGTGCACAAACATCTGAAGATATTGAACTGGATAGGCAGGCTGGGAAATTTGAGCTGAAGCCTGACCACGGCTTATCAGGAGCCAACTGAGGGTGTCCTCTCTCCAGAAACAACTCTCTCAGGCTGCAGCTTCAAGACTAGCTTTGTGTTCATAGGTCAACACATATCCAAGTGTATGGACATCCAGAGTCTGTTACTTACATGAACCCTAGTCAATCTTTTCCTATGTCTCATGTCATGGGTTGGGGGTCCTAGGCTGAACTAGCTACTTGGCAACATTATGTGGGGCCTACCCTTCCCTCCATTCAGAGGCTATCAGGCACATCTCTCAAAATACCAAGAAATTCCACGCACACAGGATATGGGAACTGGAACCCCACTTCTCCCATTGGGTATGAATGAATTGATGAAGGAACCTGGTGGAACATGAAGGGTTGTTATGAACAAAAGATGAGGCACTAGGGACTAGCAATGATGTGAACCTACTGCCAACCACAGGGCTAACAGGAAAAAGTTATCTGAGCCCTCAGGAGCCAGAACTATGGAAGAGGGGCCCCTTGGCAAGAGCAGAGGGCCTGGAGGAACCTACCTACTGTGAAATGCAGTGCTTAAGCAGGGAGGAAGTCAGGAAAACGTACCCAAACCTCTTGTATTCTAGCCAGTGCATCTCCATGGCCAAACCCACCTGGAAATGTCAACTTTCAAGGGAATCTGGGAAAACAGGAAGTCACAAGACTTCCTGTGCAGTCCACAGGAAGCTCTCATTAGGAGACAGAGCAGAGTAGATCAAAATTAAGGAGCAGTGGATGACAGTCAACTCATTTGGGGGCCAATGTGAAGTGAGGGTCAGAAGGGAACAGCCATATAACACTTAGAGGATAGAGTACAGGGCTTGACTCCCAGTCTTTCCAGAGGTGCCACCTGGCAGGGACCAGAGGCTGGAGCGAATCTTCAGTGACAAGAGGACCCTCCTACAAGAACAAAGTGGGTTTCCCAAAAGCTAGTTGGGAAATTCAGAGCAGAATCATTTTGACTTAGAGATAGGAGAAGTTCAATATTTTACTCATCCAAAAATAGAGTTAAATCACTGCTGGCTACAGAGCTAAGTAGAGGTGAAGACCCTTCCAGCTGCAGAATTCACCACCACTGGCCTCAGCCTGTGAACATTCCTGGCACGTGGCTTCCAGGCTCTGTGCAGCTCCCATACACCCTTCTCTCTAAACAAGATTAACCTCGTTTTTTTCATCCTATTACCAGGGAGGCCAGCTACCTCCATTTTCTAATAGAGCTTCATTTGATGATCAATTCTGATAAAGGGATCATTATCCTCCAGCAGTGCTGGAACAAATTTGAGGAGATACCCAATGTACAAGGGCAAAGAGCCCCAGAAAGATGGTAAAAGGGGCGAAATTGCATTTAGAATCAAACCCCATACTCAAGAGATGCTCAGAGGGCTCAAACAAACCTTGTGTGCACCAGGACCCAGAGACCCCACAGAGACTGAGACACACCTGTATTTGAGTGCCTCCTGTGGAGGTGGTTGAGCTATTTCAAATCCTGAAAGATGCTGTGAAAGTGCTGCACTCAATATGCCAGCAAATTGGGAAAACTCAGCAGTGGCCACAGGACTGGAAAAGGTCAGTTTTCATTCCAATCCCAAAGAAAGGCAATGCCAAAGAATGCTCAAACTACTGCACAATTGCACTCATCTCACATGCTAGCAAAGTAATGCTCAAAATTCTCCAAGCCAGGCTTCAGCAATACGTGAACTTCCTGATGTTCAAGCTGGTTTTAGAAAAGGCAGAGGAACCAGAGATCAAATTGCCAACATCCACTGGATCATGGAAAAAGCAAGAGAGTTCCAGAAAAACATCTGTTTCTGCTTTATTGACTATGCCAAAGCCTTTGACTGTCTGGATCACAATCAACTGTGAAAAATTCTGAAAGAGATGGGAATACCAGACCACCTGACCTGCCTCTTGAGAAATCTGATGCAAGTCAGGAAGCAACAGTTAGAACTAGACATGGAACAACAGACTGGTTCCAAATAGGAAAAGGAGTACGTCAAGGCTGTATATTGTCACCCTGCTTATTTAACTTATATGCAGAGTACATCACGAGAAACGCTGGACTGGAAGAAGCACAGCTGGAATCAAGATTGCTGGGAGAAATAACCACCTCAGATATGCAGATGGCACCACCCTTATAGCAGAAAGTGAATAGGAAGTAAAAAGCCTCTTGATGAAAGTGAAAGAGGAGAGTGAAAAAGTTGGCTTAAAGCTCAACATTCAGAAAACGAAGATACATGGCATTTGGTCCCATCATTTCATGAGAAATAGATGGGGAAACAGTAGAAGCAGTGTCAGACTATTTTGGGGGGCTCCAAAATCATTGCAGATGGTGACTGCAGCCATGAAATTAAAAGACGCTTACTCCTTGGAAAGTTATGACCAATCTAGATAACATATTCAAAAGCAGAGACATTACTTTGCCAACAAAGGTCCGTCTAGTCAAGGCTATGGTTTGTCCAGTGGTCATGTATGGATGTGAGAGTTGGACTGTGAAGAAAGCTGAGTGCCAAAGAATTGATGCTTTTGAACTGTGGTGTTGGAGAAGACTCTTGAGAGTCCCTTGGACTGCAAGGAGATCCAACCAGTCCATTCTGAAGGAGATCAGCCCTGGGATTTCTTTGGAAGGAATGATGCTAAAGCTGAAACTCCAGTACTTTGGCCACCTGATGCGAAGAGTTGACTCATTGGAAAAGACTCTGATGCTGGGAGGGATTGGCGGCAGGAGGAGAAGGGGACCACAGAGGATGAGATGGCTGGATGGCGTCACTGACTCAATAGACGTGAGTCTGAGTGAACTTTCGGAGTTGGTGATGGACAGGGAGGCCTGGCATGCAGCAATTCACGGGGTCGCAAAGAGTTGGACACGACTGAGCAACTGAACTGAACTGTGGAGGTAGTGGGTCAGCAGTGGACTGCCGCAGGGGCTTTAGGTGTAGCAGACTGGGGTATGGCATAAGCCTTCTTAGAAGGGGTTGCCATTAACCCTACCATAGAGCCACCAGAACTTCCACAGGACTGGGAAACAGACTCTTGGAGGGCACAAACAAAACCTTGTGCACACCAGGACCCAAGAGAAGAGGAGCAATGACTCCACAATAGACTGATCCAGACTTGCCTGTAAGTGTCCAAGAGTCTCCAGAAGCAGCATGGGTCAGGGGTGGCATGCTGCAGGGTTGGGAGCAGCGCATGCATGGGACCTTTTGAAGGAGGTCACCATTTTCATTACCTCCACAATACTTTGGGCTTAGGTCAAGCAACAAGGAAAAACAGCACCACTCATCAACAGAACTGAGCACAGACCAGCCCATCAGAACAAGACCCAGTTCCCCACCCCCCCCCCCCCCCGTCTCTCCCATCAGGAAGCTTCCATAAGCCTCTTATCCTTTTCCAGAGGGCAGACAGAATGAAAACCACCATCACAGAAAACTAACCAATCTGATCATATGGACCACAGCCTTGTCTAACTCCGTGAAACCATGAGCCATGCCGTGTAGGGCCACCCAAGATGGATGGGTCATGGAAGCGAGTTCTGACAAAATGCAGCCTGCTGGAGAAGGGAACAGCAAACCACTTCAGGATTCTTGCCTTGAGAACCCTATGAAAAGGCAAAAAGATAAGGACACCGAAAGATGAACTCCCCAGGTTAGTAGGTGCCCAATATGCTACTGGAGATAAGTGGAGAAATAGTTCCAGGAAGAATGAAGAGACGGAGCGAAAGCAAAACCACCCAGTTGTGGATGTGACTGGTAATGGAAGTAAAGTCCGATGCTATAAAGAACAATATTGCATAGGAAGCTGGAATGTCAGGTCCATGAACCAAGGCAAATTTGAAGTGGCCAAACAAGAGGTGGCAAGAGTGAACATCAACATTTTAGGAATCAGAGAACTAAAATGGACTGGAGTGGGTGATTTTAACTCAGATAACCATGATTAATCTACTACTGCAGGCAAGAGTCCCTTAGAAATGGAGTAACCCTCATAGTCAAAAGAGGGCAAAATGCAGTTTTTGGATGCAATCTCAAAAATGACAGGATGATCTGTTTCCAAGGCAAACTATTCAATATCACAGTAATCCAAGTCTATGCTCCAACCAGTAATGCTGAAGCTGAAGTTGAACGGTTCTATGAAGACCTATAAGACCTTCTAGAACTAACACCCAAAAAAGCTGTCCTTTTCATTGTAGGGGACTCGAATGCAAAAGGAGGAAGTCAAGAGATACCTGGAGTAACAGACAAATTTGGCCTTGGAGTACAAAATAAAGCAAGGGCAAAGGCTAATAGAGTTTTGCCAAGAAAATGCACTGGTCATAGCAAACACCCTCTTCCAACAACGAAAGAGAAGACTGTCAGATTGATTATAGTCTTTTTGCAGCCAAAGATGAAGAAGCTCTATACAGTCAGCAAAAACAAGACTGGGAGCTGATTGTGGCTCAAATCATGAGCTCCTTATTGCCAAATTCATACTGAAATTGAATAAAGTAGGGAAAGCCACTAGACCATTCAGGGATGACCTAAATCAAATCCCTTATAATTATACAGTGGATGTGACAAATAGATTCAAGGGATTAGATCTGATAGAGTGCCTGAAGAACTATGTACGGAGGTTTGTGACATTGTACAAGAGGCAGCGATAAAGGCCATCCCCAAGAAACAAAAGGCAAAAGGCAAAATGGTTGCCTGAGGCCTTAAAAATGGGTATGAAGAGAGAAGCAAAAAGCAAAGGAGAAAAGGAAAGATATACCCATTTGAATGCAGAGTTCCAAAGAATAGCAAGGAGAGATAAAGCCTTCCTCAGTGATCAATGCAAAGAAATAGAGGAAAATAGAATGGGAAAGACTCAAGATCTCCAATAAAATCAGAGATACCAAAGCAACATTTCATGCAAAGATGAGCACAATAAAGGACAGAAATGGTATGGACCTAACAGAAGCAGAAGATATTAAGAAGAGGTGGCAACAATACACAGAAGAACAATACAAAAAAGATCTTCATGATCCAGATAACCATGATAGTGTGGATCTTTCACATAAAGCCAGACATCCTGGAATGCAAAGTCAAGTGGGTCTTAGGAAGCATCACTATGAACAAAGCTAGTGGAGGTGATGGAATTCCAGTTGAGCTAATTCAAATCCTCAAAGATGATGCTGTGAAAGTGCTGCACTCAATATGCCAGCAAATCTGGAAAACGCAGCAGTGGCCACAGGACTGGAAAAGGTCAGTTTTCATTCCACTCCCAAAGGCAATGCCAAAGAATCCTCAAACTACTGCACAATTGCACTCATCTCTCATGCTAGTAAAGTAATGCTCAAAATTCTCCAAGCCAGGCTTCAATGGTATGTGTACTGTGAACTTCCAGATGTTCAAGCTGGTTTTAGAAAAGGCAGAGGAACCAGAGATCAAATTGCCAACATCCGCTGGATCATTGAAAAAGCAAGAGTTCCAGAAAAACATCTACTTTATTGATTATGCCAAAGCCTTTGACTGTGTGGATCACAACAAGCTGTGGAAAATTCTTGAGATGAGAATACCAGACCACCTGACCTGCTTCCTGAGAAATCCGTATGCATGTCAAGCAGCAACAGAACTGGACATGGAACAGACTGGTTCCAAATCGGGAAAGGAGTACACCATGCTGTATATTGTCACCCTGTTTAACTTATAGGCAGAGAACATCATGCAAAATGCTGGACTGAAGCACAAGCTGAAATCAAGATTGCCAGGAGAAATATCAATAACCTCAGATATGCAGATGATACCACCCCTATGGCAGAAAGAACTCAAGAGCCTCTTGATAAAAGTGAAAGCAGTGAAGAAGTTGGTTTAGAACTCAACATTCAGAAAACTAAGATCATGGCATCTGGTCCCATCACTTCACGGGAAATAGATGGGAAAACAATGGAAACTGTGACAGACTTTTTTGGTCTCCAATCACTGCAGATGGTGACTGCAGCCATGAAATTAAAAGACGCTCCTGGGAAAAGTTATGACCAACCTGACATATTAAAAAGCAGAGACGTTACTTTGCCAACAAAGGTCCATGTAGTCAAAGCTATGGTTTTTCCAGTAGTCATGTATGGATGTGAGTTGGACTATAGAAGCTGAGCAGCAAAGAACTGATGCTGTTAGCTGGTGTTGAAGACTGTTGAGCATCCCTTGGACTGCAAGGGGATCCAACCAGTCCATCCTAAAGGAGATCAGTCCTGAATATTCTTTGGAAGGACTGATGCTGAAGCTGAAACACCAATACTTGTGGCCACCTGCCACAAATAATTGACTCATTAGAAAAGACCCTGATGCTGGGAAAGATTGAAGGCAGGAGAAGAGGACGACAGAGGATGAGATAGATAGCATTACCGACTCGATGGACATGAGTTTGAGCAAGCTCCGAGAGTTGGTGATGGACAAGGAAGCCTGGCATGCTGCAGTCCATGGGATCACAAAGAGTTGGACATGACTGAGTGACTGAAGTGAACCCTCCTGTTAGGAGAGGTGCCAGCATCTCAGCTAGGGAAACCTGCTGTATTGCAGATTGTTCGAAGAAAGAAAAGAAAACCACTCTAGGGATTGTTCTCTCCCTAGCAGGTGTAGAACAAGTTAATGTATCTCTTAAATTTGTGTTTGGTTTAGCATAGCACTCTGCTATCTGAGAATTTTGTCAGCGTTACACAGTGAAACTTCAGTTAACGTCAGAAGGGTGTCCAGCAGTAAGGAATGTTGCTTGAGATTGTGTAATGCATTAGTACTACAATTTTAAGATAAATAACCACATACTGATTATCTCAGAAATAAAACATTTTGCACAATGATAAATTCCCAGGTTGGCCTCAGCATGAGCTCATGTCCTCACTATCTGACATTTAAGTGAACAAGGCTGAGAGTTGACATGCGAGATACCCCAACCAATAAGCTCGGTTTTATTTTCAATTTCAGCCATGGCCTGAATCTGAAGCCTCTAGATTTCAGACCGCTCCATGCAGGCAACTCACTTCAAGCTG